>NC_135895.1:24116425-24511425 GCF_964194155.1 Cetorhinus maximus | reverse complement strand
CATGTGGTGACCCGGGGAGGGGAACATCGGAAGGAATGTTCAAAACGTTGGAAGTGGACCCCTTGCACCCGAGAGAAAACGTCGGTTTGGAAGAAGATTCCAAGTGAGTTCTTGGAGAGTTGAGATTGGAAGCCCTCATGTGAAAGACGGAGTTCAGTGAGACTGGTTGGCTCATGGTGTGACAAGCGCCTGAGGGGAGCTGGTGAGAGATTCATAGCATCTGTTTTGAGTGGCATCTGTCACTTGGTTTCAGAGTGTGGTGTGTCTGACCACAGGTCGCCAATTGGTTTACATGGACTATGTACTTACTGTGAACATTAGAGTAAAAGAGAGTTTTGTAACTTGTATTATCCTTACAATTCTATATATTTCTGTCAACGTATAGTTGTGGGTGATGGAATATTGTAATGTAGTTCATATTTTCTTGTTTAATAAATGTTTTAGTCATTTGTTAATAGTTCACCAGCTGACCCTTGTGACTCTGTTCAGTAGCCACTCTCCGCATATCTAAACAAAAGATAAGTTAGGATCTACCAAGCCGGGTTCTACCCTGGGATCAGGCTTAATATCAGCTGTAATAATAATAGTAATAGTAATAATAGTAATAATATCAGCTGGGATGGTAACAAGCAGAAAATATTGCCCTAGTCGTGTTTCCTAGCGACATAAATCCAGGATGTGATTGTTCCCTTCCCCGTCAGTGGCAGGCTGTGTTTCCCGCCATCCGATGTTGGGAACTTAATTTTAATGCATTTGCATCTCATAATTTTGTCCGCGTGCCAGAATCATCCCTCCATGCCAAATTTAATTCCCATGTTGGCAAGACTTCAGATGTTGTGATTTACGGCTGCCGTAAAACGGCGTGCACCTGGCGAGCTGAACTTCGAGGGGAACTTGGAGGTGAATGCACACAACCTTGTGCAGCACTCACGAGGATTGCTCGTAGGACATCAAGGAAGAGGCATTCTGTTGTGGGGGGAGGCACAGGCAAGTCGCTTCTTCCTGGCTGGCTTTCAGTGCGGTGACAGGGCAAGGGCTCCAGTGCGGGTGGGGCCAGGGGCTGGGGAAGGCAGCACAGGCTGATGGAAGTACACAAGCACGTGCTGGGGGTGGGTGGGGGGAAGGGGGTGGGGAGAGGGTGAGGGAAGTGCACTTGGAAAATCTTGTCGAAAGTGAGCATTCTTCCACAACTGAGATCGTTCAGCAGCAGCTCCATTGACATGCTTGGAGTCGGGCCTCTGAAGCACTTCTGCCCACTCAAACATGCATGTGCCACCAAGTGCTCCAGAAATTTTCACCCCTCTAGTGTAGACTGCAAATTAATGTGAGTTTTAAGAGGTTGCAGGACAATTGGCCGACTGGGCAAGTTGTCGAATCCTCTTGTGAAAGGTGGGCATGGAACAGTCATTGATGGAGGTGCTCAGAGCCCCTTGCAATTTATTTATTCAGGTTTGGACAAGTCTCCCCTGTGGTTCAAGCTAACAGTGCAGCCTTGCAGTGCAGGTTAGGATAATGCCTGAGCTGAGAGCGCAGCATAGCAGTCGAGTGGCCAAAGCTGCCGCCAATCGGTCAAGTGGAGTGGAGTGCGGTGAAGGTGGGTGGGGATTTGAACAGCCATGAAGCGCACTGAACACTGGCCATCCAATTGGTGGCCAGAATTCTCTGGCATGCGTGAAGGGGCCCTGAGAGGTGGCCAGAGCTGGAGACTTAACCAAGAGAGGTCCTGGGGAGGAGAACATCAGGATCATGGAGCCTGGTGATATGGCGGTATGCTTCCTAGGGAAAGGAGAAGATTGCGACGGAGGGCCCTGGCTCGGCAAAGGGAGGAGCACTACCCTCAAGATGAAGGGGCGGCAGGGCCTTCTCCGGTCACAGCTGAAGATCCACGGTGAGCCGTCACTCGTAGGCACCTTGCTAGACCCAGGGCCCATAGACGGCGCTTGCCATTTCTGCAGATGAGCGAGAACCAGTGTTGCCAAAAACTGCACAAATCAAGGGAACTGGTTGCTCACATATGCCATCTTCTGTAGGATTTGGCGCCATGGGGACTTGGAGGGCATCCACTGCCAGTGGCAGTGAATATGACCGCGGCACTCAGTTTTTACACCAGTGGCTCCTTCCAGGGCTTCACAGGTGACCTGTGTGGGATCTTGCAAGCAGCCATGTACAAGTGTACAGGAGGTCACAGATGCCATCTTCACAAAGGCACAGAACTTTGTGCATTTTGACTGGGATCAGGAAAGCCAAGAAACATGAAGACTGGGATTTGCAGTGTTCTCTGGTTTTCCACAGGTGCAGGGCACCATCAACTGCACTCAAATGGCGCTTAGATCTCCATGGCAACAAACAGTCCACTGTGTGAATCATAAGGGCTTCCACTCACTGAATGTTCAGCTGGTGTGTGACCACAAAAAATAGATCCTGCAGGTCTGCGCACAATACCTTGGAAGCGTCCATGAGTTCTACATCCTTGGCTAGTCTCAGATCCCTGACATTTTTCAGGGTCCACAGAGGCTGCAGTTGGTGCCTCGGGGACAAGGGCTACCCACAGAGGATGTGGCTGATGATGCCCATGCGGCGGCCTCAGACTACAGTAGAGAGACGGTACAACGAGGCTCATGCCGCAGCCTGGACTTTGGTGAAGCACACAATTGGAATCTTGAAAATGAGGTTCCGGTGCCTTGACAGTTCTGGTGGATCACTGCAGTACGGTCCCCAGAGGGTGTCACGCATCATCATAGCTTGCTGCGCGCTACACAACCTTGCGCTGCAACGGGGGGAAGACCTGGCCGAGGAGGAGATGGAAGAGCTGCCATCTCCTCCGATGAGGAGGATGTCGAAGGGGATGAGGGGATGAGATCCTGGAAGGTGAGGATGCTGGCAATGAGGCCAGCGCAGTGGCCAGATGAAGCTGGTGTGCTCGTGAGACCCTAATAGCCGCAAAATTCCAGGAGGAAGATGACGACATGCAACGAGGACGTTACTGACGTCCACACATTGCATCTGTAAATGTTTGACTCCTGTGTAGCTGATGGCAGTGCACATACTCTCAGTGCTCAGGCTCATGTCATGGAGATGCAGCGGAGGCCCTAATAGTCATTAGATTCCAGAGGATGATGACGACATGCTGCCTCAGGAGGCTGAAGACCTGAAAAGCATTAGATAAAGTTTTTAAAATCAGGGAACAATATGTCCAGACATCACAATCAGTCACCTGAACATATACACGATTAAAGTGCTGTCCATAAGTTTTTCTTTTTCTTTCACCTAATAACAGAAACCTCATCCCGCCCGTGAATGAAGTTTCATCAAAAATGCAAAGTCCACCTGGCCGATTCGCCTGTCCGCCAACCGATGGAAAATCAGAGACAATTACAATTACAACTTTAATAACCTTAATTGGCCTCTTAATCTTAATCCTAATGCCTTGCTCTGATCCTGTGGAGCCACTAAGTTTTATCTATTATCTGCTGCTTTTAGTATTCATGATGTGGCTAGCCCAGTGCTGTTGTTTCAGTGTATGCTTATGCCTTATTCTAAGGTGTAGCAGAAGCTGATCCTCCCCTTCTACATTTTGCACTTAATTGCTTTCTAATGTCACAGTGCTTGAACCAAATCGGCTTGATATTGGCATCGATGGTAATATTCGTTTTTATATGTACTTGGAAATAACTCTCACAATTGTTTGAATGCAGAGGGTTAAAGTATTCAGTCATTAAATTATGAATTGTTTTGCAGTTGAGCAAGCAATATCTCTTGTTATTAAGTCTCAGCACATCGGTGAGGGTGCCTAGGCGAGGGTACAAGAAACCTTAGACCTTTGCTAATTTGATTTAATAGAGGTTTCTTTATTTCAGGTTCTATTCCAGTGTGTCATGACAAGTAAATGTTTTTATTTTTTTTCCTTAGGAGCATTAATGTTTATTGCTTGGGTGACTACAGCCAACATTGGCGTCATTGTAGCTCGATTTTTCAAACCTGTCTGGCCAGCCAGCACACTGTTTGGCAAAAAGGTCTGGTTTCAGGTAAATATCAGTGCTGTATCAATAATATGTGACTGATGCCAGGTCAAATTCAGCTGTAACAAATTATGGATGTTATGCTATTGATAAATACTGAGCATAACTCAAATGCTTTACTGTAGAGATTTTGGTCTTTCCCTGGGTGTTCAGCATCACATGAGTAGAGTGCAGATGCCTTGCAGGGAGGATCCATCACTCATTCAAGAATGCATCGGACTTTTCTTCCATTAATTTGAATGTATGAAAATCAGGTGGCGTTTGTTACTGGAGTTTCACTTCCCGATTTCCCCCTTTCAGTTTCGCACATTGTTTGATCCTTAAGTGATAAAAGACCAAAATATATGCCTATTATATTTAAATAACTGTAACTATAAGAGTCATGGGCTGTAAGTTCAGCTTTCTGTCTTTCAGGTGTTAACTGACCTATTAAGCCCCTAGTGTAGCAGAGAAGAAGTGCATGCCCATTTCCATCCAGAAATACTTTAGAGTGAATAGGAGTTCAGGCCCTTAGCCCAGGCATGAGCCATATTTATACAAACATACGAATTAGGAGCAGGAGTAGGCCATTCGGCCCCTTGAGCCTGTTCCACAATCCAATAAGATCATGCCTGATCTGATTGTGGCCTCAAGTCCACATTCTACCTACCGCCAATAACCTTTGACTCCCTTGTTAATCAAGAATCTATCTACTTCTGCCTTAAAAATATTCATTGACCCTGCCTCCACCACTCTCGGGGGAAGAGAGTTCCAAAGACTCATAATCCTCTGAGAGAAAAAAATTCTTCTCAATTCCATTTTATGGGAGGCCTCTTCTTTTTAAACTGTGTCCCTTAGTTCTGGTCTCTCCCACAAGGGGAAACATCCTTTCAGCATCCACCCAGTCAAGTCCCCTCAGTCAAGTCCCCCTTATATGTTTCAATAAGATCACCTCTCATTCTTCTAAACTCCAGTACAGGCTCAGCCTGTCCAATGTTTCCTCATAAGATAACCCACCCATCCTAGATATCAGTCAAGTGAACCTTGTCCAAGCTGCTTCTAACGCATTTATATCCTTTCTTAAATAAAGAAACCAAAACTGCACGCAGTACTCTCGATGCGGTCTCACCAACACCCTGTGCAACTGTAGCAAAACATCCCCACTTTTATACTCCATTCCCCTTGCAATAAACAACAACATTCCATTTGCCTTCCTAATCACTTGCGGTCCCTGCTTACTAACCTTTTGCGATTCATGTGCCAGGACACCCAGATCCCTCTGTACCTCAAGAGCTCTGCAACCCCTCCCCATTTAAATAACATGCTGCTTTTCTATTCTTCCTGCCAAAGTGAACAAGTTCACATTTTCCCACATTATGCTCCATCTGCCAAATTTTTTCCCACTCACTTAACCTATTCTATTCCCCTTTGCAGACTCCTTACTTCCCCTTCATAACTCACTTTCAAGGGTGATAACTGAGTGGGAATCCCGTGGCACTGATTTATTTTGTTCCATCTTGGATACTGTCTAAAAACTCAATGAGAGCAATGCAATTAGCTCTATTATAACAAGTGCCAATCTAGTATCTGCTAACGCTTTGTGCAGTAGCGCTGTTTAAATTTGTATTTTCCAAGGAACATTTGACATAGCTTCTATTTGGGTGCACATATTGCACTGCTCTCTTATCAGAGCACATGTGGTGAACAATACCTACACCGTAGCCTGACACTGTTCCTCCTCCGGATATTGTGATAAAAAATTTTCTGGGCTATAAAAGATTGATTTCTCTGAACTGGAAGCAGATGGTTTGAAAAGCTCTAACAGAATCTGTCAGTTTGAAACTCCTGAAAGAGTGGGAGAAATAGTTTGAATTTTCAAGAAATAGATTGCATTAGGTTATTACAGATTTTTTTTTAAAAAAATGCACCACTGGGATTGTTACGACTTGTCCTGGAGCCACGAGGAGTTGGCAAGTTTCCATTTTCACCTGTTCTGCTGAACAGGCAGTAAGGACACTCACCCAACTTATCGTACATATGGTTAGTACCAATGACATTATCAGGAACCAACTGCAATATTCACAAAGGTGGCCTGCGAGGGAAAAGGCAGTAAACTTCCCATCAGGCTGACCCCACAAATAAAACAACTGTGCCTGAAGAGGTGCAAATGGGTAAATTTTTAACATCTTCCTTTTTACTTGCCTTGTGGAAGATAAGCTTAGCCAATGTTGTGAATGATGAGTTGGTATACACGAATGAGAGTAATCTAACAAACAAGAATGCCAAAAATGGGTTTTTTAAAAAAAACCTTCGCATTCACAATTAATGCAACAAATTCCTGGAATCGGGAAACTTGTGGAAGGTGGGCCTTTTTTTCTGCATCCATCAGTTGAATTCTTTTTTAAGGTGTAACTTGCTGCAAGTGCAAGGTGATAATGGTGTGGCAAGGACAGTGTGGCATTTGGAACCTCTATGAATGGCCAGACCGACAGTGAGTATCCTTAATCTAAGAGATTTAAGGATTGAAAAAGAAACATGAGGAGTGATGGCAGGTGAATTAGATTCAGATTAGGTACAGAAAGAGAAATAAAGAGAGGGAAAGAAAGATTAAATTAAAAGGGCAAGAAGAAAGAGACAGTAAGGAAAGGTATGTTGCTTTTAAATAATTTGACATTTCTAAAACCTCCAGTAACAATTTGCTACCTGCCGGAATGAGCTTAAACAGTTTAATTTGCTTGCTTTCTGGGCTAGGGAGGATGATTGGCATTCCATTACAATTATCACATTGTTAAAAAGGTACTAACATTGTTCACTTCCAGTAATCACTATCTGCGGTGAGTTTAATGTGTAAATCCAAAAAGTTCTTAAAAATAACAGGGCAGCTAAGGGTGAGATGCTGTTTGTGCAGAGCAGTAAATCGACCAGCAAGCTTTAAAGGTTCACATCTTGCGGCCAATCTCTTCACCCTGGGGTTGCTGGCCAATTTGCATGTTAGTAATGGTGTGTGATGTTAAGATACTGTTATTTGTCCAGCAGGATTCAGCTCGTTATTCATTAATGATGTTAAAGCATCTCACTGAAGTAGTTTTACGGTGGATAGGCCTAATTTAATTTGCGAAACTTTTCACTTGACCATTGATTTTTATTTACTACTTGTGTTGACAAAAACACAACTGAAGCTACTTTATATGTTTTCTGTCTGTTGTGAGGGCTATGGGTGATTAGCAGCGTTTCTGTAAGTGAACTTGGCAGCACTTGAGAGTGCTATGGGTTTGATGCATCGGCGAAATAGAGCAGAGTTGTACTCCCACTCATTGCTTTTTTTTTGTAAGTAATACTGGTTCCAAACCTCAAGATGTGTGCATGCTGTGGAGATAGGCACGATAGGACACGCAACAGGTAAACTAGTCTGGAAATTTGTTTTAATTTGCACAAATAAAAGGTGGTTTCACTTTAGGGGAAAGTTAATGTGAGAAAGCAAACTGCACTTTGCCCTAGTACTCCCAATGACATCTCTCAACCTGACCTACACTTGGCTTCAAGCAGTCAGAGTTTAACTGCTAGCAGTACAATGGCAAACCCCTGAGACACCCCCTACTTCTGCATTATTTAATTCCATATTCAAATTGCTGATATCATCGCCGAGTCAAACTGCCACTGACCTGTGTTTGCACTTCCTATCAACCGTTTTCTGTCAATGATAAAACCGTGGAACAATTCTGCCCTGTGACGATAGCTTTACAATTTTCAAATATATAAAGGGACAGAGTGAAGGCGCCTCTGATGTGGGTGAACAGCCTGTCTAGCTTTTATTGCGACCCTCAGAAAAAACCCTCATTTTGCAATTTTTAGCTTTGAAAACCCAAAGCAGACATCACCTAACCACTGCTTTTCCATGCACATGATCATACTCTTTTCAAACTGGGTGGTCTTTCGCACAATAAACCTTGGTGCATCAGCTCAACTTTTTCAACACTGTCAAGTAAGTGTCGATCAGAATGAAAGGTTTGCTGCTTTGATGCATCATTTATAAATCAGCGTTCAATTTTAACATTAAATGCAGTTGGATGTTGGAAACAAAAAATGCAAAAATATATATTCTAAGCATAGCATACTAAGATGCTTTGACTGTTCGGAGGCTGACAATTCATTAAGTGGGATATGGTTGCTGTTATCAATACCAGTTCAGGACACACAGCTGTATAGTCAGGCATTGAAACTGTTAATCTTGAGTCACTGTTGATAAAATACAAGCAGATCATTGCGACATTTGACTTCTGCTGTTTCTCTCTTGTTTTAGGTGCACTGGATGCTAATGGTAACCACGGTGTTGCTAACATGTCTTGCCTTTATTCTCCCTTTTCTTTACAGGGGAGCCTGGAGCCATGTAAGTCAGCATTTGTTGGTTTTTTTAGTGAGAAATGGAAAATAGTTCCGCTTGAAAATAAAAACTGCCAATGTTACAACTGGAAGTGAATTAAAGATGAAATATTACATGTTAGCTTTACAAGTAGGAGAGTAGTTTTTTTATTTCATAAGGAAAATAAGCACAATGCCTCGGACAAACTGATTTATTCAGCTAGAATTAAAGTGTAAACTGAATAGGATGTCAAGTCGATGAGTGCATTGTACTTTCCAGAGTCAGCCTTGATAGGGGGTACTTTCTCAAAAATTTGGAAGCTACACATTGACTGCTATACAACAACAACTTGCATTTAGATAGCACCTTCTACCATAGTAAAATGCTCCAAGACACTTCACAGGAGTGTTATCAGACAAAACTTTGCCAAGCCAATTAAGGAGATATTAGATAGGTGACCAAAAGCTTGGTCAAAGAAATATGATTTAAGAAGTGTCTAGAAAGTGGAGAGAGAGTTAGGGAGGCAGAGAGGTTTAGGGAGGGAATCCCAGAGGTTTAGGGAGGGAATGATGTGGTTTCTTCTTACACTCATCCTTAATTGAGCAAGTCCACCCTTTCGCTACTGTACTGTATGATTCAGAGGCACTTGACCTCTGGGCTTCAGGGAGGCGTAACTGGAGGGTATCCTAAAGATGTGCTGGGGAACACTCCCTGGAAGTCCCCAGCTCAGGGAAGTTCAAACATGTGTTGGGCAATTGCCCATCAATCGGAACTATCCGAAAGTACGATTTAGAGCGCAAACTTGGAGGTTCCAACTGTCTTACAGTAATAGTTACCCAGGAAAGGTTAGAAGAATTAAAACCACTCTACCCACTGGTAACTATAGAACTGATCCCACCCTCTTCGACCCCTCCCTGAACACCGGACCCTCCCACTGACTGACCACCAACCTCCTGACCACCTGATACCCCAGTGGACACCACCACAGGAACTCCCCCCGAACACCTGACCCTCCCACTGACTACCTAACCCCCAATCCTTCCACCACCACATGGCCCCCACAACTGACTATCTGACCCTCCCCACTGACCACCTGAACATGCAATCTCCCCCACCGATCACCTAACACCCCTCCCCTGACAGAACCCCGCCCCTGCCCACTGACCACCGGACCCTCACCCACACCCCGCTGACCACCCGATGCTCCCCAAAAGCGCCCCATGACCACCCGACCACCCAGCACTCCACCCCGATGACCCGACACTCCATCTGACCACCCAACACCCCCCGACCACCTGATTGCCCCCCCCACAACTGACCCCCTGACCTACCACCCCATGACCACCCAACACCCCCACTCACCAACTGCTTCCCCTCTCGCTGACCACCTGACCTGCCCACCCCCCCCAACACCCCCACTGATCCCCTGACCAACCTCCCCTGACCCCCCGGTCACACAGCACTGCCCTCTGCCACCCCTTCATTTACTTACCTTACAAACCTACCTTCTCCCTGGTGCTGTGAAAAGCGGCCGGGGGGGTGGGGGGGGGGGGGTGGGGGGGGCGTGGCCTCCATACATCCAATTGTGCAGCCCTCGGCCGAAGGCCTCAGGAGCGCGCTGCCCTACACAGTTCTCACCTAGCCTGAGTTGGAAGGTTGGGTGAGAAGGGATCGCCTGGATTTCCGCTCCGCAGAATAAAATTGTGGGCTCTGAGAAACCTCAGAGTTTCTACTTCATTTTTGACCTGTAGTTTCCATCTGAAACTCTTCTAAATAGCTAGGCACGGTTTCTCTTCGCTGTAATGCCTGCTGCTGACCGGAAAGGCATCCGGAACAGTTGCGAGTGTGCATTTGGCCCGCACTCAGGCTGCTGGAGCATGCGCAGAGTCTCCCACCAAGATGGTGGGTGTGTGCCGTTTTGCTCCCAGGCTCGTTTAACACCGCAAAAAGGCAGTTTTTTTTCCACTAACTGATTTTGTTGAAAAACAGCTTGCAAAGAAATGCATAATTCAGTGACAGAAAGCAGAATTGCACTAAAAAGCATCTCTCACTTGAAATAGTCGCAGGCTGAACACGTGCAGAAGTGCTCCCCCTAGTGTTGTGCACAAATTGCGCATAAGTTTAACTGCAAATTTAACCACTATATGATACTTCTGTAAATAAATAAATACAATATATTTTCACAAGTAATAAAGTTGGAAAGCCTTTGTGCGGGGAGCTCCTATACAACCTGGCTCGCTCAGTTGATAGATCATAGGACTCTTAACTCCAGAACTGTGGCTTTGAGCCCTTTTGATGATTTTTTTTTTCTTAAATATTTATTTTATTAGTTTTTACCAATGGTGGAACTAATTGGTTGCTGGAGAAAAAAAAAAATCTGTCACTCCCAGGCATCTTGTATTCACTGCTTGAATAACTATTTGAAACAATTTGAACGGATATTAAAATGGCTGCTCCGTGAGTGTTTGCAGTTTTTTTCCACTAACTGATTCTGTTGAAAAATGCATAATTCAGTGACAGAAAGCAAAATTGCACTAAAAAGCATCTCTCACTTTAAATAGTCGCAGGCTGAACTTGTGCAGAAGTGCTCCCCCTAGTGTTGCGCACAAACAAATGGAGCCTGTTTCCTTAGGGCAGAACATCACCCTCGGCCCGACATGCCCGAGTGTAAAATGATGCGCGGTGACGTCAGGCGAGCGTCCCGACCTCATCGTGCAGTCTTGCGATATTTCGTTCGGCAGGCGCGTGCCGGAGTTGGCTGCATGCCCCGCCGACAATTAAAAGGCCTATTAAGGCCATTAAGAAGCTAATTAAATTCAAATTTACGCTGCCCGTCCAACCTAACGGTTGGTGGGCGGGCAAAAAGGCCAAACGGCCTTTACATTTTTTAGAAAATCTCATCCACGGGTGGGATGAGGTTTCCTAAAGCAAATAAACATCAAACAAAGATTTTATTTTTGAATTACAAACATGTCCCAGCTCATGTGACAGAGTCACATGAGAGGACATGTTTCATGACAATTTTATTTCCTTTATTTTTTTTTTAAACATCGTTTCATCTCCCTGAGGCAGCTCCGTGCCTCAGGGAGATTGAAGCGCTCTTTCGTGCGCATGCGCGAATATCGGGCTGGGCCCGCTTGCCCTCCTCCCTCCATCCACACAGGCAGCATTCAGCGCTGCCGCTCGCGTTTCACGCTGGGCAGGCCTTAATTGGCCCGCCAACGTGAAATCGTGGAGTGGAGCTGATCGCAGGCGGTGGTCGGCTTCCCGACCACCCCTGCCTGCCCGCCCATGCCGAGCACCCCCGCCAAGGGCAAAATCCTGCCCTTAATGTTGTCCCTACTCCTTCCTTCTTTAGAAGCATTGACTCCTTGCCATGGTGTATTTCCATAGGTACCAGCCAGGTGTTGTGTGCTACCTCTCTCTAAACCAGACATTATTAATGTTGGTTATTGTTGACAGGCTATTCCACTGCCAGTAAAGCACGTAATTGCATAATCCTGTCTTAGTCTGATTGGGGATTTCTGAGAGGGCGTGGGAGGAAGGTCGGGATCTGACTTCCTGGGGGAAAAGAGATCAGAGGTCAGGGACTGGAGAATGAAGGGAGATTGGAGATCTCAGGGCTGGGATGGGGAGATCCAGGATCTCACGGCCCTGAGTGTCAGCAATCGGGATTGTGCTGCAGAGCAAATTACCTTGCTTTGTTTTGCAAGTGATCTGTAGGGTTGGCTTTGCTGAGTGCTGGCAGCGTTGGCTGCCTCAGGAGAACTCATGTTGAAGTGGGGACCAAAAGCAGGTGTTAGGCCACTTGTATGTATATGTAAAGGGCCTTAGGTCTGATTTGGACCTAGGTAAAGGACACCTCTCGTTTGCCCTTTCCAAATGTGGCAGGGGGCATACTTTGGCGAGAAATGTGCTTGTGCTTCCTGCCTGGACAGGAGGCCGCAGCAGCTGAAAAGCTTCTGTGACTGAATTTCAAGGCCACTGTCTGTTATGTTGTACGTTATACAGTAAGGGCACCTGCCAAGATAAAATAGCATCTCCTCCAACTCAGTCGGGGGATACCCATTTAGCTTTAATTAGAAAATCTTGATCTATAAAAATTTTCCCATTCATCCCCGTCATTGCATTAAATGTAGTCAATAATAGTGACGACCTTCACATAGACAGAAATATAGGGCAGAATTTTAGGTCCGGCGGATGGGCGCACACCCCATCCGATCGAGTGTAAAATTGTGCAAGAAACGTCATTTGAGTGTCCCAAGGTCATCGCGCACTTGCGTGATATTTCGCTCGGCGGGCGCGCACAAAAGTTGGAAGCGTGCTCACTGACAATTAAGCGGCAAATTAAGCCCATTACCGGCGCAATTGTCTGTGATTTTTCATGACCCGTCCAATCTTATGGTTGGTGGATGGGTAAATCGGCCAGGTGGCCTTTGCATTTGTCATCAAACCGCATCCAAAGGCAGGGTGAGATTTCTTTTATGAAATAAAATAAAAATAAATATCTGTGCACAGCATTTTTATCAGCTATAATTTCAGGTGATTGATTTTGATGCATGGACATTTCTTTGCGGCTTTTTTTAACCCTTATTTGATCATTTTCAGGTCTGCAGCTCCCTGAGGCAGCTGTCTGCCTTCAGGGTGGTCTCTCACAGCGCTCATCTGTAACCGCGGAAACATCATCGCCTGCCCCCTTCCCACCCCCACCCTGGCAGCGCTGAGCATTTCGGCGCGTGCTTCATGCTGGCTGGCCATTAATTGGCCAGCCTGTGTGAAATCGCGGTTGGGGGCGAGTTTCCTGACCACTCCCGGGCCCGCCGATCACGCGCGCCCACCAAAAGTAAAATTCAGGTCACAAGTTTTAAATCTAAATTTTTAAGTGCTCGCAGCACTCCTGTATTTAATTCTGTATTGATTGAATAAGCTGTGGAATATTCCTGGGCAATGGTCTTATTTAATGTGGGGCTGAGCCACGCCAAACAAAAAAGCTCCCAGGTTTATCACTGGCTGGTATAAATTTCCTCCAGAGTGATATGCAGTGACCCCTACTGGAATGTTGGTATGTGCATGCAAGACGGCTTTGAACCATGGTGGGCACATGCTTATAGACTTGTCCGGACTTAGACATGGGGAACGATGATTTGACTGAGCTGCCAGAGAGTCAGACCCCGTCCTGGAAATGTATCCAATATGAGTTAAGGGCGAGGGGAAACAATGGGCTGCAAGATAAAGGTTTGCAAACTGACAATTTATAGTTGTATAAGCTTGAATCTGATCCAAATGTAAAACTGGGCAGACAAGTCCTGGGACTTGTCACGATCACCAAAGAGCAATAATAAACTCACATTTAAAAAACAGAAAATGGTGGAAACACTTAATAGGCTCGGAGGTATCTGTGGACAGAGATCTGTCATAAACTCACACTTGTCCAGTAGAATATATTGAAGACAACAGTTTGATGAAAGTACTCAACCATTGGTCTCACCCAATCTCCCTGCTTCTCCTCACACATAATCTTTTCCACTCACAATTACACATTCCCATTTTATTATAAGTCAGAGTCCAGTGTTTTTTCTAAGTTTAAAACTAAACATTGCTGCCAGTCATTCTCAAAATCCTATCTGGCAAGAATTCTTAAAGTTAGAAAACTTACTGCACTTAACATAGAACATACAATATAAACCAACTTTATATTGCTGAAGAAAACAATGGTTTAACCATTATTGGCATCAGGTTGTACAGATAATATATGTAAGGATCATCATGTAACAATTCAGTGAGTGGAAGCTCTTTTCCATTTGCTAACAAAACTGTGTATTTTCATTTGAAATTCCCATCAAAGTGATGAAGCAAAGTCCTCTGCTTATCTCCACCTCCCACCAGGATGGTCTTAGGGCTCTCCATTTCTTCCTTGAATGGAGGCTGTACCAGTGTGCATTGACGACCACCCTTAAACGGCTAACCTAACTTGTTCTCTCATTGAAAAATTTCTCCTTTAATACATCTCATTTCCTCCAAATAAAAGGTGTTGCTATGGGTACCCATATGGGTATTAGCTATGCTTGTCTTTTTATGGAATATGTGGAACATTCCTTGTTCCAGTCCTACTCAGGCCCCCTTACTCAACACTTTTTCTGGTACAATGATGAATGTATTGGTGCCGTGTCCTGTTCTCACCCTGAACTGAAAAACTTCTTCAACTTTGCTTCCAATTTCCACCCATCTCTCAGTTTCACATGGCCCATCTCCAACTCATCCCTTCATTGACTTCTCTGCCTCCATTTCTGGTGATAGGCTATCAACTAATATTCAGTATAAGCCCAATGAATCCCACAGCTACCTCAACTACACTTCCTTGCACCTTACACCCTGTAAAGACTCCATTCCATTCTCCCCGTTCCTCTGTCTCCATCGCATTTGTTCCAATGATGCAACCTTCCACTCCAGTGTTTCTCAGGTGTCTTCTTCTTTTCTCAACCGAGGATTGCCTCCCCACTCTGGATGACAGGGCCCTCGACCATGTCTGTCTTATTTTCCACACTTCTGCTCTCACCCCTTTCCCTCCTCCCCAGAACCGCACTAAGGTTCCCCTTATTCTCACCTCCCATCTTACCAAACTCTGAATTCAACAGATCATTAATTTCCGCCACCTCCAGCATGATGCTACCACCAAACACATCTTCCCCTCCCCTCCCCTTCCAGCATTCCCTCCGTGACACCCTGGCCCACGCATCAATCACCCCAGCACTCACTCCCTTTCCACGGCACCTTTCCATCTAAGCGCAGGAGTTGTGACACCTGCCTTTTACTTTCCTTTCTCCTCACTGTCCAAGGCCCAAAGCACTGCTTCCAGTTCAGGCAGTGACTTATGTGTACTTCTTTCAATTTAGTATACTGAATTTGCTGCTCAAAATACGATCTCCTTTACGCTGGGGAATCTAAACGCAGACTGCGTGACAGCTTTGAGGACCACCTCCTTTTAGTCCTCAAGCATGACTCTGAGCTTCCGGTGACCTGTCGTTTTAATTCTCCATCTTGCTCTCACTCTGTTGTCTCTGTCCATGGCCTACTATGGAGATCCACACGTCAGGACTTCCACAGGGTCCCGATGTGCATCTTCTGTTATACATCTGGTCTCCAACGATCTAGAGACCGGAAAATTTGGCCCGTCAACTCTGTCTCTCTCTCCACAGATGCTGCCTGACCTGCTGAGTTATTTCCATTTTTATTCCTTTGCTTTTTACTGTAGTTAAGTTCAGGAGGGAGTTCTGAATGAGTAATGTTTGTAAGATGCATTACCAATACATTAACTCCACACTCTTCCCAGTGTGCAGGTGCCCATCCATACTTTGGCTGTATGATTCTTACACTGGTAATTCTTCAGCCGATTATGGCCATCTTCAGACCAGAACAACAAACACCCAGGTAGGTATAACAATATTAGTTTTAATATATTTTGTTACTGTTTTCTGTGTTACAATCTTTGGTCATTAGAAAGAAAACTGAAACAATTCTAAAATATCTTAAAGACAAATGAAAAGCACAACCTTTAAAAGAGGCATGGACCTCAGCCCAACTTTTCTAACTTTTTTTTTATCTTCTGCAGGCGGTATATTTTTAACTGGGTGCATTGGGCTACAGGCACCTTTGCTAGAACAATGGCAAGTAAGTATGTACATTTACTGAACGGAAAAACTGATAGCCTTGTTGGCTGGAATTTAAAACAAATGTTTTTCATCTAATTAGTAAAGATGTTTGTAAAATTTGATGTAAGCTTTAGGTGGATTTCCTTCCAGTAAATCAGTTAAATGCACACTAGAGACTGATGTGTCAATGTGCTGTTTCGTGGCGTATTGGTGAAATCATGTCCTCAACATGGCTTCTGGAAGAAGCATGGAATAGATGCTGCATCTTTCAGTCGGGAGTGTCAGAAAATTGGAGATCACATTAATTAGTGCCTCTTTTAAGCAGCTTTGAATGGCTAGATCAAGAACGGGTTTCCAACCAGGTTTCCTACCCAGTATCTTGATTGCCAAGTTGTGCCAGTTGAAGTTTGGGAATTATAGAACAGTACAGCACAGGAGGCCGCCATTTGGCTCTTCACATCTGCACAGGTCTTATGAAGAACAATCCAGTTAGTCCCACTCTTGCCCCATATTGCTGCAATTTGTTTTCCCCTTCAAGTCTTTTTGAAGGTTACCGTTGAATCTGTATCCACCACATAAATTCCAAATGCATTCCAAATCATAACCACTCATCAAATTAAATTGTGCTCAATCATTAGCCACCCTTTAGCTGTTAGAAACAGTTTCTCTGTTTTTTCCATCTCAATCCTTCATGTTTCATGATGAAAAAGAAACATTGAGAGGTACTAAGGTATACCTTTAAAGAAGTAAATGTTCAAAAGCATTTGGTAATTCTTTGCCAAAAACATTATTTAATTTTGAAGGGCATGGTGTCACAAAAGCGTCTTTCTGTCATTAATAGATGACATAATTACATAATAGATGGTTATCTTTTTCTTTGGTGACCACTGTTTCTCCCTTAAATCAGACATTTTGCAGATGCATCAACAATGGTGACAATGTACCAAGAGTAGCCTGTGCTATCCTCTGACACCAAACATCAGCTCAAATAAGATTACCCCTTATGTTTTATGCATTATAAATTATAGAATGGCTACAGAACAGAGAGAGGCCATTTGATTCATTAAGCCTGTGCTGGCTCACTGCAAGAGCAATTTAATGAGTCTCATATCCTTGCCCTTTTCTCTTAACCTTGCAATTTTATTTTTCTCAGGTACTTATCCAATTCTCGTTTGAAAGCCTTGATTGAATCTGCCTCCACCGTACTTTCAGGCAGTGCATTCCAGATGCATATAAATGTTTTCCTCATGTCTATTTGGTGCTTTGACCAGTTACCTGAATCTGTGTCTTCTGGTTCTCGACCCTTCATCCAATGGAAACAGTTTCTATCGATTCAATCTAGACTCCTCCTGATCTTGAACACCTGTCAAACCTCCTTTCAACCTTCTCTGCATTTGTGTCTGCAGAATATAATTGGATTTGTGAAAAGTAGCATTTTTCTATCCCTCACAATTAGATTACTGAACATTCCTATAAAAGATTTCTCAGTAGAAATTGCCAATCAGAAAAAAATAAATCAATTGCTTATTTTACCTTCACATAGTTGCATCAATCTTTCTTGGAATGGATCTGCCAGCCTTAGACCTCTATAACCCATGGGATACTTTAGTCATGGTTGGATTCATAGTTTGGCATGTTGCAACTGAACTAATTCTAGAGGTGCATAATTACATAATCATGTGTAAAGGTCAGTAGTTCTTTTTATCAATTTCAGTTTGTTTTATAATTCCTTAATTTACTATGTTGATGTAGGAGATAACTGCAATTCAAAATGTCTGGATTTTTGTAGCGGTGCTGAGGAATTTTGAAAACCACAATGATTTTAAAAATGTGGAGCATTTACAGGTGGCCCCTTACAAAGGCTCCCAACAAAGGGGCAAGACTAAAGAGTTGCTGATCACCATCTGCTCAAAGGAAGTCCTGACATCAGTCCTAAAGATACTCCTTACTGGTTTAAACCAGTGTCCCCTTATTCTACCTCCACTGTTTATCTTTTTTTTGTTAGTTTACAGAAAGTGAGTGTCACTGGCAAGACCAGCATTTATTTCCCATCCTTAATTGCCCTTGATGAGGTGGTGGTGAGCTGCCATCTTGAACTGCTTAATTGTCCACCACCATTCATGACTGGTTGTGCAGAGCCTTGTTCTGATATTTTGACTGTGGGATGTCTTCTCTCTGTTTATAGCATACTGCTTCCCCTCTTTATCTTGCATGTGGTCCTGCATTGTAGCTTCACCATTTGCTATCGTATATACTCAATAAGGTCACTTCTCAGGCACTTCCACTCCAGGCTGTAAATAACAAGTCACTCCAGACTTTCCAGGCAAGATATTCCTGTCTAAAAACACGTTGACTATCATTTGCCGGATTGTGGATCGCCAGAAAAATAATTTAATAACCTGACAGGGCGGATGCTGGGAGGATATTACCACCTGTGGGAGAGCTTAGAATTAGGGACAAAGTTTAGAGACAAAAATTAGGGGTCTCCCATTTAAGACTGAGATGAGAATTTTTTTTCTCTCAGAGAGTTGTCGGTCTGTGGAATTCTCTTCCCCAGTGAGCAGTGGGGGCTGGGTCATTGAGTTAGATATATTTTTGATCAATGAGTCAAGGGTTATGAGGTGGGGAGACAGGAAAGTAGAATTGAGACCACCATCAGATCAACCACTACCTTATCGAATAGCAGAGCAGGCTCTAGGCCGAATGGCCTACTCCTGCTCCTAATTCTTGTGCTTTGTATAAATGGAAGGTGTTCAGCTTGCTCAGAAGAAAATTAAGTTTTAAATATAAAATTTACTTTGCAGCAATTTCCATGCAACATTTAGGTTAGTTACCTATCCCAAGGCCAATTTTATTTTCAATGCTTCTGATAAAGCTTCATGTACCACGAAATAATGGGAATTTGGGCACAGAATATGATGAGGAATGTTAATTCCTCATAATCCATTCCCAGTGGGAAGAAAACATTGCACCAGGAGAGCTGAAGGTTAAACTTTACTCACATTATGTTACCAGCAACTGGCCATGCAAAAGCTGTAGTTTGACTGTGTTATGTCATTTTGCTTATAGGTATGAAATCTTTTGTGCCATATTAGTGCATGATTAGTATATACCTTCATCATTTTAAACCAAAAATATTTCTCAATTACTCCGAATAATGAATTTGATTCCAACCTTTTATAGCACAGAAAAGAGAAGATAAAATGGAGATAATGGATTCAAGTGAATTGATTGACCCACAGGTACACAATTTTAACTTCAGGTTTTTATTAAATACTTTTTTACTGATAGTATCAGAAGTATAGAAAGCTCTCAATTATTTTCATGTAAATCACAAATGCAGAAATACTGTAATACAGCAGAAACGTAAATTCAACTTATACTCATTGTTCAATTCTACAATTACAGGGTCATAGGTTTAAAATTATGGTATTAACAATCTACATCTGTGGAAACCTAACCTTTCTGGTAACATTACTGGTTGCAATTAGTCTTGTTTGACGGTGACCTTGATGCTGCCTCCATCGATCATGATCTTGAAGCTGTTTATGTCTGCTCTTGTCTGATGAGCATCTTGACATTACCTATTGCTGTGCATTGAAGATTCTTCAGACAGAGAACTCAAATACTCCATAATCAACAGAACGTGAGATTCTCATTTTACTTTCCAGTCCAGAACTGGCACAAAAGTTAATCACACAGAGACTAACAGTGCAACAAGTCAACAAACTAGGAAGGCAATAATCTTCTGAAAATAGCAAGCAGCACTCATCAACTTTAAATAGCAGTTTGGATATTTTAAAATGTGGATTTCTTTTGTGGTTTTAGATTATTTTATCTACTTCTAATAAAAGAAGTATGTTATAACAAGCCTGTAAAAATATTTATGAGTTAATGTAGTATAAATGAAAAGTGATGTTTTTAAAATGTAAATTAAATTACACTAATAAAGTATGTCCCAAATTAACAAATGTCCCTTTTATATATTTTGATAAGTGAACCTTTTGCCATTACAGATCTAATAGATCATTTTTTAAATGGGCTTATCTCATCGTCATTTGGATGGACGAACTCATCTAGCTTCTGCAAATATTGATGTGCATATATTTATAATCAATTAAAATGTTCACATGATACATTTCTAAACAAAGGGGTTGGATTCTGTTCACTTGTAAATATGGTAATTCTGTTATGTGTTTTAGTTTGATAAAAAAGATTGTATTTTAAGGTTATGCTATTGTTTTGAACTGCAGATAATTCAGTAAACAATTATCAGAAGCTGGAGGCAGTTTCTATTTGAGTGCTTTAAATCAAATTCTTAGAGCATTAACTCTGCTTCTCTCCACAGATGCTGCCTGACCTGCTGAATATTTGCAGCATATTTTGTTTTTATCTCAGATTTTCAGCATCTGCAGTATTTTGCTTTTGTCTGAAATTACCGTGTTGCTGAGGAAGTCTTTCATGAAGCATAATGACCAGTATTTTCGGCACTATAGCTGCTGTTGTGGGTCCAGCATGGCGTCAGTGCTGCGCTTGCACACTTCTGGTGCGGGCTGTGCCGGTACGGACAATGGGGAGCGTGTGCCGGAAGTGTGCAGCGTAGACAGTCCAAATTGTCAATCGGCTTGTAACACTGACTTGACTGAGGAGGTGCCATTTTCAACCTCAACGCTCCTGCTAATACCATTGCTTAATTTTGCACATGTGTTCAACAGCAGATAGGATCCCTCACTAGTGCTATTATCTGCAGTCGCTGAAGGTAAGCATGCAGGTGCAGCAGGTGGTAAAGATGGCAAATGGTATGTTGGCCTTCATAGCCAGAGGATTCGAGTACAGGAACAGGGATATCTTGCTTCAATTGTACAGGGCCTTGGTGAGACCACACTTGGAATATTGTGTGCAGTTTTGGTCTCCTTATCTGAGGAAGGATGTACTTGCTATAGAGGGAGTGCAGCGACTGATTCCTGGGATGGCGGGACTGACATATGAGGAGAGATTGAGTCAATTAGGATTATATTCGCTGGAGTTCAGAAGAATGAGGGGGGATCTCACAGAAACCTATAAAATTCTAACAGGACTAGACAGGGTAGATGCAGGAAGGATGTTCCCGATGGTGGAGGAGTCCAGAACCAGGGGTCACAGTCTGAGGATATGGGGAAGACCATTTAGGACTGAGATGAGGAGAAATTTCTTCACTCAGAGAGTGGTGAGCCTGTGGAATTTGTTACCACAGAAAGTAGTTGAGACCAAAACATTGTATGCTTTCAAGAAGGAGTTAGATATAGCTCTTGGGATGAAAGGGATCAAAGGGTATGGGGAGAAAGCGGGTGCAGGCAATTGAGTTGGATAATCAGCCATGATCATAATGAATGGTGGTGCAGGCTCGAAGGGCCGAATGGCCTACTCCTGCTCCTAGTTTCTATGTATTTAAAGGCATCAAATATTGCTTTTCGGTTAATTGCTGATTGATTTCTACTGGCTGTTGCTGAGTTAATATAAGTGTTTGGTAGTTTGTACAATACTGTTATTAAAGTTGGGGGGTGATGTGGCACGTAGTGAAGGTCCTTGATTCTCACTTTTCAAGGGTTCTGCTCACATCATTTGCTCCCAGTTATCAATGCTATGGTTTGTTGCCCCTGGCCGGCAACATGACAGTTAGAAAAAACAGAGACTGTTCAAAGAGGGAGAAGAAATCTCTGCAAGAGGCTATGCCTACTCAGGACCTTCAATCTAAGCCAGGAACAGTGTGTGCGAGTCTCCACTTCACTAAGACGTTGCTCACTAAAATCTGCTGCCCCTTGCAGGCAGATCTGTGGCCTCAAAACAAGGCGAGGCCAGCACTGCAAGTGGCTTTGTAGGTGACTGTGGTCATGTAATTCCTTGCGTCGGTCTCTCAGGCTAGAGCAGGGGACATTGCCAACATGTTGCAGCTTGCTGTCCACTGTTCTGTAAGGGAGGTAGCTTACACACGTAGGTGAAGCGAGGGGAATACATTGCCTTCTCTCTTGAGAAAATCATGCAGAGCATACATGCAGGATAGCAGACTTCCTCATGTTGCAAGGTTCCCTTGACTCCATACATGTTGCTTTGCAGATGTTGCATGCAGTGGCTACAGCATATCTAGAAGACTGCTGACTTTCAGTGGGAAGGCAGGCTGCAGATGGCCTTGTAGGATGGCCTTACACAGCTCTGGCCCTAGAAGGCCCTACTTTGCAATGTACCATCTCCACATAAATAGCTGCATTCTGTGCTGGCTAGCTGGCAGGCAACAGCAAAGGCATTGGAAGAGTGGCAGTGATGGGAGCACAAAAGCTGTCATCCTGAGACAGAACAGCAGGTTGATGCTCTACAGTGCCATTGCCATTCCCCCAGGGCAGGGCCTCAGGAGGACAGAACAGAAGCGGGGCAGATAATTAAAATGACAGGGAACCAGAAACTTGGGATCACACTTGCGGATTCAATGGGGATATACTGCAAAGTGGCCATCCAATTTGGCATTTAGTCTCTAATGTAGGAGGAGGCTACAAATTGAACAGTAAATACAGTATACTAAATAAAAAGTATAAGTAAATCGCTTTTGCAGCCCTGGAGGGTGGGGAGGAGTTAAAAGTGAAGGTGTTGCATCTCCTGTGCTTGCGTAGAAAGGTGCAGTGGGAAAGGAAGGGGAAGTTGGGATGATTGAAGAGTGGACAAATCATGGAGTGAGGGTAAATATGTTTGGTTGTGGCATCAAGCCAAATAGGTCACGCACAAAAAAATAGAGGAAATGCTGGTCCTAGCTACACCTAGCTGCATTTTCATGGGATATATGGAAATTCTTTGTTCCAGCCCTATACTCAGGTTCCCTCCCTCATCTCTCTTTCCAGAACACCAATGACTATATCAGTGCTGTTTCCTGTTCTTGATCTGAACTAGAAAATGTCATCAACTTTGCTTCCAATGCTGAATATTTTCAGCATTTTCCGTTTATATTTTTAAACTTAAGCCCATTCATTGCAAAAGAAATGATACTGCATGTTCTGCAACACAGGGTGTACACATGTACTAATTTCTACCTGGTGCCAACCCTCTTTGGTAGGGATTCCCGAAGATTTGGCTTTTGCTTTAATCAGGAATACAATTAGAAGCATCTTTTGCAAATGCCCTTTTAAAAAAAAATAATTATAACACATCTTGCAATGAAATGTATTTGGTGAATTACAGAAACTAGTATCCTTTTAATATATTTAAATTTCACATTAACATGTTCCTGTAAATACTTCTACAAATAAAAAAATTATAGAATTATTAGTTTCACATGTTTACCCATTTGCCATCATGTTCAACAAATTAAACTTTTGACCAGTTGTAGGGATAGTAGCAGAGTTCATTTCATTGAATTCACATACTCCATCCACTCATGTAAACTGAAATTTTTAACCCTGGGGGAAAATAAAAGCAGGATTCAAATTGGATATGAACAATTGTATTATGTTCATCATTAAAGAGAGGTAAAATAATGTTTTAAATGGTTGAATAGGTTTATTAATCATGTAACAACTCAAAGCATATGAAGTGCAGAACATGGCGGCCTTTGGGTATGCACATAGATGAACAAGTTTTAGGGTAGCTTAATTGCTGCAGTATGCATTTGAATTCACTGTATTCCTCTAGGAGTGCTATTCATTTCTGTAGTTGCTAGCATATATATGAGCCTCCCAGCGCAGGGTCAGAGCAGTCTTGTGGCATGTTTTTGTTGCTTTTATGTCCTGTAGATAAATGGCATATTGTTAGTTTATCCATAGATGCCCATTCTTAACACATTGCTATTAGAGAAACCCAACTGAAAGGTCCAAGATCGTTACGCAGGACATCACTAAGAATCACAGGAAGGAAAGGTGATTGGGGAGGGGATGGTTAGTATTTCCACATGGCGATCCAGGTAAAGAGCAAGTTAAAACAGGAGCTTATGTGCTTAGTGTTGATTTCAACATAACTAACCTAAGAGAGGAGGAAGAGTGCATATTTTAAGATCACTTTAAGTTAAGGAGAAACAAAGGATGATGGATCTGAGAAAAATAAGTCTAGTATTATTGATTATATGCGAGCAGCAAGAAAGGCTGCATGGAAGAAAGCCATGCCCCTCAAAATTGCCCAAAAATTCATAAATATGAAGTTAATCTCGCTGAGTAAACAGATAAAGAATGTTAATACTGATTAGTATTTTCAGCATTGATAGAAAAATATTTACTAGTTAGGAGGGGTACAAAACATATAAATTTGCACCGTTTTACATGTAAACTTCAGAATTTCCTGGTCTAATTCCCCAAACCTCCCTGATATATAAGCAAATTCCTTCAGTGCCTTGACTACTAGAGTCTGGGAGGAGAGCCCACACACCAGTCTTTGCAGGGCTCCCTCCCCAGTATCTTTTGGCAGCCCTGCTTTTGTGATACCTACTGGTTTAAGCCTTTGGATTGTTGATGCATTGAGAAAAGCGAATTATAGCAATCAAATTACTAAGCTTCTGACTTCATTTAACACAGATGGTCAGAAGATAGAGGGGATACCTACCCCCTTAGGAGTTATCCAAACACGATCTGTGCTATGCAAGAACCAACTGCCAAGGCCCCACAGAAGTCCCTGAGGAGACTCTGATACAGAAAAGCAGGTTGGCACTAAGAGCTATCATTTCAGGACTAGGCCTGGCAAGAATTGGCACCATCACCAATCACAATGAAAATCAGCATTGTCTTCACTTTTAATATATTTTTCCTGTGACTGAATAGAAGAAACTTCTGTGCCAACAGCTAGGTTGCTGTGCAACACTGTCTAAAATAAGTGACTTTTCACCATGCAAAGACCTAAACAGACTTGGGTTTGAACCGCAGCAAGAGGTTGGCATAGGTCCAGATCTTCTGATCAAGATTGGAAACCCTATTTCCGATCCTGATCAGACAAAAAAATGCACACTTACCTTCCAACGATATTTCAGGGCAGTCCACTGATGGAGGATCCTTCACATCTGCCCAGTACAGCAAACCTCGTAGGGAGTGGCACAGAAAATCAGTTCAGAAACCACGCTTCCTTTTTACAGCACTAGCTGCCGTATTTCAGTAAGTAAAGGGTTTAAATGTCCCAAACCAGCTTTGAAAATATCTACGGAGAGAAGGTCAGTATGTAAGGTAAGTCTGTAGGGTGGGTAAGATAAGTGGGTAGGTTGCCATGTGGGTAGGTAGGTGGGTGCGGTGGGCAGGTGGGGGAGGTAGGTTGGGTGACAGGTGAGTGAGTGGGTAGGTGGGTCGGGAGAGTTGGGTTTGGTCGGGGGCTAGTCCGGTGGGGGAATCGGGCAGGGTAGTCGGGAGCTGGGGGCTAATCTGGTGTTGGACCAGGCTTTTCTCTTGTCTAACATTTCCTGCATAACTACCCAGGTAAGTAAGTCAAAACTGTCCTCAGTCTGCGACTCTAACTCAGAGTTGGAGAATTCAGACAGTCCTAGAAGCAGGGGAATTGACCATCGGAAGTTCAAACTTCCCAGGCCATTCCCATGGAATCCCTGCATTGGGACTTCTGAGGGGTCCCATAGCGCATCTTCCCGGGCATGACTGGTGTCCGACTATCCAGAGACTGGAAGATCTGGATCAATATTTTTCTATATCTATGGCTTCTCTGGAATTCAGGATATCATTGATTGTATACATGTAGGCATTTATGTACCTCTGTTCTATTTGTGTACTCTGAAGGAATAGGGTAGGATTCTGCAAGCTCGACTTGCATGCTCCTTGGGATTACAATTTTACCCTTGGTGGGTGTGGCAATTGGCCAGCCCGGGAGCGGTCAGGAAACAGGACCCCAACTGCAATCGGCCCACGACCTCGATTTCATGCTGGCTGGCCAATTAAGGCCCGCCCAGCATGAAACACGTCTTCCCAATGGTCGGGAAGGGCCGGGTGGGGGCCTGTCGGGCGCCGGGTCCAATGATGACCCGGTAGGCGGTTTAAAAACAGCACAGGCGGCTCCCTGAAAGTTGCCAGGGGAGAATCATAGTCAACGGTCTGGAGACTGGAGCTATGGCCTCAACAGCAGCTGGAGATGTCAGGCGGGAGGGCAGGTTGGGTGGGCATTCAGCCCCCTCCATTTTTCGGATGAGTGCCTTGTGGTCCTCCTGGAGGAGATGGGTGTCAGGCAGGACACCCTCGTTCCCAGGGATGATAGGTGGCGGCCACCGCACCAGACAAAATGTGTGGGAGGAGGTGGCAGCCGAGGTCAGCAGCCACGACCTAGTGCGGCGCACGTGGGTGCAGTGCTGCAAAAGGTTCAATGACCTGTGCTCAGGAATGGTGAGTACTGAGTTGGCATGGATCAGTGTGGAGAAGTGTTAAGGTCTGGCCACCCCCCCGCCCCCCATGGAGCTCAGGGGTGTTAATCTGAGTGCCAACTGTCAATGACGCCGGAGCTGGCCAAGTGGGTGAGCCCTGGCTGCTTGGGCTGAGTGCTTTGCAGCTCAAGAGCCATGACTTGGATGTGCCCTGCAAGGTGTTCCTCAGGTGGGGTTGGCCAGGCTGTAATGACGCTGCAGGTAGAGAGTTGACGAATCAATGCTCCTCTGTTCTTTCAGGAGAAGATGACCCATCACAATATAGAGAGATCAAGGGCAGGCAGAGGCGCCTCCAAACCTCCTAATATTGGTGAGATTAGAACTGGACACCTTGGAGCTGGAGAGCTGCCACCCACCTTGCTCAGCCAGTCGTGGAGAGGCATGGGTCTCTGACGAAGGTGAGAATGATGAGTTTCGGATTGTGCAAACATTCTTGGGTAGTCTCTTTATTGATGGAAGCCTCAAAACTGGACTCCCCATTGGTCATTGAAAGATGATGGCACCATGATGCAGATCTCTATTGTCTCACCAGAGTGCCTGACATGCACAGTGACAGCATGATGACTTAAAGTAATGACATCTCCTTCTTCTCCCTTAGATTCGGCAGCAGCCACTTGTTCGCAGGACCTTGGAGAGCCACCCCTGACACCAGAGGACCACCTGGCTTCAAATGCACCTGCGTCACACCCGCTCTCTGAACCACGCACCAGTGCAGATACCAGCACCTCGTTGGGCATTAGATCGGCGGCTAGAATGTCAGTGCACATTGGTGAGGGCACTTCACACTCGCTTGAGGTGCAGGCAGAGGCAGAGAGTGCCCACGCTGCCGGCAGTCAGAGGACTGCTGAAGACCAGGACGATGCTGAATTTAAGGCAGATAATGAGTCTGTGGAGTCATCCATTAGATGGCAGATGCTGGATGTCCAAAGGGATGTGCGGGAGGATCTAGCGGAAACCTCTGAGGGTATCCTTGCCATGGTCTCTATTGTGCAGGAGTCCATGCGGAGCACGAGCACTGCGTTGACCCTCATGGCCGAGCGCACTGCCTCCTCCATTGAGAGAGTGGTGACTCTCATGGAGAGACAGCTACAGGGACAGAATCAGGGGTTCCTGGGGTTGCGCTCGGACCTGCAAGCCCTCACACAGGCAATGACCTCAGGTGGTCAGTGCCAGTGTGGGAGATGGATGAGGTACCCAGTATCCCAGCCTGTCCATCAATGGCGAACAGGGAGGTCCAGAGCGGCCTCACGTTGGTGCAAAGGCTGCCTGTCATCTCTGCGGGCTCCTCTCAAGGCACTCTGCCCTTGAGGGCGGCAGCAGCCCCTCCGCCCCTCTGCCAGTGACTGTGGAATCTGATGAGGCTGCGATGACTGGGGAGATGCCAGCCGTGGCAATGGCCACTCCCAGGCAGGGCCAGCACAGGTTCCACTGACCAGAGGATGACCGCCGAGGTCATCAAGGCCAACAAGACACCAGAGCCAGCCGGCTGTCTCCAATGCTGCTGGCAGCGAGGGGAGGGGGTCACCAGGACGCAACACTCGTAAACCTAAGTTCAAGACACCACGTGCATAAGAGGGACTGTTCACAGATGATCTTCTGTTCTGTAATGTTTTGTTTATATGTTTACTGGTGTGGCCATGAACACCAGAGATGATAATATTAATTTATTTTGAGAGTGAAAATTATACAAACTTTACTTTTGTCGTAACGGCCTGAGTATGCTTCAATGTTCTTTTGATGCAGGATACGCCAGTATCTAATGATGGACATGAATGGCTCAATACTTTACTGCACAGGCACTGAGTGACTTTAGGTTCAAATGAAAGGGTCATTTCAGACATCCCAGGATGGAGGCTGCAGCCCTGGCATGAGGTGGAAGCAGATCTTTGGCAGCCTAGTTGAAGGAGCGTTTGATTAAAGCATCTCTGGTGTCCCTGCCTCCCTGAAGGATTCAGAGGTCTGCCTCCATGCCCTCAGCATTCTCCCGACCATACTCCCCTTCTAACTCACTGCTGGATTCATCATCTGTGGCCTGTGGAGCTGTGTCAAGATCCTCTTCCTCCAACGGGTCCCCCCTTGCCAGTGCCAGATTGTGGAGAGCGTAGCAAGCAACCACTATCTGTGACACCCGCTCTGGGGGGTATTGTAGTGCTCCCTCTGAGCGGTCTAGGCATTGGAAGTGCATCTTCAGAAGACCTATGATCCTCTCTAGTACCTTTTAGAGGCATGACTCTTATTATAATGCTGCTCTGTCTCTGTTCTTGGGTGCCGAAGAGGTGTCATAAGCCACCTTTTCAATGGAAAGCCCTTGTCACTCAGCAGCCATCTATCCAGTTGGGCTGGAGCACTGAATAGCCTTGGCACCTGGGGGTGTCTCAGGATATAAGCGTCTTGGGAGCTGCCAGGGTACCTTGCACAGACTTGCAGAATCTGCCTCTTGCGGTTACAAACTATCTGGACGTTCATCGATTGGAATCCCTTCCTGTTGACCAATGCACCCGGCTGACCCACTGGCACCATGATGTGTGCAGTCGATTGCACCCTGGACGTGGGGGAACCCAACAATCGCTGCAAAGCCTCTGGCTCGCTCAGCCTGGCTGGCCTCGTCCGTACGGAAATGAATAAATGTCATTACTGCCTGAACTGAGCTTCTGTCACCAGCTTGATGTAACTGTGGCCAGCTGATTGGGACACTCCACAAAGGTCCTCCACTGACCCCTGGAAAGAGCCAGAGGCATAGAAGTTGAGGGCCATTGTGACCTTCAGAGCCACTGGCATGGGGTGTCCACCCACACAGTTGGAGCTGATCTCAGGCCCAATCATGCGACAAATGGAGGTCAGTCTTCCTGGAGAGGCGGAGCCTCCTTTGGCATTGCACCTTGGACATATTGCGGTAGCTGTATCGCTGCCTGTAAACCTTGATAGCAGGATAGTGGTGTCTTCTGCGGCCCCTTACGCCTTGGACTACCTGCTGGCCCTGCGCCCTTGTATCTGCGCCTCTCCTCGCACAGGTCGCTCCCCTGGAAGCTGCATTGGGACACCCAACCGCCTCTTCCTTCTGTCCCTCTCTTCCTCCTCAGAGGAGGTGCCCCCAGCAGAGAGCACAATCCCCATTACCTGGGTAACAGAAGGCTGTCTGATACCTGGAAGGGTCCACATGGTCAAAATCCTCCAGGGGCCTTGGAGACACCAATAAGTCCTGAAATGAAGCGTGGAAATGCTGAGAATGAAACTCAGAACAGAGATGAAGCTGTCAAGTTCAAATAAGCAACCAGCAGCAAACTATCTCCTAAACTCCTCACTACTCACAACAGCAATGCTGCTGACCCTTTTTATCCTTCCCTTGGATGAGGTTTTGCAAAAAGTGGGCTGCCCGCCTGCCTAGTTTGCCTGTGCGATTTTGCGCTCGTCGCATGGGCAATGTAAAATTGGGATCAATTGGGTTTTTAATGGCCTTAAATGGCCTTTTAATTGCTCGTGGACATGGCTCCAACACCCGTGTGTGTCTGCTGAGCTGAAGATTGTGTGCGAGCAGGATGATGTCTGATGTCTTGCACATGCGGATTGATGTCGGGACACTCGCCCGACGTCATCTCGCACGATTTTACGCCTGATCAGGTCGGGCACAGGCCCGCCCGCGAGGAGTAAAATTCCGCCCACTGTCTCCATGTGTTTGTTGCCTAGTGATACCTCACAACTGTGGCAGGAATGACTTGCGCTGTACTCAATGTTGGGACGCTGTACACTTTCACTAAAAGTAGCCCTTAATATGGAAGAGATACAAGATGACAATGTATTATGCCTAGCACTTGGGGATCAATTTTAACTTGTCAAAATCAATAGCGAGCCAATTCTCTAAGTGGGTTCCCAGGTGGACATACTGGCCCATTAACACAGATGTTGTGCCCACTGTCACTTTTACTACATGGGCCTACCACTGGGCAGCCAAAGCCCATTTCAAGCGGTATTCCTGTTTAATATGCAAATCAGGATTCTATGACACACAGGATCCCAAATGCCATTTTAGGGCAGAATTGGTCCAAGAATACTCCTTATGTCCTCCGAACAGTTTTATTGGCATGAAAGTGTACAGGGCCTGAAAACGCAAGTTTGAATTTTTTTTCTTTGCGAAACCAGGAGTGCTTCCCTGGACTTGCATACCGTCCACAGCCTGACACCTTCCAGGTTGCCCGATATTGTGCTCGCCCCGAGACAGCTCAGTGGATTGGGGTCCGTATTTGGAGTAAACAGGCCAGAAGTTAAAGTTGATCCCGCGAAATGCAACAGGCTCTTTCAATCCCTCCTCTGAAAGTCCTCTCAATTCAGTCTGACTTCTTTAATCGCACCGTGGATTTTAGATCCCTAAAGCACTCAGCAGCAAATGATGCAGCATTCATGAAGTATATTCCTACTGTGCTTTCTTCCTGTAACACTGGAATCTTCACTGCTGTGCTGAAGTGTCATGCTGAATTTGGCAGCACCTACTATAGTATTTATGGTACACAGATTGTGGTTGTTGTATATCATTGGAATGCATAATAATTTTTAGACAAGCGCAAGTTATAATTAAGTTTGCATAAAATTGAACTAATTCAAAGGGTTAAGTACCCATGCCAATGTTAAAACTGTATTTGTTTATTAAGGATGTAGTTGTACTGTGACAAGTTTACATAGTTTCCATTATGTTTGAATGTGTAATTGTATTTTGTATTTGCTTAAAATAATTGAATTGAGCACCTGAACTCTGTGTTCTGCCATTTGTAACATGATGCCTTTCTCCTACGCTGTGAAATATATATAAATAGTATCTTCGTGGTGTCAGACAAGAATCCAGCAAAACTAGTGACCCTTGGAGAAAATACTGAGCTACATCAACAAAGCCATAAATTGAATTAAAGAAACATGAAGGAAGAATAATGAGAATGAATAGATCACTTCTGAATGTCTGGGTTAAGTCACGCCCCATTGTTGAAACTGTGATGATGTGATTGTAAATATCTCCAAGGAAGAAAACTTAAAAACAAGTGGATTGTAAAAGTTTGAAGAAAATATGTCCTATATGAAACGCTATCATTGGACAAGAGAAGCCGGTGGCAGGTTAGGATTGTTAACATGCGTTAAACAGTTTGTTCTGTAAACATACGGAAGATCAAAAAATCCAACAGGCAGAAGGAGCCAGGTTTTCGGAAGAAACAGATGGGAAGGGTAATACAACCTTGTATTAAATTTACTAAACTGATTAAGAGTAAACTTAGAAATTAGATGAATACTGGTCTTAATCTCCCCTTTGTTCCTGAGAACTCCAAACACACGCCAACACATTTTGTCTTCTAACCCAGGTGACCTAACAAGTAGAGGGACTGATTTTAATATTCCGCCTGGATAATCAAGAACATAAGAAATAGGGGGACCCAGCCTGATAAGGGTCTCCTGCTCAGAGGCAGATACACGCTCCTTGGCCTGACCAGCTGGAGTTGATGGGGTCACAGATAGAGAGGATTCTGAGTGGCTGGACACCCTTGGAGCCCCTTATGCGTCTGGCTGATGCTCATCATCCCTGTCAGAAGGACCACATGGAGGGTGGCACCCACACCCACCTTTCCCTCACCTAGCCACTGATGGACCCCACAAATGCCTATAGCCATGGTGTGCAGGTCTGAGTACAAATCTGTCAGGATCTTCTGGACCAAAGGTCTCCAAGGTGGTTGCCACCCTTCCCTTGGTGACCTCAGGGTGCTTGTATGTAGGAGCCACAATATCAGACCGAACACAGACAGACTCCTTCATCCTGTGGCCAGTCTGCTGACTGACTCTCGCATCTCTGCCTGATGTTCCACTGCCTGTTATTGCATCTCCAGCATTGTCTCGGTGGCCCTCCAGCAATCCTCCAACTCCTGAGTAGACGTCAGTGAGGTGTTCTCTAGAAAATGACCTGAACCTAATCTAGAACTATGACCCACCAAGGTGCATGCCTCTGCACTAGTGGAGGGTGCGGGTGAAGCAGTAACAGATCGTCTTCAAATGGCTCCTCAGCATCCTCGCCTGAGGTGGGCTGGGGACTGGGGCTTATGTTGGCCTTATTCCTCTGCCTGGACCTACTGATGCCAGTAAGAGAGAGAAGATAGACTTAGTTCACGAGAATACAAGATTGCAGGTTACTCACTGTGAACGTCAGGAGTTGATCAACTCACGGAGGTCTCATCCATACTAGGTTGCTGGGAGAAGCTGATTTCGCCCTCCTCACAAGATCGATCCCTGTCCTCCCCAGCCAGCTCTGCAGCATCCTCCTCAAATTTGCTGAGCTCAATTTTGTTGGCTGTCTCTTCTCCTGTTGTGGGCAAGCTTGGACTTCATGAAGACATAAGGAAGGAATGTGATGAGAAGGGATGGAGCAGAGGTTGGGAAACGTGCATTACCCTTGTGTGTGGTGAGCCCTCCCCAGAAAGGGTTGAAGATGGAGCTTGTGCAGCATGATAGATGAAATGGTGGTGTTGTGAAAGCATCCGGAGACAAACAGTGCTGATATGTGTCCCCTGCTAATGTTGTGTGAGATCCCTGAAGAGTGTAGCCCTTTGAGTGCATGATGCCATGATAAGAGTTTGATATTGGACTGAGCTGAAGGTTAACTTACCCTGGCAGAGTGGATGAGGTCATTCATCCTCTTCCTGCACTGGATAGCGTTACGGGAGTGGTTGTCAGCCGTGCTGACCTGCCTTGCTCTTGCCTCCCAGGTCAGAGAGGTGAGGCTGGTGTGCTTCCTGGAGCCATCGTTTGGATACAGCACATTCTGGTGCTGGCGTAATACTCTTATCAAAGCCTCAAGGGAGTTGTGGCTAAACCTTGTGTGCATCCTTCTTCGTTTTGCTTGCAACTACCTCTATCGGTCTCCTGAAGACAGCTGGGCTGGAGAGAGTGCTCGGGTGGTGTTTAAATATGGTGCCTGGACCTTCGACTCCATCAGGTAATGGCAGGGTGGACAAATCAGTTCCCGACTGGCCAGGTGATTCAGAGAGATACTCGCCTATGCATAATTAATCCGCTTCTGAGCACAAAATCACGCGCAATTTCCCACCACTCCAACCAGTGGGAAATGTGCCGTGGAACCCACCCACCAGGGCACTTAGTTTCAAAAATAGAAAATTCTGCCCATTATTTCATCATTGGAGGTTCTGTGAGCACTGTTGTTATAGCACTGTAAATTGTCTATTTTGGGGTGCTGTTCATCCACTATTTGCCACCAGGAGATTAACAGTCCTCGGTAATGTAGCTCTTTGGACATATCTCGGTACCCCAGTCAGGCTTCCCCCCTTGAAGACTGTAAGGGATTCATCTCTTTCCAGCTGGACGCTAGTTTTTTTCTAGAAGGAACAAACAGTAGAGATTGTGCCATGATAATGCAATAATTGATGGGCTAATGCAATTTCTAAAACTATGCACATCAAGGTCCTGCAAAGAGAAAATACTAAATAAATGGCTTAATTAGTTTCAAGAAGAGTCATACAGACTTGAAAGGTTAACTCTGTTTCTTTCCCCACAGATGCTGCCAGACCTGCTGAGTTTTTCAAGCATTTTCGGTTTTTATTTTAGATTTCCAGCAACCGCAGTACTTTGCTTTTGACTTAATTAGTTTGTTTTGGTGACGGTAAATCAATGGCGAGCACCAGCCAGGACAGTAACAGAACTCCACGCATTCCTCCGCGTAGTGCCTTGGACCTTATCTTGGCCGGAATTTTCCGCCCCCGTTGGCGTCGTGCGTCATGGCGGGCGTGAGAGGAGAATATGGCGAGAAGGCCAAAAATCGGTTTAGATTGTCATGAAACCAGTTGGTGATCGTCACTCTGTCCGTCAATGGGATGAGGTGCAGGGGCAGGGGGTGCAAGGTAGCAGGGTCTGATAGTAATGCACAAACACGTGCAGGGGGGTTAGGGAAGCGGCCATGCATTAGGAAAACCTTGTATAAAAAGTGAGCATTCATCCGCAGCTCAGAGTCCAGGCACAGCTACAGTGGTGTGCTTGCAGTCTGTGCCTCTAGCTTATCTGCCCGCTCAAGCAATGTGGAGGCCTGAAAGTGCCACCAAATGCTCCTGAGCTTTGCGCTCCTCGGGCACAGACTTCAAATTAAGCATTTTAGGGGGCTGCAGAATAATTGGACAACTGGGCAAGTTGTACAATCTCCTTGCAAAAGCTGGCTATGGAGCAGTCACTGGTGGAGGCCGCTCACAGGCCCCTGCAATGTCTTCATTAAGTTTTGGACCAGTGTCCCCCATGGTTCAAGCTAACAGCGCAACCTCGCATTGTGGGTTAGGAGAATGCCTCTACCTGAGCTGACAGCACAACATGCAGTCCAGTGGGCAAAGCTGCCACCAATTGTTATGTGGAGCGGGGCAGAGGTTGGTGGGTTTCGGGCAGCCATGCAGCGCACTAAACTCTGGCCATCCAAGTGGTGGCTAGCACTCTGCGGCATGTGTTAAGCGACCTTGAGATGGAGCTGGAGCTGCACATGTAACCATGAGAGGTCCCCAGGAGACCAATGCCAACCGATGCATCTCTTTCTTTCATCCTGTAGGAGTACAACATCAGGAGCACGAAGCCTGGTGAACTAGCTGTTTGCCTCATAGTTTAAAGGGAGCAAAGGTGACAGAGAAGAGAGCAATGGAGGTGCCTGGCTGGCCAGAGGGAGGAGCAGCACCCTTAAGCTAGGGTTCCTGTGCATACCGCTGAAGAGCCACAGCGAGTTGTCATGGGTTGATGCCTAGCTAGACCCAGGGTATATAGGCGCTCGTCATTCATGCAGATAACCAAGAACTAGTGTCGCCGAAGACTGCGCATGTCCAGGGAACAGGTCGGTCATATATGTCACCTGCTGCAGGATTTGGCTCCACAGGGACTCGGAGCCATGAAAGTGACCCCGATGCTCTAGTTTTACACCAAGGGCTACCCACAGAGGACATGGCTGATGCCTGTGCAGCGGCCCCAGAGTGTAGCAGAGAGGAGGCACCATGAGGCTCATGCTGCAACTCGCACTTTGGTGCAGCAAACCATTGGAATGTTGAAAATGAGATTCCTGTGCCTGGACCAGTCTGGTGGAGCCCTGCAGAGAGCATCAGCGATGGAGCTCATCCCGTGCAGCAGTGCAGGACCGATGTTCTGGACCAAGGTCTCCATGGTGGCTGCCATCGTACCATGGTGAATTGACAGGCTGCCACTATCACCTCAGAATGAAGGCGGACAGACTCCTCCATCATGCTCTGCAATCTGAGGAGTGCAGCAGACATCCATTCCTGATGTTCCCTAGCTTGTCTTTGCAGCTCCAGCAACCTGAGGTATGACTGAGTCCAGAGGCTCCTCATCTGATTTGGACTCAGCAGATTTCTGGTCTCCAGCAGTTCCCAGAGCGCTAGAAACCTGGAAAATCCCTGCCGCTGCCTGCTGTGGATCAGCCAGTGCCATGTGCTCACCAGATTGTGACCCTGAGGCTACTCTAGAACTAAGTCCCACCAAGGTGTGTGTCTCTGCGCTGATGGAGGCTGTGGGTGAATGCTGTGATGGGTCTTCAGTGAATGTTTCATCAGACTCTTCTTCTGAGGTTTCTTCGAGCTGGAGTCGAAGACCTGGGTCATGGACCCCCTCAGCTGCTTCCCAAATGTGCCAGCAAAAGCAAGGAGAAATAATTAGTGCTTGGCAGTGCTTATAATTGGCAGGGGACTGCGGAACAAGGGAACTAATGCACAGCATGGTTGCCTGATGGATGTTACACTTCTGGATCCTCACTTGGTTGAGCACCGCCGACCTCACCATCAGCACAGGAACAGGCCAGATTGCTGCTGGCCAGCTGGATGGCTCTATTTTCAAAGTCTGTTAGGACCTTTGAGGTCAAGCATTCCTCCACCAGTTTGCGACCTCTCCCTTTCGTTGTGTGCCAGCTTGTCCTGCATGAATACAGATGATGGGAGTGTAAGCAGGACGCCTGCCAGGCCAGATGATAAGGATGCCTGGCAGGTGTGGGTGGTGAGTGGTACCATGGACAGGATGAGGACACGATCTGCAGAGAAGATGAAAGGGTGTGTGTGAGAGTGAATGGTGATGTCCCTTGAACTGGCAGTGAGTGAGATCCCTGTGGATATGTGATGGGTTTGAAAGTGTGAGATTTGAGAGTGATGAGAAGAGTGACTTAGCCTGGCAGAACAGGGAAGATCATTCATCCTCTTTTGGCACTGGGTGGCTGTCCTCTTTTGCAGGGCATTGGTGCTGGCCACTGCTGCCACCACCTCACATGCTGGATTTGTCACCTTGCTTGCTGACCCTTGCCCAGACCGGAGGGGGTAGAGGACTTCACGACAGGCCTCCACTGTGTCCAATAGGCACTCGAGGGTGGTGATGCTAAATTTGGGGGCAGCATGTTTCCTCCCTTTGGCAGCCATGAGTTTCCAGCAGCTTCCGATGCCTTAGAGAGGGCCAGCTCTGTGCAGGGGTGCCCCTTAAGTATGGTGCCCAGATTACTGGAGGCCTGAGGTGATGGCAGGGCGGTCCAGTCAGAGGCCTGTTTCCCGGGAATGCGTTACTAATGGAAGCGGGACGTGTCGGGAATGGGACGATGCGGCACGAAAACCCGTCATTAAATGTCCTTTTTCCTGCCTGTTACCGCACTTAGTGCAAATCTGGGATGATTCCGCCCTTTGTGTGTATTGTAACAGGGGACTTAACATTTTATTATGAAGACAGTACTCACCATTAACCTGAGGTGCCAGTCTAGATTAAATGTTTAAACCTATAGAATAGGATTTGACCTCACAACTTTCCACCTCAAAAAGGCTAAAAATGCTACCTTTCACAGCCAGTTAAATGCCTCATTATCTCACTAACTAGCACTTCGGCAGAATCACTGCAGATGTGACTTGGTTGGCTACATAATTGGACAGGTAGCTATTTTTGCACTGTGGTGAAATCCCATTGAAGGTTCAAAGTTCCTTCCTGCAGATTCACTAGAAAAAGTTGCATGCTATTGCAACACACTTTACATTTCTAAGAATTTCTAGCTCTTACTGTTAGTATAATTATACTATCAATAGATAAATGAGAACTATATGGAAACTAGGACATTGTCCTTAGAAGGAAACACTTTACTACATATCTAGAAATATTAACTATATTCTCCTATTGGATTTTCCCTGTCTGATTGGGGCAGGCATGTTCGGTGGCATGATTGGAAAATCTTGGAAAAGGCGGCCTTATCCATGTTTCCAGGTGATGTAAATCCAGGACGCGATTGTCCCCTCCCTCCATCAATGGCAGGCTGTGTTTCCCGACGTCAAACATCTGGAACTTAAATTTTATTAAATTCGCATCTCAATATTGTGGCCACGTGTCAGAATCATCCCCCCCACGTCAAATTTAAATCTCAGGTTGACGTGACTTCTGAACAGTGTGATTTACAACTGCCTTTAAAAGGTGTGCACTTGGCAACCTGAACTTCCAGGCGAACTTGGAGGTGAGTGCACACAATTTAGCGCAGCACTCACGAGGATCCCCCCATTGGAATTGAAGGAAGTGGTGCCGTGGATTCGGTGCAGGGTGGGAGGGGGCTTGTGGGGGGTTGCAGGAGAGGGAAGGTGTCACAGGCAAGTCTCCAAAGTTGCTTCTTTGTGACTGGCTTTCAGTGTGGTGCTGGGGCAAGGGCTTCAGTGTGGGGTTGGGGGCACAATGCAGCACTGAGGGGAGCTGTGACTTTGGGACGGGACAATCACTGTGGTCAGAGGTTTACACACTGCATACCAGAAGAGGCCCTTGACTGCGACTCGTGACTTCACTTTGTGCAGGGACCAAGGTTTCACTTCTGTATGACACGAATACACCTCATTATAACAAGGGGCCATAGACAAGGAGACATGATTATGAGTGTATTTATATTGGTGAACATTATGTATAAGTAATTAACACCCGTGCCCACATTGTACGAGGTGTCAGCTGTGGCTCAGTTCATAGCACCCTCGCCTTTGAATCAGAAGGTTGTGGGTTCATGTCCCACTCCCGGAAACCAAGAACTGTGAATGTACTCGAAAGAGTTACATTCTGTGACTGTTGATAACTCGAAAGAGTTACTTCTTCTTGAGAGGTGTCAGCTGTGGCTCAGTTCATAGCACCCTTGCCTTTGAATCAGAGGGTTGTGGGTTCATGTCCCACTCCCGGAAACTAAGAACTGTGAATGTACTCAAAAGAGTTACATGAGATCTGTTGATAACTCGAAAGAGTTACTTCTTCTTGACTTGTGAGGTGTCAGCTGTGGCTCAGTTCATAGCACCCTCGCCTTTGAATCAGAAGGTTGTGGGTTCATGTCCCACTCCCGGAAACCAAGAACTGTGAATGTACTCGAAAGAGTTACAATCTGTGACTGTTGATAAGTATTTGGGACTTGATCTGAAGGCCTGGCTTGTGGATGCCCTTGGATAATTCCCAGATGTGCCTGCGAAAGAAAGGATAGATCATTTCGACATGGCAGGGGACTGCGGAACAAAAGACATCACTCCGAGTATGGCTGTCCGACGGATGTTGTAGCACAGGATCCTCATTTGGTTGAGCGCCTCTGACCGCACGCTCAGCACAGGAGCGATCCACATCCTCACCGACCAGATGGATGGCTCCATTCTGAAAGTCGGTCAGGACCTTCAGTTGAGGCATTCCATCCCCGATCTGGGATCTCTCCCTTTTCTTGTGAGCCAGCTTGCCCTGCATGAAGACAGATGGAGAGAGTGTAAGCAGGACGCCTGCCAGGCCAGATGAGAAGGATGCCTGGCATATGTGGATGGTGTACGGTGCCATGGATGGGTTGAGAACACGATTCGCAGAGGAGATGACAGTGTGTGAGGGAGAGTGAGTGGGTTTGAGAGTGTGTGAGTTGAGACTGATGAGTAGGGTGACTTACCCTGGTGTAACGGAGGAGATCATCTCCTTCCTGCATGGGTTGTCTGTCCTCTTTTGTAGGGCATTGGTGCTCACCACTGCTTCCCATGCTGGATTTGTTACCAGCGGGGGTAAAGGACTTCCCGGTGGGCCTCTACTGTGTTCAGGTGCTCGAGAGAACTGTCACTGAATTTAGGAGCAGCATGTTTCCTCCCTTTGGAAGCCATGACTTTTCACCAGCTCTCGATCCCTTAGAGAGTGCTAGCTCTGAGTAGGGGCGCCCTTTAAATGCGGTACCCGGATTACAGAAGGCCTGACGGGACAGCGGGGTGGGCCAATCAGAGGCCGCCCCACCAGTGATCCAACGTGAAACCTGTGCCTCTCAAATTTTTCAATGAAGTGGCACACGATATGGAGGAAAATACTGCCATTGCCGTCAGTGGCTCATTCTCCAATTTCCCTGCCCGCTTTTGGACTTTGCTGATTTCACGGAAAATCCCGGCCTATGAAAGTTATGACCAGGCTTTTAAATTGAATTTATTTTGCTAGAAAACAAAATCATCCGATTATCTTTCTTGTTGATGGATTCCGCCCTTTCAAATTTCTCAGCAAGTTAAGCCCGAGTATTACCTTCACCTACTAGACTCTCACCCTGGACCTGTTGTCCTACGCATTCCACTCCCCCCTCCGACTGTGACGGTTTCCCCCTACCACCCAGTACCCTTAGTTTGCCCCCCCCCAGGATGCCACTGTCAACTCCACCGACCCCACCCTCTAAAACACTCTCCCACTTCCTTGGACACTCCCGCCACCTTCCCCAGGCCCCCTCACCCACCTTCCCCGTAAGCCTGCCTCCCCTGTCCAGCCTTGGAGCTGCCTGTGATACATGCACCCAAATTAAAAGGTAGGTGAAAGGAGCATCTACGTACCTCGAAGTTGTTGATGAAGTGAAACTCGCCAGGTGCATGCTGCCTATGTACAGTTGCGAAACAGACTATTCTAATTATCTGCTGGTGGGGCATTAAATTTAAAAGGGGGAAATGTGATTCCATCAAGGTAGCCGTTTAATGAGCATTCATGAGATGCAAATGAATGCAAATATGGTTCCTGACATAGATCAGTGGGAAAGTCGAGCTGCCTTTAACCTGCCATCAAAGTCAGGAGAACAACATTCCAAACAGATTTCCCAATGGCAGAAAACTCTGACTTTTCACTCCAAATTTTGTGCCCCCCGCCTGCCAAGGTTCCCATCACGGGAGCAGAAAATTTCGCCCATGACTGGATGGTAGAAAATCTGCATCAAATAGTCAAGAGCATTCAAATTTCATTACTGAAACTTTGTAGGAACCATCAGGGTCAATCTTAGACAGCTTAAAGGCTTAGCTTATCATGGAACTTCAGGCACAAGCAGAGGAAAATAGTTTAGGGTGTTTTTTCTTGGCTGTATTACAACTAAACAGCAGCACTTGAAATATACTGCTCCTGTCCAGTCTCAAGGCTATTACGACTTGCTGTCCCAGGAACACTTGGCTCAAAACTGCTCCCTGACAAGACCCATTGCCTGTAGGGGGACAAGGAAAGAAGGTATGGTTGCAGACTATTAGGCCCCAGGCATCCCAGGAACTTGTGTTGATGCTCAAATGAGGAAAAGAAATGGCCTTATCTCAAAAGTCTTTGGCTTTCCCCCAGCTGCAGCAGAGGGATGAAGAACTGTAGGTGCAGGCCACAGAAAAATGTTTTCTAGGCACCCAGCACATGAGCAATCTAATGAAGCAGGAGACCTCATTTGTATTGCATCAACTGACCTGCACTTACAGACAAGTGATCTGGATATTCAAGAATTAAAATGCATTTTAAAAAAATTACATAGAAAGATTTGCAAAGAGGCTTCAACGCAGAAATAGGCCATTCAGCCCAAATGGCCTCTGCTGCCAGTGATGTTCCACCTGAACCTTCTCTTACCCTTCTTCATCTAGTCCCATCAGTTTTTCCTTCTATTCCATTTTTCCCTCATTTGCTTATCTCACACCCCTTAAATGCATCTATTCTATTTGCCTCCACTGCTCCCTGGGGTACTGCAGCCCACATTCTTACCTGTCTTTGTGCGAAAACGATTTTCCTTGAATTCCCTGTTGGAATCAGCCAGATTTGCCCCAGGGAAACTGATACAACAACTACCTGGGCGCAGGCAAGCTCTAAGCCCTTCCCCAAAGCTAGAGTTTATCACAACATGGGCAGGTGGCTGGCAGAGGTGAGGTTGAGGTGATGTTTGCATTCATCTGACCCACACTAATGAAGTGTCTCCCCACTGATCACAGAAACATCGGTGATATCTGTGTTGCAGGCACAGTCCGGCATGATGCCTGCACCACCTCTGTAATTGTGACGCGAACCATTTTGGGGTCAATTTTGGCAACAAGAGTTTGATCTTTGGAACACTAAAAGGGAAATCATGTGACTTATGTCTGGAAACTCAGGCAAAACAGTTTTCCTGCTGAAATATTTTTTTCCCATAAATGTTTACATGGACCACATCCAAATGAAGCATTGGTCAATTTTACCTGGTGGCAAACTATCAGCTGCAGTCGAAGACAGCATACTGCTTTCAGGTACAGCTGCCATTCCACGAAGGTAGCACCTTTGTTTACGTAGCTCTTCCTCTCGCTGTAGAACTTCTCTGATCTCCTGACTAAGGATGGACTGAGATCCATGTGAACGGAGCTTGAAGAAGGGGTTCGTTTGCAATTTCTCCTCTGTCTGCAGAGATGAGATGGATGACAGTGCAACGTCTGTGGAATGCCGTAGGATCACGTCTGGTGTTTCCAGTATTACAACATTAGCAGTTTCTACAGTTGGATATTCAAGCTTCAGTACAGCATCAGTAACTCCTGCCTTGTCTTCCTCTGAAGAAGTTAAAGCACCATTTTCCAGTCTAACATTACCAACATTCATTTCGTTATTGGAGGGATGCTTTTTCATTGTAGAAGGTGTACCCAACAAAGAGGCAGGAGTATTAGTATGGGGGATAAACATTTTACTGTTTGATGGCAATGGGAAAGGATAATGTTGTTCGAAGAACTTCCTTCTCTCCTCAATCTCTGGGATCAGGCTTTTGTCACATGTTCCCTTTATCTTTCCTTGCTGGATGAGGTCTTCCTCCCGTTGGCGCTCAAGTAAAATTTCACGCTGCATCTGCATCTCCGCTAATTGATTATTTTTAACTTTTGCTGAAGGGGCGGGAACAGACGAAAAAGTAAATGGCCGAGTTTTGATTTCTACATATTCTTCAGAGCAAGGATGTTTTTTAATGCCTCTGGCCTTCTTTAGACTTTCTTCCCGTTTCACACCTCGACGGATCTCTCTTTCGATTGGAGTTTCAGATTTTCCATTTGCTATGGACACAGGCCTTGAAGTTTCATTCTGAAATATGGTGTCAGTTAAATTGTCAGCTTCAGATCTACAAGTTGAGTCATCTAGACCAGAGTCGCTCCCTTCTGAGCAAGCACTAAAATCTGCTACGTTCAATAACAGGTTCTGCTCGAAATCCCTCACTGCACCTTTATTCTCCTGTAATGCTACTGTGTCCCGTTTGTTATTTAGATTTGTTAAACTTCTCCAGCATTCCACTTCATCAATTTTGATTCCTGCTGGTGTGCTGCTTTGTATTTTATCTTTAGAAAAAGATGCAGAATGTGGAGGGGTTGCCTCCTTTATCAGTTTAGTAATGGAAGTGCCATCTGTGCTGTCTTTAATAAGACGTTTTGTTATGCTTTTATTCTTTGGCTGCTTGACTGGTGGCCTATGGCCATGCGCTTTGCTAATCTCTTCCAGCAGCAACCACTGTCTGCGGGCAGTAGCAAAATCCACATGTTCTGTGTCAACATTTTCATTTTCTGAGGCTTTAATCTGGCTTCTTTGTCCTTGGGTTTGTTCAGCAGATTGGGTTTCAGTATTGTTGGACGTACCCCTCACTTCATCGTTCTGGTTAGGGTTACTTTTTAGTGACCTGTGCTCTAGTTCCACTATTTCAAATGCAAGTTTGTTACTTAGGGAAGTCACATTTCCATTAGACCGACTTTCATGAATTAAGTCATTTGAATATTCCTTGCTGGATTTGAATTTGTTTGCATGGGCAGGTTCTAAACCATTCTCATATTGCATGAGAGTGGTGCCTGGCAAAAATTCATTCTGAATAGCTGATGAACTGGCTTCTGGCTCTCTTTGATACATCATACTTTTGTTTGATATTTGATTACCATGACTGGTCAAGTAGGTTAGACCAGTGGCTGATAGATCCATCAAGCCTTTATCATCCTGTGGAATGACCAAAGGAGTTAAACTTTCTATGGTCAATTTACTTAAATCAATCACTGAGAAATTTTCAAAATTTTCTTCCCATTGACTGACTTCTGATAAGGTTTCCAGTATTCCTTCATTTAGGTTGATTAATGATGAATTTTCTGATGAATATTCTTCTGATCTTGTGATTGCAGGAGTGGCTGTTTCATTTTCAGCTTTGTTGGTAGTTTGGAAGGCCTTCAACATTTCTTCCTGGTTGAGTTCAGCTTCAACTGTTGCAGCTGCAGTCACTGTAAAAGGTTTGCTGGCAATGTCCTGACCTAACTCTAAACCTTCCACTGCCACTGATTTAGCACCTGCTCCGCCCAGTACCGCAGTTGAAGAATCTTTGAAGTTGTCTTTATGAATAATGGCATAAATCACTTCTGGCATTTCATAGGATGAAGGCACGGTTTCAAATGCTAAAGGTATTTGCATTGGGTGATCTAAATCTTCAATTTTGAAAGGAAGTTTTATGCCATTTGCATTGTCATTGTGATGTCCATCACTGACTTCTTTTCCATTTTCCAGTACAGTAGGATCTGCTGTTAATCTGCAAGTATGCAAGATTTGCTGCTGGTCATTTAACCCAGAGTATTTTCTTTCAGTAGTCACATTAACCTTTCCTTCATGAATAGTGCCATTTTCTGTTACTTCTGTTTCCATAGCAGTAGATTTGGGCACACAAGTGCTTTTAGATTCTGAAACGTCCTCACTGGTTTCCATAGTTACAGTTGGTGTACGAGTATCTCCCATGCCAACATTTTCTTTCAGTTCCTCTCCATTCTTTTTCCGCTTGGCCAGGAAACCACTTGGCTACAAAGATAAACATACAAGTAAATTACCAAAATGCTTACAACTTGGTTTGATCAAATTTCTCAAGAAACAACACAAGATATTCATTCCAGAAATTGTATAGGAGTTTCCAACCTTTGGTTAAGTTGTTAAAGTGAAGCCCCATCTACCCTCTCAAGCTGATAGAAAATAAAACACAGAACTATTCGGGGAAGAGCAGGGGAATTCTCCTGATTTCCTGGACAACTTTTATCCTTCAGCCACTTAAAGCAGATTATTTTATAATTCATTTCATTGTTGATTGTGGCACTTTGCTGTGTACATTTTGATGGCCTGGGGTTTCTATACCACAACAGGAACCACACTTCTAAAGTACTTCATTGACCATAAAGTGCTTTGGGACCACCCTATGTTGTGAAAAGCGTTATATATAAATGCAAGTCCTTTCTTTAATACTTCAGAATCTCCATCATTATATTCACAAAATGATTGTACCATTAACCTTAGAAATTCAGTAACTTGCAGTGTTTTCCGATTATCACAATGATAGAACTGGAGACAGGATACCAGATTGACTGTTGAATCGTGCTGTTGATTTTTCTCAAGACATGAAAAATAACTTGTCTAAGAGGAGTTTTAAAAATTCTTTGAGGAATTCTTCTTTGAAATGCGTTCTCTAAAAATGCCACATACTGTACACCTTTCTCTAGCTAGATATATGAGTAGGCAGGGTGTGCTTGGTCCTCTGTATAGCTATATTTTGAAGTCCTAAGCCAGTGGCCAAATTTCTGGACCCCTAATTTTCATCCCTTTGTAGGGTGGGTGGGAGGAGGCAAATGTAGCCGGGTTTCTCTCAGCGATCATCTCAACAGAACTCATTCAATAGTTGCTCTAGCACACTGCAGAGCCTGGGAAATACATTATTACCCAGATAAACAAAAATATCAAAGTATGAACAATTTAATGATACAAAAACGCACACAAATTTTTGTAGCTCCATTAATTTCTTGTACAAAAATAACAATTCAGAAATTAAAATATGATTCAATTGGTAAAGTGGAGTTATTTCAAAATCCCAGAGGGAAACTTTAAACAACTGTCATAACCAATAATTTTAAGTGTTACGTTTGAGATGTGACTCTAAATTCAGGAATCAGACCACCAGTTCTCGACATTTTACATTAAACTAAATGAAACATTTTACTAATTTACACAGGTTAAAATATATATATATACACATGACTACAAATTACTACTATCATAACTTTTTTAACAAATTCTCAAACAAATCTCCAATAAGGCAACAGCAACCCATAGACTTAACCAAATACCAGGCTAAGCATTTTCACCTTACAAATTCAAAATGAGGTTCTTTCACTTTGGTTCCTATGGAGAGAGTTGGAGGCTTTGAGCTGCCTTTTGATTTCACATTGCCTCTGCCCTGCACACCTGAAAACTACTGAAGTTATACCTACCATCACTGATTGAATGCAAATTCTCATTGTATCAACAACCTCTGAACTAAACCTCTCTAACAATAAAACCCCTTTCATAGTAACAATTTTATTTGTAATATAAACATATTGCTTGGTAGCTGCTAGAAAGGCACCAGTTTTCACCCCATTTCTTGAATGCTCTATTCAAAAAAATGCAAATGCACGCTATCTCTCTTACATCTCAAAGCTAGTACCCATCAAAGCACCCAGACTAGCTGGCTTTACTCCAATTAAGACACACCCGCAGACTAAACCTCTATTTTAAAAGAAAAATGTTTTCCAAAATATTATATACATTAATAGCTTCATGACAGTGAAGTATAATGAAAGTAATGACTGATATATAGTAAAGATTTTAATAGGCATAATTAAATATTAGCAGACCATTATACTGACTGTCAAGCTATTATTGTACAATGCTTTTTCACAATACTTCCTGAATCTAGATGTAGTTTTGACCTGATGCCCTTCTGATACTGGCACCTCCACTGCTCCAACTTCAGTGGCAAAGCCTCCTGCTATATTGCCTTTACACTCTAGAACTCTCCATAAACTCACCTCACTATCTTTCTTCCTATCATCAAAAGCCTCCTCAAAATCCATCTCTTCAAAAATACCTTCGCTTACCTCTTTGAACACTTCCTCTGCTACAGCTCAGCATTTTTCCTTACTCTGTTATGTTTGGAATGCTTATAATATTAGCAGCACTATACAAGTTGCTTTTAAAGAAAAACTATGCTTTTAACTCCCAAGAATGCCAGATGTACAGTTTACATGGCATGCTTACAAATACAATTGTTCCTCAAACAGTGTAATTTCTAGACCTTGTAAAAATCTGCTGAAAAATGCTTTTCCTAAATTCACAACTTTTTAAATCTAGATGCAAATGTGTTCTAGTAGTCAGCCACATTTCACATTAGAGTAATTTGAGAAAAAGGCAACCCTCAATTATTGCTGTTTCATACATTATCCTGGTTTTCAAAATACTTTTAAATACAGTATTCTTTCTGAAGTTCACTAACACTTGGCCTAATTGCAGATAAGTGTTTCACTGAGCTATTTAAAAAACCTATTTTGAAATACTTGATTTAGCATCCACAAATTCTAGTTGTACAAAAATCGTGGTCAAATAGAACACAAAATCACTTGACACAAAGTACTAGTTTTAGATCCACATTTCTCAACCTCAAGCTGAATGTGCTCTTGCCTACAGGATCTTTTACTATGAGGTCAATTAATCCTGTCTCATTACACAGTACCAGGTCTACTATTACCTGTCCCCTGGTTGGTTTCAGAATGTATTGTTCTAAACTGTCCCGAATACCACCCACTAATAATCACCCACGATTATTACAGTACCTTACTTACAAGCCCCTATTATTTATTTATTTATACTCAGTCCTATAGTGTTGCTACTGCTAGGGAGCTCTCAACTACTCCCACCAGTAACTTCCTTCACTTTTTCTTATCTACACCCAAACTTTTTAAAAAAATATTCGTTGTGGGATGTGGGTGTCACTAGCTAGGCCAGCATTTATTGCCCTTAAGAAGGTGGTGGTGAGCTGCCTTGTTGAATCACTGTAGTATTCCTCATAGACTTTCTAGCAATGGCTAGGCCATTTCAGAGCGCATTTAAGAGACAACCACATTGCAGTGGGTCTTGAGTCACATGTAGGCCAGCCCAGGTAAGGACAGCAGATTTCCTTCCATAAAGCACGTTAGTGAACCAGATGGGTTTTTACGACAATCAACAATTTTGAATTCAAATCTGCCTTGGTGGGATCACCCTGGGTCTCTAGATTACCAGACTAGTGACAATACCACAACGCCACCACCTGTCATGATTCTATGTCTTGAGTTTCTGAACCAAGATCACTACCGTGCTGATGTCATCCTTGATTAAAAGAACTACCCCAATTCCATTTCCTTTCTTTCTATCCTTCCACAATGTCAAATACACATGAATATTCAGGTCCCAGCATTGTTCACCTTGTAAACATATCTCTACAATGGCGATCATATCATACTCAATTTCTATTTTTGCTATTAATTTATCCATCTTTATATGAATGCTCAAAGCATTCAGAATAAAAGCCTTTATTTCTGTCTTCTTAGCATTTTTTCCTACTCTGAGCTTATTTGCTGGTGCGTTCTTGTTTGTAAGCTTTATACCTTCCTGTCACGCTCTGGTTGTCATTACCCATTTCACTACTCTGCATTATCGTCTCGTCTTTTCTTTTTAACTTTCCAAATCTCCCCTCACATGAACCCTCCCTTCCATTATTCAGTTTAAAGTGCTCTCTAGACCCTAGTTATATGATTCACATGGACACTGGTCCTAGTGTGGTTCAGGTGAAGAATGTCCCAATGGTACAGCTCCCTCTTTCCCTAATACTGGTGCCAGAGCCCCATGAATCAAAACACATTTCTCCCACACCAATCTTTGAGCCCTGAATACAACTCTCTGATCTTATTTACCCTATGTCAATTTGCTCATGGCTCAGATTGTAATCCAGAGATTATTACCTTCAAGGTTCTGCCTTTTAATTTAGCTCCTGACTGCTCATACTCCCTTAGGTAGGACGAGGGAAGAGGTTCTGTCTGCTATGACATTGGTACCAATGTAGATCATAGCGACAGGATCATTTCCATCCTGCTGCAAGTTCCTTTCCAGTTCTAAGGAGACGTCCTTGACCTTGGCATCAGGCAGGCAACTCAGCCTTAAAGACTTACACTCTTTGCTGCAGAGAACAATATCTATGCCTCTAACTATACTGTCCCCTACTACTCCCTTCACTTGAATGGCCCCCTGCACCACAGTACTGTGGTCAGTTTGCTCATCCTTCCTGCAGTCCCTGCCCTTGTCCACGCAAACTACAAAAACATCAAACCTGTTGGACAAGTGTAAGTGCTGAGGTGCCACACATTATTATCTTTTATGAGGGAATGGGGAGTTGTATAATCCAAGCTTGCAGATAACATTAAGAGGTACAGTAAATTGTGTAGCTAGGATCAGGAAATTCTAAAGGGAAATTGGTAGGCTGCCAGTGAGCCAAACTGTGGCTAATGGATTTCAATGCAACAGGAGTGGGGAAGTTTGATATCACCGACTTTGGGTCAAGGAAAGACAAATTAGAATATTTTCTTAATGATGAAACTCTGGTGGGAGAAATTCACTTTGGACTAGTGATTAGTGGTTTGCATAGATTGGGGTTACGCAGTTTTGCGTTCTGTTCTCCTGGAGATGAGCAAGTCCCAGCCCTACAGGAATGGCAGTGGCTCCATGGGAATGGTACACATTGGCCTCTCAGGATGTTAGCGTGTCTACTCTTTTGTCACCTTCCAAACAAACAGCCACCATGCCAGAGTGTTTGGCAGTTGCAGAGATGCAGCAGTCTGGTGCTGGGCTTATGTGGATTTGAACACCCAGAACTCCCTGGAGAAAAGCATATGAAGGGTTCCAACATGAGCATTCTTCCACTAGCTTTGCTCATTACCTTGGGGTATGAGAGTTAGGAAAGCCTCCTATAAAGAAAAGTATTATAATTCGAATCTTGGGGGAGCAACAATGGGAAGGCAATGTTTGTGATGTGAATTAAGTTTATGACAGTTCTTTTCTAATTATTTTAAATATAGGTTCCATTGTAGAAAATAAATGCATCAACTGAGAAGTAATAGAAGGTGATTTATAAGTTGGATCAAGTGAATATTCATTCTGGACAGTGTACAGGATCAGCTTCCAGCCAAAAGGTCTGCTGAGCATTCTGATCACTATCATTATTCCTTACTACTGAAGGTAACCCAGTTATTGTCTCAGAAAACAGCTGTAATATTCTTTTACAGCCCCTGTTGAATAAATGGCCCTATCTCTATCCCATTGGATTATCAGTCAGTTAATGGTTACAGGCAAGAGGCTAAAGAGGTAGAATGTTCCATTGAAAGATGATTACAATGTTAGAAACTGATTTTCACAAATACTAAATTGTAGGCTGTGCAAAATCATAAGCCATTACCTTCAGCATCACTTTATGCAAGCTACTAACTGTAACTCAAGGAACAGAATGATTTTTTGATAACAAAGGCTATTAGCGAGTTCACATCCTGCAATTTCATGTTAAACCAGTTAGTAAAGTATAAAGGAAAACAGGATGCTCTTGCAATAAAATCAAGGATTCTGGCAACTTGATACATCAATTCTGGTCTACAGGTGAACAGGTGGTTAGTCAGGTCTACCTCTTAAAGGAAGTTCAAACATTCAGATGACGATTGCTAATTTTTGCAGGAAAGTTTAAATTTAATGTTAGGCCTGAATGTTTAAATTTTAATGTTATGGATGAGATAATAAAAGATATATAGAGAAAACATACTAAAAACATTGCTGAAAGTTGCTAAGTCACTTGGTCCAGATGGAATGCGTCCTATTTTGCTGGAAGATGAAAAGGTAGAAACAACAGGCACATTGGTCATAATCTTTTAAGCCTCACCGGAAACAGGAGTGGTGCCAGATTGGAGGGCCACTAATGTTATACCACAATTCAAGTGAATGGGGAGTGGGATACACTAGGAAATAACAGGTCAGTCAGCCAAGGCGGAAAGTGACTCCATCATTAATTTTAAAAAAGGGAGGTGGAAAGGGACTTGAGACTGAGTAACTTGTAGTGTTACGGACAAAAAGCAGGCATGAAGGAAAAAACACGACTGTGCTTCCAAGAGCCAAGATTTGCACGATGGGATAAACAGCCTCCTTCTGCACTGTAAGTTTCGTTCCATGATTTCTACGCCTAATGATATCAATTACAAATACCAGGAATAATCCACTATGCATTTTATTTCTATGTTGATTGTGCTCCTTTTTTTTTTCCTGTTTGCAGAATACAACAGTCTCTTAACAACTCAAAAGGTTCCTTTGGAAATCCTATCTCTGTCCTTGATAACAGCTGAAGACAGCTCCGAGTGCTATTCTCCTGACCTCTGCAGCCTTAGCACCTGTAGTTGCTGATAATTTTTTTCTCTTTATTCTTTCATGAGATGTAGACGTCACTGGCAAGGCCAGCATTAGCTGTCCATTCCTTGAAATGACCTTGCTGGGTCACTTGCTGTGGGTCTGGAGTTACATGTCAGCCAGACCAGGTAAAGATGGCAGATTTCCTTCCCTAAAGGACATTAGTGAACCAAGTGGGTTTTTATGATAGTCAACGATGGTTTCATGGTCACTATCACTAAGATTAGCTTTATATTCCAGATTTGTTAACTGAATTCAAATTCCACCAGCTGCTGAGATGGGATTTGAACCCAGGTCCCCAGAGCATTAGCCTGGGTCTCTGGATTACTAGTCCAGTGACAATACCACTACACCACCGTCTCCCTGATCTCACTGAAAATACGTCAAAAAGCCTTTGGGGTCTGAAAAACCTGATCAGACCCTGACTGCTGCATTTCAATTCTACTGTCTCGGACGAGGGTATGGCATGCTATCTGAAACATGTCAATTAAAATAATGAGCGGTGGGATGTCAGCACAGACATGAGGCGGAATTTCACGGCCCCACCAAAGTCAATGGACTTTTGAATGGCTCGCCACATTTTATGGTCCTGCGCCCGCCACCACCACAGAGCTGTAAAATTCCGCCCATGGCAATTTTAATGACAGGTCAAACTGTGCTGGCTGCTTGTCACCTCAGAAATCAGTAGTGCATCGTGTAATACTTTTGGTTCATAAGCCAGTGTGACAAGGCACATTATTAATTCTGTAGCATGCTACTTCCATTTACTTAGCACTAAATTCCAGTGCAAGAAAAAAAATCTCAATTTACCAAGGACATGAATAAGGAAAGCTTGGGCAGGTAGTGGAGGTAGGTGGGTGGGTGGGTGGGTGGGGGGGGGGGGGGGGGGGGCGGATGTGGGGGGAGGGGGCGGGTGCTCACAAACATAGCTGGTCAGTGGTTAACTTCCTGTTCATGGCAATGCACAATGAATAGCTATTTTGTTAAATTTTGAGAGTTCTGACAATGTCTATGGAGCCATTCTTAGATTACTGTTTGCCAAGGACACCCCACTCAAAAGCAATTACCAAAATCTTCTACTCTGAACTGGGGAATCATCTTAACTATAGAAGAATGTGGGTACTGGTATCAGAATCTCTGGTTGCTGGTGCTATGTTATATATCACTTGATTGCAACGCCAATGTTCAACACTGGCGGGAGGGGATGGGTCCCTAATAAATAGAAGACAAGAAGCGACAGTAAGGACATCCTTGGAACTAATTTTGATTCTTCAAAACCCAAGTATTCAACATCATTAATGCTCGCGACTATCTTGCTCCAAGGAGATTTCTTCAGAAAATATATAAAGACAAGTACATTAGTTTTGAATAATAGCAATTAATGCTGAAAAAATGACACTTTTTTGTTAAAGCTTTTTGTCTTGTACTCATCAGGACAATTTGCAAAAAATATGCTAATGTCAGGGAAAACATCAAATTTATACTGTTTGAGAAGATAGTGCTGATTGGTTGGCAAGTAGACTCTGGTTGGCAAGTGGATACTGATTGGTAGAGGCGTTGCAATGGAGCATGCACCAGTTGATGGTGACTGACAGTTAACTGCCAAGCACTGTTTGAAATTTAAACCAAGCAACTTTAGTCTGATTGGTCAAGACATTGCCCTGGGGAATAAACCAGCGAGTGCTGTCACTTTTGTTTAATTGAAACAGGTGTGTACATGTTCTTTCTGCTTGCAAAGAACAGTTGGCAACTTGACGTTGCTGGTGCTATGTTATATATCACTTGATTGCAACACCAATGTTCAACACTGGCGGGAGGGGATGGGTCCCTAATAAATAGAAGTCGAAAGAGAAAACCACAGGAACAAATTAGTGAAAGAAAATAAACAGGAACAAGAATCAGATAAGGACAGAGTTGCAGGGAAACAAATGCAGGAATGGAAGAAGCTTGGATAAAACCTGAATGAGGAAGGAAGCAGTCGGCTGAACCATGAGCAGAAAGGGTTGAAACACATACATGGTTTTTGCTGCAGAGATTACTTCAGTAGAAGGGTTAAGACTGGTAAATCTCAAAACATAAATCACAATTATAAAATCAACCCATTCATTTCCAAATCACTGAATAAGATCTGCCCTCCCCTGTGGGCAATGGCAGGGTCAGGATTATGCAACATTTTTATACACCCCATTGGCTACCTCCAGTGCAAAGGTGAAAGGAAACACAGCTTAAACTCTATTTTCAAAAAACAGTGATAGTATGATCTACTTAATTCAAAGCACCTCATAATTAGTTATTTTAAGCACAAGACTCCTAATTTGCAGGGTTTGTGCGAATTAATCGAAATGGTTAATATCTTATTTTTGTGCAAGAATTCTTTAGAATCATTGAGAGTGTGGACTGTAATAGGAGTCATCAGAACAGTAGAAATATAGTTTGTATCGGTTTTCAAAATTGCATCTAAAATGATGGACGCTTTTTTTTAGTGTTACTTTGAGAAGTCACAGGAGCTTGCTGGGGACACACTAGCCTTGCACAACTAAGCACAAAAAAAGGTCGTTTTACCATAGGTCTGGCAGAAAAGTTCTTCAGATTTCAGTAATGAGTTTACATCATTTCACCAATCCTTAGGTTGTAAATTAATAGATTATTTCAAATTTGAGCTTTCTGTAATCAGGAGCGCCGTACAAAAGCTTTAAAATCATATTAGATTGGAGCTAAACTCACTCGAATCCAGGTGAGAGTAACAAAACTACTCAGCTGCTTATTTTAGCCCTTACAGGAGGTCTATAAATGTAATGTTGCTACATATCAGATGTGACCTCCCTTCATGTAACATTGTAATCAACTGGGTAAAATGTCAGAGTAAAAAACACTAAGTATACAATATTAGGATAAAATAGTTCCCTTGATTAGATTAAACAGGAATAGCTTACCTAAGCTGGGAATGAAGAATGTCAGAAAATGTTACACAGGAACAAGTTCTTGGAAGTTTATTCAGATGTCAGGTAAGTTCCATAATGCTTGCAATTTACCAGAATTAAATACTGACTGAAAAAAACTTTCATTTCTATAATGCCTTTCACCATCACTGGCCATCTCAAATTGCTTTACAGCCAACTAAGTATTGTGGATTGCGGCATATAAGATGTCCTTTGAAAAATCCTTCCAAGAGCAGGTTTCAACTTATGTGGCGATTATAAATGTGAACCGTTGCCGTTGGTGTAGGTGGCTGCCATTTTGAAATGTATGGCCATGTATTGAACTCCTATGTTTCTTCCTGCCAACACAGCCCTGCTTGATTCTATGCGCCGACTCATAAGGCAAGTATAACCCCAAACGTATAGTCCTGAGCTGAAAAATTAAGGCAGACTCCTAATGTGAATCTAGCCCTAAACATGTATTTATTAGCTGAAAAAATGGAGGAGGTTGACTTATACGTGGCAATCTGTAGTACTTTCTGAAGTGCAGTCACCGTTGTAATGTAAACACATGGCAGCCAATTTGAAGACAGCAATAACCAGGAATTAGAAGAAATAAATGCATACTTACCTGGTCTTGAAAATTGCACTGACCCTTCTGTTTGCTGGAGCTGCTTGGGGCCTGCATTAAAAGCCTCCTCGCAGGCCCATGGGGTGGGGGGGTCTTGGGGGGTGGGGGTCAGAGGTTATGGTGGGTCAGGGGGGGCAGGGGGAAGGTTGGAAGTCTAGGTGTGATCCATGGTCAGACTGGGTCTTCAGAATAGTTACCCAGAAGTTAAGAGGTTTTAATTCTTCTAAGTTTTTCTGAGTAACTATTGGTGTAACCCTGGAAGAACCATGCGAAGTTTGCGATTTAAACTGCATTTTCAGATGGTTCCCAGCGCAGTGCAATTGTCCAGAGGAAGTGTGCACTTCTGGGTAATTGCCGTGCAAACCCTTACCTGCAAACTTCCGATAGGGATTCCCAGCGCATCTTTGGGGTATCCCCCAAATCCAACACTAGGGTGCTTGGAGGTTATGGCCCAATCTGCTTTTGTGATGTTGATGGAGGAGTAGCTATTGGGCAAAACACTGGGGATAAATCTGCTGTTTATCTTCAAATAAAGAGATGGTGCCATGGGATCTTTTACATTCATCTGAGGTGCCAGACTCTGATTAACATCTCATCTGAAAGAGGGGCACCTTTGACAGTGCAACGCTCCCAGAGTACTGCACTGGAGTGTCAGCCTTGACTTTTGTGTTCTAGTTCTGGAGCCCTCTGACTCAGAGGCAACAGGACTGAGCCATGGCACCTATATTATTAGCTCCAACGACGTTTTTAATAACAGGAATATCTTTTAAAAAATGCCATTTTATTTTCATGCATGTTTACGGAGGGACAACGTTGGAAATAATTACATAATCGTTGTTCACTTAGCACAAACATTTTCAGAATAGAATACGTGCCTGCTCTCAATCAAGGATTTACATTTTAATACACTTACACAATGGGCAGAATTTTGCCCTTGATGGGCGGGCGGTCCCCACTGGGTCGGCTTACGTCCTGAGACACTCCCTGGTGCCGAGGCTCTTCAGTGCTCCAGCCTGACTGGGTGGATACCTGCTGGGCAACAAGGGCTATCCCCTCAAAAGGTGGCTCATGACGCCTCTCCGCCATCCAAATCTTGCTGTTCAAACAATTCACTGGATTATAGATTAAAGCAAGGGGATCTTCTACCCCACTGCGAACTCGATCCTGAAGTGGCTTAGCAAGCTGAAAATCAGTTGCACAAAACTTACTCAAAAAGGAGGTTCACCATTACTTTCTCAGAGAAACTAGAGACAACCTTGCTAGCGTCATCCATATCGTGAGAACAAATTTTAAAACATATAACTTAATGTCCTGAAGTTATGACTGTTGCCTATCACAACAGTTTACTACTGACTAAAGGCCAGGTAGATGACCTGCTTTCAGTTCTTTGCTATATTGGTAAGATGTGAAAACCAATTGCATTGAAGCAGCTATCAATTCTCCTCGTGGCAAAGCATATATCTTCTTGGTGCTTGCTTGCAATGGTGCAGCGAAGAGCTACAACTCATTACGTAGCAGAAGGAACAATAAAAATCAACCTGTATCTTTAGGGAGAATGAAATCAAATGAGCTGATTGCTTAGGCATTGTATCAGAGGTTTCCCGTTTAACTTCTTAGGATATTTAGCAGTGTCCTTGGTTTATTTGTATTTTCAATGATCTTTAGAGATCTGGAGTATAGAAAACAACTGTGTCATCTACTAGGAAACAGGCATTTGGAATGAGTACAACATTTTTGCAGGTCATTTATATAACAAAGTAACAGCAAATGGTCCTTGTATGGAGCCTTCAGCAAAATGGATATCAAACTGTGTCATACAATGAGTTACAGTTCCTGCTTACTGCAGTATTTTTTCATGTCCAGCACCAAACGGTGGTTTCCATAAGCAAAGCCCTCCCAACAGATGAACTAACAAAGGGGCTTATGTACAAAGTAGTTGGGTTAAGTGCTCAGGGAAACACCAAGCACTCTTAATTACTTGAATCGCATGTTTACTTAAATGGACATCAGCATGATAAGTGTTACTAAACTATGAATAGAGTTATTTACAGGAGGATTACAAGTGAGATTTAGAATAAATTCAAATACGGTAACCTTGAGCCAGTTCACTAAGGGCCTGCAACAAAACTACTTCAGAATAAAACAGCAGTCTTTACAAACATTACATGAGCCACCCAGACCCCGAATTAACAGACTCTGCATGGCTAAATTTCTAGGGCATGATACCAACTTTCACATGTACATTGCAAACAAGCAGCTCGATGTTTCCACTACCTCTCGATATCTCCACCATCTTTCTGCCATTGTCTTAGAGAAGATGCAATTTCCTCTAGCTAAACATTTGGAAGACGATCGGGTCCCCTTTACAAGTTCCATGCTCTTGAAAACAGACTCCATGGCTTCCCCCAGGCACTGTCTTAGGCAGAAATCAAATTGTTTACAAACTGGGCATCTTGGTCGACTATAAATGATGCTTAAAAACTCATACCTTCTCCCTTACCTCTAACATCACATGCCTTTGGCATTAACCAATGCCTTTAGACTTGATGATCGAGAAATTGGGCTGGGCAGTGCCAATTTTTCAGGTGCTTCAAGGCCCGAGGCTCCAAAACAACAAGCAGCTGCCTGGCACTGCCATATTTAGTAAGGACACAGCTGAAAAAGACATTTGATTCTTTTTCTAAAAAATCGTTCGAGGTGCAAGGCGGAGTTTTCTGCTCCGGAGACCAAGAGTGGTAGCGGGCGGGCAGGAAAGTTGATGAGGCTCCCCCTAGCTGGCAGGTGGGTTGCCGCACCAGATCGTCCACTTGTCAGTATGCATAAAAAGAGCAGCTCGTTGAATCTCGTGAATTCGGCTGCCCTGTTACCTCACCGGGTCGAAGTTCCGGGTGCCATATTTAAATGGCGCCCACACGCACATTCACTCTCTGCAGCCCAGGACATGTTCTGGCGAGTGATGGCCCTCCCACGAGATATGCGCTCTGCACCAAAGTTCAGCAACAGGTGCCTGGAGAGACTCCTCCAGGCAGTCGAGGACCGGTGAGAGATCCTCAGCCCCCGTGATGGGAGCTAGAGATCCACCAACCTCACCACGCAAGCTTGGCGGGAGGTTGCCAGGGAGGTTAACACTTGTAGACCTCAGAAGAGGACCACCCTCCAGTGCTGAAAACGGATGAACGATCTCATCTGCTCCGTAGGGTAAGTCAACCTTCTCCTCACTCTCATTTCAGACTCTCATAAGGCCATCAGGCATTTGCAGGGTTATAGTCCACCTGGATCTCTCACATTACTAGCACAAAGGACATCACCACTGTTTCTCTCACACACACTAACACCTTCATCTCGTCACATCCTGCACAAGTCGCATCTTCACCCCTTACATAGACCCAGACTCAGCACACACAATAGGCAGGCATGCTTATCATATGCTTTTACACACAATAGGCAGGCATGCTTATCATATGCTTTTACATCCATCCTGCTCACAGTCTATCCATCGGTCTTTATGCAGGACAAGGGTGCCCACAACAAGAGGATGAGATCCTGGACAGGAGTTGGGGGGATGCCGGAGCTCAGGCCACTCATCCCCTTTGAGCCGGCGGCAGTATTGGCTGGCAAAGACGGAGACTGCTCCTGCGCCAGAGGCAAGATTGGTGCCTCCCAACAAGCCAGAGTGTCCATCCAGTAGTCTTCGCCCAGCCAGTCCAACAGCCCCTGCACCTCAGATGAGGATCCTGAGGAAGCATCTGGAGAAGGCCTATTCACTGCTTTCATCTGCACCCTCCACCAGTGCAGAAACACACACCTCGGTGGGACCTAGTTCTAGAGCAGGCTCAGTGTCACCATCTGATGTGCACAGCAGAGAAACAGGTTCACAACAGGTGGAGGCAGTGACAGGTCACCGTCACTCGGAGGACTGCTGGAGGCCAGACTCCTGCTGAGTCCGAGCCCAATGAGGGCTGATTCAGAGGCTCGTAGAGAGATGATGGAGTCCAAAGGCAGGCAGGGGTACGGCAGGCAGTGTTGTCAGAGGCCGTCACCAGATTAGAACAGAGGATGGAGGAGTCTGTCCATGTTTTATCTGATGTCGTTGCACCGACACATGAGCACATTGGAGGTCACCATTGGAAGGGCGGCGTCCGCCGTGGAGACCCTGGTCCAGCAGTTTGTGAGTGATATGCGCTCAGACCTGTGCGCCATTGCTTTAGCCATGAATGGGATCCATCAGTGGCTACCTGAGGGGGATACAGGGCACTCAATCTCCCTCTATGAGCCCCTCAAGGAGTCAGGGACCCACAGGGAGGAGGCGTATCAAACAGACACCCCGGGGCAATCCACCCAGGACTCTCCATGACTGTCCAGCCACTCCAAATCCCGTGATCCCAGCAACTCCAGCTGCTCAGCCAAGGAGAGTACACATGCTCCAAAGCAGGCCGGGGCCCTCCAGGCCTCAGGCCTCTAGAAGACGCCCGCCAAGGTCATCTCAGACAACAGGGTATAGCAGTCAGCAGGCTACCTCCACCTCTGCTGCAGATGTTAGGGATGCACCCAGACATAGTGATAGGATAAAAGAGAATTAAAAAGAGTACAATGGGTGTTCACACTATATATTTGTTGCACATCTGTAAATATATTTTGCTTTTCTGAAATTCTCATATAGTGAATGGCTCTTCTATCTGATGCAATGCTCCGAGGTCATCAAACGTAGCAGATGGCTCCCCTCCCCACCTCACTTATCTCACATTGTGTCCCTCAAGTCCATGGTGTTTTACCCAATCTCAGTTCAGTATGTCGACTTTATGTCCACAGATGTGACATGAACAAAGCCAGTTGCTCTATCAACATGGTGGTTGGGCAATTCATATGTTAGACTTGTGTCAGAGGATCATATCATGTGGCTTCATGAGTATAGATTTTGCAGTTTTGTTTATTCTCCTGATGCTGCTGCACTGATGTCTGTTCTCTGTGGATGTTGTGGACGTTATAGGTTCTAATGGCGACTTGCACTGGAGTCATTCCAACCCGGTGCATTTTTCAATGGCCTCCATGTAATGTCTGTCAGGTTTGGGTGTGGGTTACAGTTTAAGTAATAGTCGGGGACCTTAGCCATTCATGGCGGCCTGCAGCGTGACATCGTGACTGCGTTCATGGCTAAACATTACCCCTATAATAGTTCCTACGCTCCACCTGCATGATGCAGAGCTATGGACCTAGCTGGTATTTTGAGACTCCTGAAATGTATGCTAGATGGCCACGACTATACGAGGTTAAAGGTGTGTGTCTAGTCTCATGATGCTGGCTTATTACATGGGAGGAAGCTGGTTTGCATCTGAAGATCTGGCTAGCATGGCTTAACAGAATCCCTGTGCTAGCTCTAAGAAGGACAGTCGACATTGCTATCTGATTGTGACAGTGCCATCAGTGCCCTAGGCTTTCTCATGTATATCTTAGTTTGCTAGAATGAAAATGTGGAGGACTGTAATAGGATGAGAGAGAAGCTCTGGTACATCTGCTAAGTAATGCTTAAATGCTGTGTCGAGACTGACTGGGCCACCTCACTCCCAGATGCCAAGGAAATGCTGGACATGAACTTGAAAAGCTCCAGATGAAGGCTGGGTCATGAATGCTCATCAATGATGGTGGTGCACAGAGGTAACCTGACTCACAGAGCTCGCATCCATGACTGAGAGGGACAGATCTCAGCGTCCTAAAGAACGATCCCATGCTGAGGACTCATTCCGAGGATGAGGCCAGAACATTATTCCTGCATGAGAGATGGCACAATCCGAATTGAGATCAGTCCTCAGATGGTCAAGTGAGAACCAGTGATTGACGATTGTCCTTCTTGAGGGCCCTGAAATGTTCCAAGCATACTGCCATGAGGGTATGGATATCTTCAGTGCTGTTCCTGCCTCTTGAAGGCTACCATAGGCAGTGAAATGTTGGTGCAATAATGGAAAGGACTGCTTCACAGTAAGCGTTGGAGGAGTTTTTATCCCATTACAGAACAGCCACAGGCTCCATAGGCTGCTTAGCCTTCCAAGGATGAGGTCATTGCCACGCAAGATTGTGACTACTCATCCTGAGACTGATGCAATCCTCAACATCTCAATGAAGGACAAAGAAGGTGTTAATGTCGACTCTGCATCAAGGGGACAGGTGTAATGGGGCCATATGAGCTAGTTGTCTTCATCACCCTGGAACCTTGTCACTATAAGGGTCTCATGGGCACGTCTGCTGCATCTGGCTTGTGCAGTTGTACCTTCCTGTGTGGCATCAACATCCTCACCCTCTTCGAGCTCATCCCTTCCGACATCATCCTCATTGGAGGAGACATGCAGCTCCTCCATCTCTCCATTTGGCAACTCATGCCTCCTTTAGAGCACCAGGTTGTGTAGAGCACAGCAAACCACAATGATTTGGGACACTCTCTGGGGAAAATAGAGCACTGGAGAGCGCTGCCTGACCGGTCCAGACATCTGAAATGCGTCTTCAACATGTCAATGATTTGCTCAACCAAGGTGAGTGCTGCAGAATGAACCTCATTGTACCTCTCCTCTGAAGCACCCTGTGGCCACTGAACGGGCATCATTAGCCATGTCTTTTGGGGGGTAGCCTTTATCACCGACGAGCCAACCCTGAATGCACTGAGGGCCCTCGAAGATCTGTGGCATCTGCGATTGACTCAAGATGTAAGAGTCATGCGAGCTCCCAGGGTACCTTGCACAGACCTGCATAATCTGCTTTCAGTGATCATAGATCAGTGGCACGTTGAGAGAGTGGAAGCCTTTTCTATTGATGAATCTTTATGGCTGCTGCTAGGGAGCTCTTAATGCCTCATGTGTGCAGTGATGGCACCCTGCACCTGTGGGAAGGTGGAGGTCGCTGCAAATCCCGCTGCTCTGGCAGCCTGGCTGGCTTCATCCAGAGGGAACTGGATGTAATTGTGTGCCTAATGAATAGAGTGTGGGTGACCTCTTGTACGCATTTATGAGCAGGGGATTGTGATATTCCCCAGTGGTCCCCACTGGAGACCTGGAACAAGCTACTCACAAAAATGTTGAGTGCGGTGGTCACCTTAGTGGCACTGGCAATGGGTGGCCTCCAGTCTGTGTGGCATCAGATCCTCCCGAAGAATGTGGCAGATGTGAGCCACCACAGCCCTTGACAAGCGAAGGTGTTTTCGGCACCGTCTCTTGCTCATCTCCAAGAAAGAGAGGTGTCTTCGGTATAGCCTGGGTTGCGTCCCATGGAATTGGTCTCTCCTCAACTTCTGGGTACCTAATGGGGCCCCCCGGCCCATGCTCCTTAGGGCGAGGTTCTTCCCTTTGCCCTGCCTGACAGTGACGGGTCCTTCTCCTCCTCCTCAGTTACATCAAAGCCATGAAGAAGGCAGGGTTGCCTGTTGCCTGCATTCTGCACTCCTCCTTGTGTCTGTGGAAAAGTAGTTCAGAGAAATGATTGAACATTCACCTGAAATTATCACCTTCCATCACCAAGCTAGGGAGTCATTGTGAAGCCCTGGGCTGCCCTCATTCCAGGCAGTCCATCCCCAGATTCTCCCTTTCAGCTGTAGCACAGCCTTAATGATCACTGGTAGCTGAGTTTCACCCCCCTCCCCCCAAACCCCCAACCCCCCAACCCCACACCCCAGGCATGTCAGGGCATTCACAAAGGGGGACTGGATCTGGAAGAGTACAGCCAGACACTATCAGCCTCAGTCAGGGCACTGTCAGGCTGCCCCCGTTGGATAAGACTAGGGCCCAGCTTGCACTAATGTAATGACTGCAATTGTAAAGCATGAACCTCTCAGCTGCAAAGTGTAGGGTTGTTTGGAGCATTTTGCATATGTACTTTAGCCACGGCCTCTTTATAGTTGGATCCTTATGACCTTTGCACATTCCTTTGAGAGGGACATACCCAAATCTACATTTGGCCACAAGCCCTAATGGATTCCAGCAAGAATGCGCACGAGTGAAGGTGCCCAAATCCTTCAATTGGCATTTGAGTCTCCCTAATATGTCTCAGGTGACCCTTGCTCTCTATGTCCTGAAGCAAAAACTATTAGGGTGCCTCTTCAATCAGCCCAAAAGTGCAGCAGTTGACTCCTCCCACAAGCCATCAGACCCCTTCCCTAGCATTTCTTTCCCCTAAGGTTATGTTCAACTGCATCATTACATTTGCTGTCGAAATGGTGCTGCTCTGCTTCTACTATGAGAGCAGATTTCAACCACCACCCCCACCACCGTCATTGTCCAAGTCCCTCCTCCCTCCGATCACTCTCCTGCCTCCCCCTTTAACTCTGGAGTCCATCGTTATTCTAGAAGATATCCCTGTCCTCCCCATGAACTGTTTTCTGCGGACATCCCCATGCCCATGTCGACCTCACCCCTCCCCATCTTGAGATCCTATGCACAGTGACCTACCAAGATCCCTCCGCCATATGAGACCATCGAGTACACCCCTCTTATTTACCAGTTCCCCATTTACAGGCTGCAGATGCTTCCCCTGACTGTGCCATCTGCTGCCCAGTACCAAGCCACCAACCCCCAGGACCCGAATGTGTGTGAGGGACTCACTACACCCTGCACACCATGCTGCTCACGACACAGCACAGACAGACCTTCCCAGGGTTGGGACCAAGAATGCGTGCCAGGCATAGCCTTGTAGCATGGTGCGTGGTGCCCAAGGACTGCTGTTATTTTCTGTCCCCGACTCCGTGGTGTGCACTAACACAGGACTGCCTCAGGCTTATCCCCCTTCTTCCTTTAACCGTTCTCCCTCCCAATCATGTGTCTCTGTCCCCCCCCTTTTCTCCCTTGCTGTAGTCACTACCTCCCCCCAGTCATGTGTCTCTGTCCCCCACTTTCCTCCTGCGGTCTAGTAACCTTGCCCCTCCCCCCCAGTCATGTGTCTTTGTCCAGTCACCCTCCCCAAGTCAAATGTGTAGGTGTGTGCCTTCCACCATCAGTCCCCCCAATATCCCCCTTCCGACTGGTCTTGCTTGAGCAGCCCTGGCATGGAGTTGGAGCAGCTGTGAGAGCAGCGCAGTGAAAGGTAGGCTAATGCTATGCATACAAACCTCGAAGTTGCGAGTGAAGTGCAGCTCACCAGGTGCATATCATTTCTATCCAGTTATGATTCACACCAGCCTAATTATCTGCCAGCAGGGCAATTAGATTGGGAGTGCAAATGTGATTCCGGCAAGCTGTGTTTTTAATGAGCATTCATGAGATGCAAAGGCATGCAAATACATTTCCTGACATGGCGCGGTGTGCAACCCAACACGCCAAAAAGGTCAGGAGGGGAAAATTGCAGCCTGTTTTTCCGCTGGCAGAAAATTACTTTTGGTCCCACCCACCACGATGCCCACCACTGGCAGGACCGGAAAGTTCCACCTGTAGGCATAGCTGGCAAGGCCATTATTTATTGCCCATCCCCTCATTACTCTTAACTACGCTAACAAGCAACTTGTTAGATGCAACTTAATTAAGAGTTAATCACATTGCTCTGGGCTCAGAATCATATACAGAACAGACTAAGTAAGGGCAGTAGCTTTCCTTTCTAAAAGATTTTAGCCAACCGGATGGATTTTTAATGAAAATCTGGGGGAGAATTTTCTGGTCAGCGTGTGGGGGGGTGGGGCCCACTCACCAACGCGTAAATTGACGCACGGTGGTGTTGGGCGGGTGTCCCAACGTCACCGCGTGTCATTTAGATTTTCAGTTCGGCAGGCGCGCAGCCACGTCGGCTGCATGCCCACCGACTGTCAAAGGCCTATTAAAAGGCCTGTTAAAAATTATTTAAAATAGTTAAATGAGCTGCCCGTCTAACCTTAAGGTTGATGGGCAGGCGAAGAGCCCAGGCGGCCTTCGCATTTTTCATGAAACCTCATCCACGGGCGAGATGAGGTTTCGCGAAGTGTTTAAAAATTCAATAAAAATTTTCAAAAAAATTCATTGACATGTCCCAGCACATGTGCCACAGAGGTGCCTCAGGGAGATTTCTGCGCTCTTTTGTGAGCACGTGCGAAAGAGCGCAGGCCCCGACTCAGGGAATATCCCCCCCGCCCCCCGCACAGGGAATGCTCAGTGCTTCTGGGCAAGTGTCACGCTTGGCCGGCCTTAATTGGCCTGCCTATGTAAAATGGCGGCGCGCACCTGATCGGGGGTGCCGATCGGGTTCGCGCTCGCTCTCGCCTGCCCCTGTACAAGGGCAGGGGGTGGAAATTCAGCCCCTGGTAATTACATGGTCACCACTACCGAGACTGGTTTTATTCCAGATTTATTAACTGAATTTAAATTCCTCAGTTGCCAGGGTGGGACTTGAACTCATGGGCAGAATTTTACGCCGATGGGATTTTACGGTTCCACCTAGGTCAATGGAGCTTTGAATGGCTCGCCGCATTTTCGCCCTGCCGTGAGGACCATAAAATTCCGCCCCATGTCTCTGAAACATTAGTTCAGTCATCTAGATCACTAGCTCACTAACAAAACCACTATACTACCATTCTCATCTTTACATATGGAAGGAAGTGACTAACAGCTCCAACATTAGTTTGCCCTGAAGCAGCCACCGCCACCACGGTCTGCACACAGGGAAACCAGCCCATGGAACAAAAAAGGGCAAGTAAAGTATCTGGCCGTGTAACCTGGAGGAGTGAAAGTGCTCCTCCTACCCCAAGTAAGATCATCCTCTTGACCACAACTGCTCTGAACACTTCTTCCCCCGATTTAACTCTTCCCTCTTCCTGTACCACTCCCATTACCAGCTCCTCCCTCCAGATCTCCCTCCATCACAAGTCCAATCTCTCATCCTCCACACACTTTAGCTCATGCCAAAATTCTGCCTACATTCACATGCAGGCAAAGAAATAAGCTAATTACACTTCTGCTTTTAAAAAAAAGTCCTCACAGTTTCTTATTTTTTAAGATCCTCATTAAAATAGGTCACCTAGTTACTAAATCACTCAGTAGCAGCATAGGCTTATCTAGATTTACCTTAGCACGATCATACATCATGTTCAACACATCAGATCTCTTCTTAGCCTTTGGTTTTAGTAAAAAGAGCCCACTTTTTTTTTATAATCACTCACAAATAAAAGCATCTCTTCCCTGGTATCATCTTAGTAAAATTGCTTCATAATGTTCTCCCTGACTTAACATTCTTCCTAAAATAGATTGGTCAAGTCTTCAAAAAATATTCCATTGTAGCCTACAAATGATTTGTATATGTTTAGCATTCCTTTTAATTATAAAACCTACAACTCCCCACATATCTAAGTCAGGAGTGTAATAGAATACTCACCACTTGCCTGGATGAGTGCAGCTCCAACAACCCTCAAGAAGCTCGACACCATCGAGGTCAAAGCAACGAATCCACCACCTTAAACATTCACTCCCACCGGCACACAATGTCAGTAGTGGGTAACATCTGCAAGATGCATTGCAGCAACTTGCCAATGTTCCTATGGTAGCACCTTCTAAACCCGTGAGCTCTGCCATCAAGATGTACAAGGGCAGCAGACACATGAGAACACCACCACATCCAAGTTCTCCAAGTCATACATCACCCCGACTTGAAATATCGCATTCCTGCATTGTCACTGCATCAAAATGCTCAAACTTCCTCTCTAACAGCACCACAAGAACTGTAGTGATGCTAGAAGGCAGGTCACCACCACCATCTTTTCAAGGGCAATTAGGGATAGGCAATAAATGCCAGCCTTGCCAGAGATGCCCACATCCAATGACCACATAAATAATTTTTTTAAAGTTTCGCCTGCATCTAAATACTGTGCAAATGAATTCCAAGTCTTTCTGCTCTCCTACATTTAAATATTTCATAGAGAACAGGACTAATCTGTCAAAAAACTAATCACTACTTCGACAACATTGGTTGCCCTTACAATGTACTAAATCACAACTCAATTTTTACAAAAGGTAAATGCAGCAGTCAATTTTCCCTCAAGAAATATATCTACATAAATATAAATTGCACAAAACTTATATATCCACAATTTATAAAGCAATTGCTATGCTTAAATTTACATATAAAAATGTCACGACCTGCAAAACACAAAACAATATACAAATAAATTTGATTATTTCCATCTAATATTATCAAGAGGGTTATCATTTAATTTGCTTACAACTGACAGATCCAAGTCACAATTGTGACGGCACCTACCAGAAACTTGGTACAAATTAACCAAACTGAAATCATGTCAAACAGGATAAAAATTGTTCTGGGATTGTCATCTGTGATCAGAAAACATCTCAGCAAGAGCTCATACTGTTGTTTTTATTTATTTATTTACAGCACTATTGATCTGATCCATTGGTAGATAAAAAGAGATGAGATGCTAACTGACATACTGTCAAGTGTAGTTCATACCAATAATAGGCTGTGCTGTACACCCTGTCCTTGAGCATTGCTTTGTACTCTTATGGAATGATGTAGAGAGATGTGTTGGAAAAATGCACATTGACAAATAGTCTCAAATCTATTTTGTATTTAGCACATTCTTCTTATCATAACATTAGAGAAAAGTTAGATATAGAGTGAAATTTCATAGTTCTGAGAGGTCACTGTTCCATGTTACTTATGAGATTTTATGCTGACACTCAGGAAATAGGTTAATTTTAACTTGTCGCCAGAATACAGTTAACAAATGACTAATTAATTCAACTAAATGGTGAGACTTCAGGCTGTAGACTTATCATGCTTTGGAGATATTTAGTATAGTTTGTAGTACAGATAATAAATATTCTTTCACGGTAATTCAGTCCAAGAGCTTATGGAAGTTACAATAATGCAGAGAAGCTCATTTTAGAATAGTAAGTGGTTGTGTTTTGTTAAACTCAAGGCTATTTTTTTGCACCGCAACAATAGGGGGAGCATTTTTTGCACGTGCACAGTGTCAGCTGCTGCATTAAAACAAAGAAGTTCGCATGGCACAGACTAACAATACTGTGCAGTCCTTAACCAATTGCAAGTTCCTGTTTTACAGAGGGAATAGATGATAAATAATAGGTAAAATGGATACATGTTTCAGATGATTCAGTGAATGAAGAAGATAAATAATTAGGGAAATTTCAATAAATGAGGTTCACATCTTTCAATGGACTCAGACTGTGGAGAATTGATTGTAATTTTTTCAATTAAAAAAAAATCAATAAAAGTATACTGAATAAAGTACTTAAGAAGAAATTTAATGTCTCATGTGGCTATCAAAATAATGCCCCTGGTATTAAGAGCCCGATTATCATCCGACTGAGCTACCTGGGCTGTGAGAGAAAATTTGATACCCGTGCCCCTGAAGTAAACTTTGACAATGAGCATACACTCTTCCGATGAGACGTTAGTTATGTCCTGATGTCCAGAAAGCTTTCAGTCTAACAAGGAAACCAGTTCTGAAAGGCATGCTATAAAAGGTGACATCTGAGCCTGGTAAAGGGAAATCTGTACGTGGCGAATGCTGTTTAGGAGTCTTTCATCCATGTATCCATTATCAGGATCTATCAGTTTGCATAATTTGCTTGCCTTCTCACTATATTTTGAGCTTTGACAGTCCCAACACGAGGCATTATACTTCAGAATTGCTCCGAAGCAGAGAAGAAGGGTTCTTGACAGCGAGGTGTTTAGCTGTTATGGCAGCCAACCTCTGATGGCATTTGAACCCTGTTGAAAAAATGTATTTGCAGCAACACTATGGTATCTCAAGGGTAAAATCTGGAATAGTCATTATGACCCCTTGGATCTACTTTAACTTGGAAAGTCATTTTTTCCTTTCTCCCAAGCAGTTTGGTAGTTTCAGAGAGCAATTTTGTCAGCTTGCCAAAGTATTTTAAGCCATGTATGCTTGTTGTGCATGATGCTTTGATTAGTAGATTTCAGGCCAAATTTTTGTCAGGGTTCAGAGCTGCGTTTGAGTCCAAAAATGGTAGTTTTTTTTTGGAGGAAACCTGATTTTCCACTGTATTCCTGACCCCCATTATCCTCTGTCTTTTTGCATGTTGGGAATGCTTAGTGTGCAAAATGCACACCCACCCCTGCTGAGGTCAGATTCCCCATTTTAAATGGGGTACAAAAATCAGAATTCCTCTTGCATACCATCTGATGGTGAGACGTTTTGGAACCACGTTGCCACGATGACATGACTTGTGCAGGAGTGATATTAATCTGTAATTTTACCAGCTGACCAAACGTATACTGAACTGTTTAAAAAGGACATTTAAAAGACAAGAAAAGACACTGACTAATGATGGCTAGCACAAATCACCTGATGTCTGATATTGCAAGTTGACCAACTTTTGGAAAGTTCCACTGTGAATTGCAATTTTGACATGCCACGATATCCTTCTCTGGAATTTCACACCGGAGGATGTCAAGAACCACTCCAAAGGGATTTGCTGAAATATACTGAACATAGCATTTGCACTTCTATAAGACTACCTCTCCAGTGGAGGCAGAAAGTCTGCTAGAATAATGGCTATATAGAGATATGTCTCCCTACCTCATCAATATGGAGAACGACTCATTCAAGGTGTTGATAACTAGGACATTGCTGGGACAAAGGCCGCAGTCAGTTCAGACATCAGCTAAACAAATACCTTCTGAAATCATTATTGGGAGAGAGATCATGTGACTGAAGTAACCATTGTGAAATCTCTTTAATATAAGTTGTTAAAGACTGAAGCAGTGAGATATTTGGAAAAGCTGCCATTGAAGCAGCAAGCAGCTTCCCTACTCTCCTCTCCCAAGTTAACACCCTCTTACAGTTTAAAAATCCAGCACAGAGATAGTGGCGGAATTTTATGATGGCAGGAGTTTACGGTCTTGCCAAAGTCAATGGACTTTTGAATGGCTCGCTGCATTTTACAGCCCTGCCCCCACCATGATAAGGCTGTAAAATTCTGCCCAGTGTATTTTCCATTGAAAGGAACCTCAGGTGCAAAGCTCATCAACTTCTGGAAGAGTCGGATTATGTTTTATAAAAGAAATTGTCTCCAGCAATTGCAGTTACATGGGCTTCAACTCAACTCCTGGAACCTAAAGGAACTTGGATAAGTTTCTGCCACAGCCACAGTGACCAACGAAGGACTCAAACAGTGAACTCTCAAGTTTTTTAAAAAAATCTTTCATCATTGAACTTTAACTTAGCTAACAAAATAACTACCTATAGTATAACTTCTAAAATTGTGCGTGAATGTGTGTTTGCATGAATGTGGGTTGCGAAAGTTCGAGAAGCATGGGTTTACCTTCCTAAATGTTTTGCTATCTTTACCCTGGGTGGGTTTTAACTCAATAAAAACTAACCCCTTTTTGTTTTAAACCTCAAGAAAGCCTGCCAGACTTGTTTTCTTTGCAATCAGCACATGAATGGTTAAACACAGACATTGAGTAAGATTCCTTCATCCTTCTAAATCTCCCAATGAAACCTGTTACAGTCAGACTTGGAGTAGTACCATAGGGGAGTCATTTGTACATCTCCTCACGTGACCGTAACAATATTAAAAGCACACCAGGTCTGACAGGTCATGAAGAAAATGGAAAGTCAGCTAAGTAGTCTGGAACATTCAGAAAGGCAAATGTAAAGTGTTTTCACACTTTTAAACGTCACTATTAGGTCCTGTCTGTAATCTGATGAGTTTTTAATGCAGTGATTCATCATAAGGATCTGTCCTTAAAAGGTAAGCTGACCCTTACATTGACCATCCCTGTGGACTTGTTCACATGCATTAGTGTTTTTAACATGGAAAATGCACCATAATGCAGTGAAAAATATGTCAAAGTGCCCTGTCAGCCTGTGCTATCATCTTTTCTACTGTGATTAAAATGGCTCTGGTTGATAAAAAAACACTTGCTTTGACACTTAAAAAATCTACCCATCTGATTCCCTACATTGATCGACAGGTACATGGCTTAGTGGTATTGTTGCTGGACTAGTAATCCAGAGACCCAGAGTAATGCTCCCGGGACCCGGGTTTAAATCCCACCATGGCAGATGGTGGAATTTGAATTCAATAAAAATCTGGAATTAAAAACTCCAATGATGACCATGAAACCATTGTTGATTGTTGTAAAAACCCATCTAGTTCACTAATGCCCTTTAAGGAAATCTGCTGTCCTTACCTGGTCTGGCTGACGTGACTCCAGACCAACAGCAATGTGGTTGACTCACAAATGGCCTGGCCTAGCAAGCCACTCAGCTGTATCAAACAAAAAAGGAAACTGGACAGACCACCCATCATCGACCTAGGCACTGAAAACGACAATGGCAATCTCAGCCCTGTCGACCCTGCAAAGTCCTCCTTACTAACATCTGGGGGCTTGTGCCAAAATTGATCGAGCTGTCTCACAGGCTAGTCAAGCAACAGCCTGACATAGTCAACCTCACGGAATAATACCTTACAGATAATGTCCCAGACAGCACCATCACCATCCCTGGATATGTCCTGTCCCACAGCAGGACAGGCCATGCAGAGGTGGTGGCACAGTGGTATACAGTCGGGAGGGAGTTGCCCTGGGAGTTCTCAACATCGACATCGGACCCCATGAAGTCTCATGACACCAGGTCAAACGTAGGCAAGGAAACCTCCTGCTGATTACCATGTATCGCCCTCTCTCAGCTGATGAATCAGTGCTCCTCCATGTTGAACACCACTTGGAGGAAGCACTGAGGGTGGCAAGGGCGCACAATGTACTCCGGGTGGGGGACTTCAATACCCATCACCATGAGTAGCTCGGTAACACCACTACTGACCGAGCTGGCTGAGTCCTAAAGGACATAGCTGCTAGACTGGGTTTGCGGCAGGTGGTGAGGGAACCAACAAGAGGGAAAAAAATACTTGATTTCATCCTCACCATCCTGCTTGCCACAGGTGCATTTGTCCATGATAGTATCTGTGGGAGTGACCACTGCACAGCTCTTGTGGGGACGAAATTCCGCCTTCACATTGAGGATACCCGCCATCATGTTGTGTGGCGCTGCCACCGTGCTAAATGGGGTAGATTTCGAATGGATTAGCAACTCAAGACTGGGCAACCATGAGGTGTTTTGGGTCATCAGCAGCCAGCGGAATTGTACTTGAACACAATTTGTAACCTCATGGCACAGCATATCCCCCACTCTACCATTACCATCAAGCCAGGGGATCAACCCTGGTTCAAAGAAGGGTGCAGGAGGGCATGTCAGGAGCAGCAACAGGCATACTTAAAAATGAGGTGTCAACCTGGTGAAGCTACAAGACTCAGTATCGTTAGGAGTGGAGACTGTCATACCACATCACAAAATAGCCTCCCAAAAGGGATTCCCAAAAGACCTCATATCACTTAAAAGATGGAGATATCTTTGCTGTGATTATGCCTTGTTATCAATTTCAGAGCAGTAGCTGCAATATTGATCCTCCGTGGCAATACCTGGTTTACACTGCCCTGCAGGAGTCACTCGGTAGCCATGGAAAAGCTCTGCTGGTAGCCTGTGTTAACAACAAGCTTCACACCTAGCGTTTTTTTGAAATACTGCGAGAGCATAAACAGGCAAACATTTAAAAAAATCTCTGCTTACATTTAATAAACGAAGTCCAATTGACAGCTCCACATCCCTGCCTCCTCCAGTGAACTTGTATATTCTAAGCCTGGCTGGACAAGTCGAGTCATATTTCATTCAATGTCAAACCTAAATAGTGAGTGATGGCCTCCCTGAAATGGTGTCACAATGCTGCATTCCAAAGGATTCCAACTACGTTGCATAACTGGCAAGACATTGTAACTTACGTTTAACAATTAACAAACAAGTTACTTATTCATTGCAAGTCACTACTTTAAATTGTATTTGAATGTGGAAACTTTAAAACAGCTCTGGATTTAAAATGTCTTTATGGAATAACAATTCAAGATTGTTTTGATATTTTTATTACTAGTAAATCTCCAGTTGCTTTGCTCAGCAAGTCCTGCTTATCTCTTCACCATTGTGTCACCATAATTGGCCTTGCTTGCTCTCTTTTTCTCTCACTTTCTCCCTCCCCCGTCTCTTTAATAACTCTACTTTCTGCAACCCCCTCCTCCCAATTCTGGGCCTCCAGTCTTATTCTTTGTTTTCTTTCTCTTCCTCTCCCCCCAACATTCGTTGCTCAGTGTCTGGACCACAGCAATATCTCCCTTGCAATGTAACTGAGAGCACTGGTCAACAGCACATTTGATGAGGCTGCAATAGTGGGAACCTGTGAAGTGGAGGGGATCTCATACATTGGCAGTGACTGGTGAAAAGTTTGTGAATATGGATGCGGGTTGGCCTGGTTTGGAAGTGGCAGGGTGGCAGCTTGAATACCAAAAGGACTGAAACAGGTAGCAAAGATTGAGAGCACAATGGCAGTCTGACAGTGAAGGAGGAAAGTCCAGAATGACTGTCAGGGGATAAAAAAAATATATTTTTAAAGATTTAAACTTCCCTATGTCAATGTGGCTGACACAGGCTCAAGGGACTTAGGATGCTACACAGCAATGCTGAGTGGCTACAATCTGCCTTTTAAAAAAAAAACTCTCAGTACACTACAACACCTACTATTGTTATATGACATTTAAAACCCATATCATAACATCCTAATAGGCATAACAGTTACTGAAATAAATTGACATGTTTTCCCCATTGTAAACTCCTGTGTTAAATTTTGTCAATGTAATTAGAGATGGAATATTACAACCAGTTAATTAATAAATAATGCTGTAATTCAGATGCTTTCATATTTTGACAAAAATGCTGTACAAATTCATCTGACAAACACTATTTTTCTAATTCTCCTTGGCTGATCCAGTTACTCTGACATTATTGCGCGCACACACACACACCCACACACAATAATAATTTGCATGCCAAACTCTTAACTTTTGCAAGTAGATATATGACAGCAGTTTCTGCAATAAAGGCGATAGTTAACATATTGGAACAATTTAATTAGTTCGTTAGGCATTGCACTGGGAATTGTAGTGGCACCGGCCAAAAATCAGGACCACAAGTAGTGACTCTGGCAGGGCACCACTGATAAAATAATAAACTCAAACTCCAATCAAACTATAAAAAAAGTCCAATGTAAAGCAAAGCAGTACTTTGCTACATTGGTCAACTGTACAATTGCAGACAGCCGAGCATACCAGTATACACATATGGTCCTTCTCCACAGCTATCAGTGTGGATAAGACCATGGAAGATAGGCAGACAGCCAGAGTGACTTTCTCCCCAAGTTCTACACATTCTGCACTCTGGGAAGACTGTTTTGGTCACAGGAGCAGACCCACAAGAAAGTCCTCAAACTTATCCATGTCCACTTGTACTGGTGTCTGAATATCAGGAGCGTGGGATTAAAATTGAGTCAAAGGTTGGGAACAGCCGACTCAAATAGAATGAATGAGAGGTGTAGCTCCTATGCATATGTGGAGAATAGTATCTTCCAGGCCATAAAAATTACACATGGCATGGTTATCATTGAACTAGATCAAGAGTAGGTTGGATGCTACTGCTCTGTACAACAATCTTCAACCTAGATCTCCAATGGTGCAGGGAAGGAGCCCCAAGTACAGAATCTTCCACTAGGTGCCTTTGCCTTCGGTGGTCAGCAAGGTGGCATGCCAAGATATATCCGGATGGAAGACAAGAGAAAGGATGTGCAAAAAGTACGAGAGCAACCTATACAGGAAATCCTTTCAGAATGTAAGGGCATAAAGGAAATTTCCTAGAGACAATTCAAGTTGTGAGGCAGTGTTGATTTTTCATTTTTACTTTTTGTTTCTCCTCTATTGCCCCCATCTCCTCCACTATCATATTTTCTTCAGTCTGGTCTTCCAGTTACCAGTTCTAACAAAAGGATCTAACTTGAAAAATTAACCTACCTTTTCAGATGCTGATAGAAAATCTGCTGATACACAGGGCTGGTTTTATTTGATATCCAACATTTGCAAATATTTATTTTAACCTCTATCTATCAAATGCAACTGGAGTTGAGTATGTGATCAAATGCAATTTTTTTTGGAGGCTGAAATGGTTGTCTGCCATTATCCTATCAGTGTAGCTATTGCAATTTCTATATCTAGGCAGATACTTCCACTGACCCAATCCACGAAGCAAGCAAAAACATGAACGTCAATCAAAAAAAATCAAAAGCAAACTAATGGTTTCAATAAATCGGACAGTTGCCAAAGGCTGAAATCCCTGTGTACAAACACATAAGATGGAAACAAGTAGCTACATCAGTTTGTAACTGTGGTTGTATCTAACATTGTATTAGAGCAGAAAAAAGACTGAAGACGCAAAACGGTTATGCACTTCTAAAAGGTTGAAGGTAAGTTTCCCAGGAAATTATTGAAATTTATATTAATAGTGGTGCATTCTGGCTCACAATTGACAGATTTTTAATCATTAGAGGAAAAAACAAAATGATAATTAGACTTTCAACAGACTGAATGACCATCAGCTTCCCCAAAAGTAACCTTAAACACTCAATCCTCCATAACCATTCAGCTGCAGCAGTTCACCGATGTAGTCTATTCTTTCGAAAGTTTGTAGAGACTGTAGTTCAACTGATCCAACTCCCTGCCATTTCACTTAAGAATATAGTAAATAGGAGTACATAGATGCACTTTGTTCCTTCAATCCTGCTAGTACATAGCAGCATCCTTCACCTTCTCCCCATCCAACTTAGATCAGGCTGGAACCAAATCTCCTCCTCCCTATTTCTGGCAGGTACCCATTCTTTTCATGCTGGCATTCTCCTTCCTCCCCATTACAAAACAACAGCTTCATCGTCTGCCCCTTCCCCTTCCTTTCATTGCCATGCATTCCTCCTTTCCCTCTACCCTTCAGCAGCATCAATTTCCTTTCTTCTCCTTCTCTGTTATCTGTTTCATGTTCCTTCATTGCAATCTCTTCATTATTGCTAACCATTCTCTGCTTTCTCCTCCTTTATTGCTATCCATTTCCTTTCTGCTAGTTTCTACACATGTTGCAAATTGATTTTGGTCAATGTATAGATGGGAATTCCTATCCTCATGAGAATCCAAAGACACTTTGTATTAAGATGCACTAGAAGCCCAACCATCTTCAGCTGCTTCATCAATGACTTTCTCTCCAACATAAGGTCAGAAGTGGGGATGTTCGCTGATGATTCCACTGTGTTCAGTGCCATTTGAACAATAAACTCCTCAAAATACTGAAACAGTGCATGCCCAGATGCATCAAGCCCTGGACAACATTCAGACTTGAGCTGACAAGTGGCAAGTGACATTCATGCCACACAAGTGCAAGGCAATGACCACCTCCAATAAGAGGTGTGTCCTTGACACTCAAATGGCATTATGATCAGTGAATTTTCCACCATCTATGTCCTAGGGGTTACCATTGACCTGAAACGGAACTGAACCAGCCTTATAGAATACTGTGGCTACAAGACCAGGTTAACAGCTGGGAATTCTGTGGTGCGTAACTCACTTTCTGACTCCTCAAAGCCTGTCCACCATCTACACGGCATAAGTCACAAGTGTGATGGATTACTCTCCACTTGCCTGAATGAGTGCAGCCCCAACAACACAAGATGGACGCCACCCAAAACAAAGCAGACCAGTTGATTGGCACCCAATCCATCACCTTAAATTTTCATTCCCTCCATCACCAACGCATAGTGACAGCAGTGTGTACCGTATACAAGTTGCACTTACAGGATTTACTGCATTAGTTTCTTTAGGGACTTATTTACAGCAACCCCCTCTGTGGGTTGCAACTTTGACATGGTGGAGAGGGTTGTGCGCTCCAACTATCCTTTGAGGGATGCCGTCGGGAGCACCTTGCTCCTGGTAGGACTACCCATAGCGGCAAGGTTAGGGGGTGTTGTCAGACAAAATGCAATCCAAAAAGTCCTCAATAGCAGATCAGGCGAAGGAAGACTATATGTCTCACCAGAAGAAGGCTGTAGCAGCGAGGTAGCCCCAGTGATCGCGGTTTGACTTGTGACCAAAATCTGACCGTCAACATGTCAGAGTCACATGGACTCTGGACGATGACACTGCAAGGTCTCCACATTAAACAAAGTCATGTGCAGGCTTCTACCAGGGTCCATTTGCCAAGTCCTGCGATGATGGAGAATTGGTGACAGGGACAGGGCTGTAAACCTGAGAGTCCCTAGTCTAGAATCTGCATACAAGTGGCAGATGCATGAAGGTTGTTGGACACCTGTGTTGGGACAGAGGTGTCTTTTAGCCAGCAGCATCTGTGACTGGGCAGTCTTCTTCAGGCTACCCTCAGCTCACCCCAAATGGGGAGGGGGCTAGAAAAGGTGCCCTAAAAATAGGCTGTCCCATTTTCTCCTGGCTGGGGAACCACACCCTGCGGGATCACCACTTTGTGGTCAAAGAAAGAAAACGTTAACATTTTGCAACTTGGCATGTTACAACCCTCATGGATAATCTCAGGAGTGACTGTCTAGAAAGAAGAACTGCAGTTGTATCAGGTGAGATACTAAGACTCCAAATTGACATCTCGGCCCTCAGTGGGACCCACTTCCTGGGGAGGAACAACGGAACAAGCAGGGTTAAACAGCTTCTGCTGAAAAGGAAAGGTTGATAGTGATCCTGATGTCCACAGAGTTGTTTATGCCATCCGGAACAGGATCTTGGATGCACTGCCAGAGCTCCCCAATTGTATAAATGAAAGACTCATGACACTTCACCTACAGCTCAGCTGTAACCAATTTGCCACTGTCATCGGTGTTTATGCTCTGACCCTGGACTATGATGAAGATGTTAAGGAAAAGCACTTCTCTGACCTTGATGAAATCCTCAATGCCACCCTGAAAGAAGATCATCCTTTTGGGGATATTAATTCCAGGGTTGGCCATGACTCTGATGTCTGGAGCAGAACCACTGGGAAAAATGAGCAGCAAAAGCCAATGCAAATGGTGTCATCCTGCTGACAAAGTGTTATCAGCATGGCCTCATTATAAACAAATACCCTGTTCTGCCAGAAAGACAAATACAAAACCATGCAAGGAGACATCCTAGATCAAAGCATTGGCACCCCCTGGATTATGTAATTGCTTGGCTCAAAGATCTAAGTGACATCTGTATCACTTGATCCACTGCTGATGGATAGATCATAGACTTGTTCAGTCGATAATGAACATCAACCTAGCGCCAAGACATTGCAAGGCCCAGAAGTCAGAGTGGAAGAAGATCAATGTGTCAGCTCTAAAGCAGTTCTAAAGTGCAGCTCACAACCAATCTGGAAAATCTTCACACATCCAACTTAAGTCGAGCACAATGGTGTCAAATAAAGTCAGCTGTACTAGACTTCTGTGCCAAGAACATTGGGTTTAAGCACCATCAGCAGCAGGACTAGTTCGTTGAAAAAGGTGCTGAAACATGTGACATCCTAGATCGAAAATGAGCAGCATTTATTGCCTGGCAGTACAACCAAAGGTCGCAAATCAAGAAGGCAGCATTCCAATAGCTCAAGGCTGATGCCCAAAGATAAATCTGGAAGATAAAGGACATGTGGTGGGAAGAGAAAGCCCAGGAGAGTCAACAATATGCTATCATGACATGCAAAGCTTTTTTGAAACCACCAGGGCCACCTATAAACCAAGATCAAATGGACAAAATCCCCTTTGTTCACAAAATGGTGTTTCTCTTCTTGAAGGATGACAATGCCATTCTTCAATCCTGGATAAAACATTTTCAACAACTCCACAACCATGAATCCACAGTAGCAGCTGATACTCTCCAGGCTATCACCCCATACTCTGTGTAGAATCCATGGGCGAACCAGAATCAATGGAAAAGCTGCAACAAGCAATCAAACAATTGAAAAACAACAAAGCCTGCAGCCCTGATGGTATTCCAGCGGAGGTCTTCAAAGCTGGTGGGCTTTTGCACATGTCAAACCTCCATGCACTCATCTTACAGATTTGGGAGGAAAAAGAACCCCCCACCAACCCCCCCACCCCTGACTTCAGAAATGCGAAAATTGTAACCATCTTCAAGGAGGGAGGTAAATAATGATGTGGAAACTATTGAGGTAATCCTTTCCTTGTCCATAGCAGGGAAAATCCTGACATGCCTAATTTCCAGTGGCTGAGGAAATCCTGCCAGAGACAGCGTAGCTTTAGACCTTCCAGAGGAGCCTCTTTATTGTCAGAAATATTCAAGAAAAATATGTCAGGAAAAATATGTCAAGAACAACGCCAGGAACTCTTCATTGCATTCATCGAACAGACAAAAGCATTTGACTCAGTAAATTGCGGGGCTCTGTGGATTAGGCTCCAGAGATTTGAATGTCCAAGAAACTTCATCACAATCTTTTAACTGTTTCATGGTGATATGATTGCAACTGTCTTGAGTGGAAGATCTGAAACGGACATCTTCAAAATCTGGACCAATGTCAAACAAGGTTGTGTGATAGCATCAGTTGCCTCCGTGCCAAAACTAAACTGATCACTATAGACATACATGACCTACAGTTTGTGGATGACTGCAGTGTTGTTGGCAACTCTACATCAGATAGGCAAATGTTACAATTATGAGGTTTATAAGATTATTATATTTTGAGACTGTAGCTTTAAATTTAGGATAAATGAATGGGTATGTGATCTGTGCTGAAGTCTGCCCGACAGTAAGTCTGTGTCACCTGATTGTTAGAGATCAAAAGGCAGCTTAGATTGTTTTACTGAGAGAAAATAGGTGCAAAGTATTTACGCTCAAAGACAATAGCAGCAGTCTTTGGGTTTTCAATGAGTAGACTCCATGTCTCTCAAAGTCACAGAGAGGTGTTGAAGGTACTGTGTTGTAAACAGTTATGCTGTAAACTGTCCATTTACTTCGAAGATGAAAGGGTGTTGGGATCAAGAATAGTTCATGGGCACATCTACCGAGAAGCAAAATGAATGTGTTTCACATTCCCCTGAGGCAGAGGGCAGAGGAAGCCACTTTTGAGTCCAGGTTACAGGCTTCCCTACAAATCAATTAATATTAGACAGACAGCAGTTTGGTGTGATCAGCAGTGCTTGGCTTCGTGAGCTACCACAGTTGGATGCTGGAGGGAGACGGTCTCTAGTTGAAGGGATGCATTGTGCAGACATCTAAGGGTTCTGGGATGTTCATCATGACATGGCCAGGGGAAGAAGAATCATCGGAACAGACTTTACTGGTGGTGAATTTAAGGGCCTGTCTGAAAACTGAGGAAAGCACCTGGACACTATCACTTGAAATTACTACCCAATGAAGGGAGGATATGGGAACCTATTGAAAACAACCGTTGACTCCTATAAGTACTGTAATTCCATAGAGGGTCTGATGTGTGATAAGTACAAAAAGATCATGCTCCTTTATGTAGTTTAAAGTATATGTTGCCTAAAAAAGAAAATGAGGTTTAGTTAATAGTGCTACTTTTAGTCATTTGTTACAGTAAAAGTTTTAAAATCTGAAATCTTGACAGTCTTTCAGCCAGTAACTGGAATTTTGATCTCTTTTTAAAAAAGTTATCGGTCTCCAAGGAAATGGCAAGATAAGCTCTTCAATTCTGCACACAAGAAACCCAGCCTGTCCTTGAATGTAGCCAAAAAAACTCGCATCAACCCACAGCTAGTCAGCCAAATATTCCACTTCCCACATATGTTGAAGGAGAGACGTTGGAATATGTTGAGCACTTCCCATACCTTGGCAGTCACCTCTCTTAAAAGGCCACCATTGACAAGGAGATCCAACAATGGATCAGCTGCACCAGCTCAGCCTTCTACCAACTACATCAGTGAGTTTTTGACAACAAAGACCTCTAAGTCAACAAAATCCTACTGTACAAGGCAGCTGTCATCACTAGACTCTCATAGAACCATAGAACACTACAGCACAGAAAACAGGACATTTGGCCCTGTAGTCTGTGCCAAAATATTATTCCGCTAGTCCCATTGACCTGCACCTAGTCCATAACCCTCCAGACCTCTCCCATCCATGTATCTATCCAATTTATTCTTAAAACTTAAGAGTGAGCCCGCATTTACCACGTCAGATGGTAGCTCGTTCCACACTCTCACCACTCTCTGAGTGAAGAAGTTCCCCCTAATGTTCCCCCTAAACCTCTCCCCTTTCACGCTAAAGCCATGTCCTCTCGTGTTTATCTCTCCTAATCTAAGTGGAAAGAGCCTACTTGCACTTACTCTGTCTATACCCCTCATAATCTTGTAAACTTCTATCAAATCTCCCCTCATTTTTCTACGCTCCAAGGAATAAAGTCCTAACCTGTTTAATCTTTCCCTGTAACTCAACTCCTTAAGACCCAGCAACATCCTAGTAAATCTTCTCTGCACTCTCTCAATCTTACTGATATCCTTCCTGTAGTTAAGCGACCAGAACTGCACACAATACTCCAAAGTTGGCCTCACCAACGTCTTATACAACCTCACCATAACATCCCAACTCCTATACTCAATACTTTGATTTATGGAGGCCAGTATGCCAAAAGCTTTCTTTACAACCCTGTCTAACTGTGACGCCACTTTCAGGGAATTATGTATCTGAACTCCCAGATCCCTTTGTTCCTCCGCACTCCTCAGTGCCCTACCATTTACTGTGTATGTCCTACCTTGGTTTGTCCTTTCAAAATGCAGCACCTCACACTTTTCCGCATTAAATTCCATCTGCCATTTTCTGGCCCATTTTTCCAGTTGGCCCAGATCCCTCTGCAAGCTTTGAAAGCCTTCCTCGCTGTCCACAACGCCTCCAATCTTAGTGTCATCAGCAAACTTGCTGATCCAGTTTACCACATTATCATCCAAATCATTGATATAGACAACAAACAACAATGGTCCCAGCACAGATCCCTGAGGCACACCACTAGTCACAGACCTCCAGTCTGAGAAGCAATCATCCACTACCACTCTCTGTCTTCTCCCACCCAGCCAATTTCGAATCCAGTTTACAACCTCTCCATGGATACCAAGTGTCTGAACCTTCTGAACTAACCTCCCATGTGGGACCTTGTCAAAGGCCTTACTAAAATCTATGTAGACAACATCCACAGCCTTTCCTTCATCTACTTTCTTGGTACTGCAGTAAGACGTGGACAGTGTATGAGTGACACATAAGAGCATTAAAGAAACTCCATCAGCAATGCTTCCGCTGCAACCTCTGGATTCAATGGGAGGACCGTCAAACAAGCGCAAGCGTACTTCTTGAAGCATTCAGGCAAAATATCCTGCAAAATTAAACTTCGATGGATGGGTGAAAAGTATCTCCCCCCCCTCTGCCAGGTTTCGTTTTCTCAACTCAAGTGACAAATGTGCCACAGGTGGACAAAGAAAATGCTTGAGAGACACCCAGAAACTCTCAATGAAGCATGGCAGCATTGACATTAATGAGTGGGAGGAGCTCGCTACCAATTGTCCAAAATGGCGGCAACTTGTTCAAGCTGCCTCGTGCTTTGAATCAGCACCCTGGGAGAGAAAGAAAAAGGAAGCAAATCATGCACTCCAGATCCCACTACCTTGTGGGACATCCTGCCCCCATGTGCCCAAAGTTCTGGTTGGAGAATGGGCTTGTCCAGTCACAAGAAGGCCCATGACAGAACACGACCCTGGGTAGATATCATCCTCCAATCGAGGTGCAGCCGACACCCACCCCAAGATGGCATTTGATACATTATTCGCGAGACAGCTACACAAAACTAGTGACAAAAAAAAAGTGCTTCCAAAAAAGTGTAATGCCATAATTGCATTAACTGCCATTTGAACTTTAACCTTGACTGGACTTCAGTTCTGTGGCTGAAAGCTTCAACCAGGCTTTTGAGCATTTAAAAAAAAAGAAACATGAACAAGAGTGAATAATGGTCACGAATGTGGAGGTTTTGTTGTAAATCAGCCTTTTGTTCCAGCATTTTTCTTTCCTTGGTACCAAAGCTGTACCCCCGGCCAACAACAGTGAGGGGAAAGAATTCCTTTGGTTGCTATGCAGAGAGCCAGGGTAACTTCTCACCGGAGAATGATCCGTGATCCCAAACACAACTTTTAAACAGTGTGCGACGGAGCTGACTAGAAAAGAAGTAAAAGGACACTAACCACCAAGTTACCATACAAAAGCTATCAAGAGTAAACCATGTCCTCACAGCTAATAGTTCACCAAATCACCCGACAGGATTTTTAAAAATCGCAACATTACTTAATTTATAATCGATCTGGAGGGTGAAAACACACTATTTTCGTTTCGGATCTTAACAGAAGCCCGGAGCGGTGAAACTCAGGGTGAACTTTGGAGAGAAGCTTACCTTCACTTTCACCTTCACACCCCTCCTGGGATAGTGCCGTCCACTATTACCACTGACCCTTTAGAGTCTGGACAGGTCAATAGTTTCTTTAACGGGGGTGGGTGGAGAGTGTGGTAAGTCGCTTGTCCTCACTTACCTGTTTCCAGGGGATAGCGCCTGTCCAGAGCCACCGTCCCGGATTGCGGGAGTGAGCAGCCAACCCGCTAACTGCAGGGAAACACGGCGGCCGCCTCACCCTGTACCCAGCGCCGCCAATATGAAAGCCTGGTCCTGCTTCTTTCACCCAGCCGCCTCCCGGTGACTGCATTTCCACTCACTCCTCCCCCTGAGACAGAGAGAGAGAGAGACAGCGGGAGTCCACACCAGCCAACACAAAATTAACCAGTCTCCATGGAAACGGCTGGAAACCAAATTATTATTTTTTTTGTTGTTGTGTTTTAATTGTTGCTCAATCAGCACGAATTTTCACACGGACCCTCCCAGTCTGAGCATTGCTGATGCCGCAGAAATACTTGGTGGAACCCATTGTTAGTTAGCAATATATGGGAGTAGGTCACCTTCGTAAATCAAGATGAGTATCGCTCCAAGTGAGGGAGACTTGATGGATTCGTGTTGATGCATTAGATATGGAATTGAGAAGAAACTTCTTTACTCAGAGTGTAGTGAGAATGTGAAAACTGGCTATTACAGGGGGTAGCTGAAGTGGCTGAAGTGGAGTTGAGGTTACAATCAGATCAGATACAGTCATACCTAGCACAAAGGAGGTTGATTGTGGTTATTGGAGGTCAATCATCTCAGCTCCAGGACATCACTGCAGGACTTCCTCAGGGTAGTGTCCTTGGCCCAAACATCTTCGGCTGCTTCATCAATGATCTTCCTTCCAGAGGCGGGGATGCTCGCTGATGATTGGACAATGTTTAGCACCATTCGCGACTGCTCAGATACAGAAGTAGTCCATGTCCAAATGCAGCAAGACCTGGACAATATCCAGGCTTGGGCTGACAAGTGGCAAGTAACATTCACACCACACAAGTGGCAGGCAATGATCACCACCAACAAGCAAGAATCTAACCATCACCCCTTGTCGTTCAATGGCATTACCATCACTGAATCCCTCACTATTAACATCCTGGGGGTTACCATTGACCAGAAATTGAACAGGGCTAGTCATATAAATACTTTGGCTACAAGAGCAGGTCAGAGGCTAGGAATCCTGTGGTGAGTAACTCATCTCCTGACTCCTCAAAGCCTGTCCACCATCTACGAGGCACAAGTCAGGAGTGTGATTGAATACTCCCCACTTGCCTGGATGAGTGCAGCTCCCACAACACTCAAGGACTTTACACCGTTCAGGCCAAAGCAGCCCACTTGATTGGCACCACATCCACAAACATCCACTCCCTCCACCGCCAATGCACAGTAGCAGCAGTGTGTATCATCTGCAAGATGCACTGCAGGAATTCACCCAGGGTCCTTAGACAGCACCTTCCAAACCCATGACCACTACATCTAGAAGGACAAAGGCAGCAGATAGATGGGAACACCACCACCTGGAAGTTCCCCTCCAAGTCATTCACCATCCTGACTTAGAAATATATCGCCGTTCCTTCACTGTCGCTGGTTCAAAATCCTGGAACTCCCTAACGGCACTGTGGGCCTACCTACCTCACATGGACTGCAGTGGTTCAAGAAGGTGGCTCACCACCACCTTCTGAAGGGCAACTAGGAATAAGCAATAAATGCTGGTCCAGCCAGCGAAGCCCACATCCTGTTAATGAATAAAAAGAAAACCAGCCATGATCTTATAGAATGGCATAGCAGGCTCAAGAGGCCGAGTGGCCTATTCCTGGTCCTAATTTGTGTGTTTGTATGCATTTAAGGGAAAGTTAGATAAGCACATGAGGGAGGAGGGAATAGACAGTATGTTGGTAGAATTGGATGAGGAAAGGTGGGAGGAGGCTCAAATGGACCATAAAGACTGGCATGGACTGTTTGGGCTGAATGGCCCATTTCTGTGCTGTAAATCCTGTGCAATTCCAAGGAGACCAACACCAAGTATTCATTAATACTAATGAATCAATGTATGTCCCAAACAGGTACATCATTTGGTTGGCATGTTGTCAGGGAATTTGTCAATGCTGGAAATACACAGGAGGCCTATTAGCATCAGGAAAGTAAAAAGTTAGGTTGATATTTCAGGTGAAGGGCCATTGTCACAAATTTTAGTCTATCTTTTCAGAAGAATGGTAGCCAGCAAGAAAGAGTGACTCCGTCAAACATCAGATGAGAGGCACCCTCTACATGGTCATACACCTACACCCAGACACCTAAAGTCAAGGAAGAGCTTCATGAACAGTATTGTTCCATTACAATCAACCCCATCTGAAGCCCGCATCGCTTTGTGGAAAGACTGGCTCGCCAGTCTCAAACAACCCCCAGCGATGGAAATTCTACCGGATGAATGCCCACCCCCAGGAACTAATTGCAACTGGGCAACCTGGAAGTGCCTTAACAGACTTAGGACTGGTGTAGGTCATTCAAAGGTGTCACGAAGCAAATGGGGATTTACAACCAGCCCGACAACTTGTGAATGTGGAACTGAGCCTCAGACTATGCAACATCTCCTGCAATGCCTATCGCTAGAGGAACCCTGCACTGTTGCAGATCTTGCCGAATTCAACAACAAGGCGCAAAAATGTGTCCAGTTCTGGCTGGGCCGTGTATAGACTGTCAATGGACACGATAAGAAGATCTTACAGGTGCTGATAGACCAGTTTTGTTTCCCTAGGATTTTCCTCTTTTACTCCAGATTTCCAGCATTTACAGTGTTTGCTTTTTTATCTCTTCAGGAAGGAATGATGGAATGCAGAAAATGCTGAAATATAAATCCAATGTGTTAGTTTTAATTGATGCTCCTTCACCACTTTATAAGATAATATTTAAACCAGTTGGGTTCATGGGCATACAACCTGTTCTGCCATATCTTAGTCTGGGGATGGGAAGGGTGGGGGGTTGGTGGGGTGGTGTAATTATTCTGAACAGGAAGCTAAGTGACCACTTGTAATTTGGGTGTGGCTCAAAAAGGTGTATAAAAGTTATCAGTTATCTGCAAAGTAGTCATACAGAGTTTACATAAGTGGAGTACATTGTATAGAGTACGTAAACTTGGGAATTTGGTGCAGAGAGGGAAAGGAGGTCCAAAACAAAAACAGAATTACGTGGAAAAACTCAGCAGGTTTGGCAGCATCGGCGGAAAAGAAAAGAGTTGACGTTTCGAGTCCTCATGACCCTTCAGCAGAACTGAGTAAAGTTAGGAGAGGGGTGAAATATAAGCTGGTTTAAGGTGGGGGGGTGGGGTGGGGGGAGAGAAGTTGGAGGGTGGGGGGGTGGTGGTAGTAGGGACAAGCAAGCAGTGATAGGAGCAGATAATCAAAAGATGTCACAGACAAAGGAACAAAGACGTGTTAAAGGTGGTGATATTATCTAAGAGAATGTGCTAATTAAGAATGGATGGCAGGACACTCAAGGTACAGCTCTAATGGGGGTGGGGTGGAAAGACTGACAGGGCATTACAGGTTAAAGATTTAAAAATAATGGAAATAGGTGGGAAAAGAAAAATCTATATAAATTATTGGAAAAAACAAAAGGGAGGGGGAAGAAACGGACAGGGAGTGGGGATGGGGGAGGGAGTTCAAGATCTAAAGTTGTTGAATTCAATATTCAGTCCGGAAGGCTGTAAAGTGCCTAGTCGGAAGATGAGGTGCTGTTCCTCCAGTTTGCGTTGGGCTTCACTGGAACAATGCAGCAAGCCAAGGAGAGACATGTGGGCAAGAGAGCAGGGCGGAGTGTTAAAATGGCAAGCGACAGGGAGGTTTGGGTCTTTCTTGCGGACAAACTGCAGGTGTTCTGCAAAGCGGTCGCCCAGTTTATGTTTGGTCTCTCCAATGTAGAGGAGACCGCATTGGGAGCAACAAATTAAGTAGACTAAGTTAGGGGAAATGCAAGTGAAATGCTGCTTCACTTGAAAGGAATGTTTGGGCCCTTGGACGGTGAGGAGAGAGGAAGTGAAGGGGCAGGTGTTGCATCTTCTGCGTGGGCATGGGGAGGTGCCATAGGTGGGGGTTGAGGAGTAGGGGGTGATGGAGGAATGGACCAGGGTGTCCCGGAGGGAACGATCCCTACGGAATGCTGCCAGGGGGGGTGAAGGGAAGATGTGTTTGGTGGTGGCATCATGCTGGAGTTGGCGGAAATGGCAGAGGATGATCCTTTGAATGCGGAGGCTGGTGGGGTGTTAAGTGAGGACAAGGGGGACCCTATCATGTTTCTGGGAGGGAGGAGAAGGCGTGAGTGTGGATACGCGGGAGATGGGCCGGACACGGTTGAGGGCCCTGTCAACCACCGTGGGTGGAAAACCTCGGTTAAGGAAGAAGGAGGACATATCAGAGGAACTGTTTTTGAAGGTAGCATCATCAGAACAGATGCGATGGAGGCGAAGGAACTGAGAGAATGGGATGCAGTCCTTACAGGAAGCAGGGTGTGAAGAGCTGTAGTCGAGGTAGCTGTGGGAGTCGGTAGGCTTGTAATGGATATTGGTGGACAGTCTATTACCAGAAATTGAGACAGAGAGGTCAAGGAAGGGAAGGGAAGTGTCAGAGATGGACCATGTGAAAATGATGGAGGGGTGGAGATTGGAAGCAAAATTAATAAATTTTTCCAGGTCCCAACGAGAGCATGAAGCAGCACCGAAGTAATCATCGATGTACCGGAGAAAGAGTTATGGGAGGGGGCCGGAGTAGGACTGGAACAAGGAATGTTCCACGTACCCCATAAAGAGACAGGCATAGCTGGGGCCCATGCGGGTACCCATAGCCACACCTTTTATTTGGAGGAAGTGAGAGGAGTTAAAGGAGAACTTGTTCAGTGTGAGAACAAGTTCAGCCAGACGGAGGAGAGTAGTGGTGGATGGGGATTGTTCGGGCCTCTGTTCAAGGAAGATGCTAAGGGCCCTCAGACCATCCTGGTGGGGGATGGAGGTGTAGAGGGATTGGACGTCCATGGTGAAGAGGAAGCGGTTGGGGCCAGGGAGCTGGAAATTTTTGATGTGACGTAAGGTGTCAGAGGAATCACGGATGTAGGTGGGAAGGGACTGGACAAGGGGAGAGAGAAGGGAGTCAAGATAATGAGAAATGAGTTCCGTGGGGCAGGAACAGGCTGACACGATCGATCTGCCGGGACAGTTCTGTTTGTGGATTTTGGGTAGGAGGTAGAAGCGGGCCGTTCGAGGTTTTGCGACTATCATGTTGGAAGCTGTGGGAGGAAGATCTCCAGAGGAGATGAGGTCAGTGACAGTCCTGGAAACGATGGCTTGATGTTCAGTGGTGGGGTCATGGTCCAGGGAGAGGTAGGAGGAAGTGTCTGCGAGTTGACGCTCAGCCTCCGCGAGGTAGAGGTCAGTGCGCCAGACAACTACAGCACCACCCTTGTCAGCGGGTTTGATGACAATGTTGGGGTTGGACCTGAGAGAACGGAGTGCAGTAAGTTCAGAGAGAGACAAATTAGAATGGGTGAGATGAGCAGAGAAATTGAGACGACTAATGTCACGCTGACAGTTCTCAATGAAAAGATCAAGAGAACATAAGAATCCAGAGGGAGGGGTTCAGGTGAAGGGAGAATATTGGAGGTGGGTAAAAGGATCCGTTGAACGGAGAGAGGACTCCTGCCCAAAGAAGTGAGCACGGAAACGAAGACGGCGGAAGAAGAGTTCAGCATCGTGCCGAGCCCGAAATTCATTGAGATGAGGGCGTAAGGGTATGAAACTAAGTCCTTTGCTGAGCACTGAACGTTCAGCATCGGAGAGGGGAAGGTCAGGGGGTATAGTGAATATGCGGCCGGGGCTGGGATTGGAAGATAGGGTGGGGACGGAGGGACAGGCAGGGGTGGGGGGTCCTAGATGGGTGTTGGTGTCGATGAGTTGTTGGAGCTTGTGTTCCTTAGCACTTGAGAGAAAGAGAAAAAGTTTCTTGTTGAGGCGTCGGATGAGACGAAGAATAAAATGAAACTGGGGGCACGCGCAGCTTTGAAAAAGGGTGCGGTGGTGCTGCTGGAGGGAGAGGTCGAGTGTGTTCATATGGCGGTGCATGGCACTGAGTGTGGATCTCAGAATGCGACGGGAACAGCAGTCCGAGAAACGTTTTATGTCCCGGAGATACCTGTAATCCTGGGTGGGTTCGAAACAAGAGGGATGGAATTTCAGTTGAAATCCACATGGGGTGAGTCGGAGACGGAGACAGTCACTGAGAAAGGAAATATGGCTGTGAAAGCGGGTTTTAGTAAACACCTTATAAAACACCAGGAGAGAAATGGAAAGTAGTGAAGGTGAACAAGGCAGAAGAGAGATACGGAAATCCTGTCGGAGTGCAGAGCAGTACTTCTTCAAGGTAGGCATTTCTTGAAGAGGAGTGGCAGTCATTTAAACACAGAGATAAAAACAAAAAACTACGGCGGATGCTGGAAATCCAAAACAAAACAAAAGCAGAATTACCTGGAAAAACTCAGCAGGTCTGGCAGCATCGGCGGAGAAGAAAAGAGTTGACGTTTCGAGTCCTCACAACCCTTCAACAGAACTGAGTAATATTAGGAGAAGGTGAAATATAAGCTGGTTTAAGGTGGGGGGTGGGGTGGGGGGAGAGAAGTTCTGTGGGTGGCGGGGGGGTGGGGGGGAGCTGTGGTAGTAGGGACAAGCAAGCAGTGATAGGAGCAGATAATCAAAAGATGTCACGGACAAAGGAACAAAGATGTGTTAAAGGTGGACCATGACCCCACCACTGAATATCAAGCCATTGTTTCCAGGACTGTCACTGACCTCATCTCCTCTGGAGATCTTCCTCCCACAGCTTCCAACCTGATAGTCGCCCAACCTCGGACAGCCCGCTTCTACCTCCTACCCAAAATCCACAAACAGAACTGTCCCGGCAGACCGATCGTGTCAGCCTGTTCCTGCCCCACGGAACTCATTTCTCGTTATCTTGACTCCCTTCTCTCTCCCCTTGTCCAGTCCCTTCGCACCTACATCCGTGATTCACCTTACGTCACATCAAAAGTTTCCAGTTCGCTGGCCCCAACCGCTTCCTCTTCACCATGGACGTCCAATCCCTCTACACCTCCATCCCCCACCAGGATGGTCTGAGGGCCCTTAGCTTCTTCCTTGAACAGAGGCCCGAACAATCCCCATCCACCACTACTCTCCTCCGTCTGGCTGAACTTGTTCTCACACTGAACAAGTTCTCCTTTAACTCCTCTCACTTCCTCCAAATAAAAGGTGTGGCTATGGGTACCCGCATGGGCCCCAGCTATGCCTGTCTCTTTATGGGGTATGTGGAACATTCCTTGTTCCATTCCTACACCAGCCCCCTCCCATAACTCTTTCTCCGGTACATCGATGATTACTTCGGTGCTGCTTCATGCTCTCGTCGGGACCTGGAAAAATTTATTAATTTTGCTTCCAATCTCCACCCCTCCATCATTTTCACATGGTCCATCTCTGACACTTCCCTTCCCTTCCTTGACCTCTCTGTCTCAATTTCTGGTAATAGTCTGTCCACCAATATCCATTACAAGCCTACCGACTCCCACAGCTACCTCGACTACAGCTCTTCACACCCTGCTTCCTGTAAGGACTCCATTCCATTCTCTCAGTTCCTTCGCCTCCATCGCATCTGTTCTGATGATGCTACCTTCAAAAAAAGTTCCTCTGACACGTCCTCATTCTTCCTTAACCGAGGTTTTCCACCCACGATGGTTGACAGGGCCCTCAACCGTGTCCGGCCCATCTCCCACGCATCCACCCTCACGCCTTCTCCTCCCTCCCAGAAACATGATAGGGTCCCCCTTGTCCTCACTTATCACCCCACCAGCCTTCGCATTCAAAGGATCATCCTCTGCCATTTCCGCCAACTCCAGCATGATGCCACCACCAAACACATCTTCCCTTCACCCCCCCTGGCGGCATTCCGTAGGGATCGTTCCCTTCGGGACACCCTGGTCCACTCCTCCATCACCCCCTACTCCTCAAACCCCACCTATGGCACCTCCCCATGCCCACGCAGAAGATGCAACACCTGCCCCTTCACTTCCTCTCTCCTCACCATCCAAGGGCCCAAACACTCCTTTCAAGTGAAGCAGCATTTCACTTGCATTTCCCCTAACTTAGTCTACTGCATTCGTTGCTCCCAGTGCGGTCTCCTGTACAGTGGAGAGACCAAACGTAAACTGGGCGACCGCTTTGCAGAACACCTGCGGTCTGTCCGCAAGAAAGACCCAAACCTCCCTGTCGCTTGCCATTTTAACACTCCGCCCTGCTCTCTTGCCCACATGTCTCTCCTTGGCTTGCTGCATTGTTCCAGTGAAGCCCAACGCAAACTGGAGGAACAGCACCTCATCTTCCGACTAGGCACTTTACAGCCTTCCGGACTGAATATTGAATTCAACAACTTTAGATCTTGAACTCCCTCCCCCATCCCCACTCCCTGTCCGTTTCTTCCCCCTCCCTTTTGTTTTTTCCAATAATTTATATAGATTTTTCTTTTCCCACCTATTTCCATTATTTTTAAATCTTTAACCTGTAATGCCCTGTCAGTCTTTCCACCCCACCCCCATTAGAGCTGTACCTTGAGTGTCCTGCCATCCATTCTTAATTAGCACATTCTCTTAGATAATATCACCACCTTTAACACGTCTTTGTTCCTTTGTCTGTGACATCTTTTGATTATCTGCTCCTATCACTGCTTGCTTGTCCCTACTACCACCCATCCCCCCCACAACTTCTCTCCCCCCACCCCACCCCCCACCTTAAATCAGTTTATATTTCACCCCTCTCCTAACTTTACTCAGTTCTGCTGAAGGGTCATGAGGACTCGAAACGTCAACTCTTTTCTTCTCTGCCGATGCTGCCAGACCTGCTTTTTCCACGTAATTCTGTTTTTGTTTTGGATTTCCAGCATCCGTAGTAGTTTTTTGTTTTTATCTCTGAGGGAAAGGAGGTGTTGTTTTTTTGCCTCCAATATGAGACAAAGGTGGGTACATGGAGTTAGGTCACAGATCAGTCATGATAAAATTGAATGGCAGAAAAGCCTCAAGGGGCTAAATGGCCTATTCTTGTTCATATGTCCTTTCATTTTGTATTCCAAAATCAAATCAGCCCAGATAGTCTTCTTGGTGTGGTTGCTGTAATTATACTAGAAGCAGACCCTTCAAGAGATGAAGATGCTTTGGTAGTGTTAATCTTGATCCTGGTGTTTGTGGGTTCCAACAAAATACAGCCTGCAATTTGGCTCTAACTGACATTACATTGGCCATGTCAGATACATCAAAATAGTTGGTGGGTAAAATGAGAAATAATAGTGCAAAAGGGGATGGTATTCTGAAGTTAAAATTGTGGCACATTCATGGGCAAAGTAGAAGACATTTTGCTGTGCTACACTTATCTGAGAACACTTGCTGTTGACATTTTAGGTTAAAAGTGAAGTCAGTGTTGTATTCCCAGATCTGACATCCTTCATCTTAGCACTCAAAACATGGGGTACAGAGGCATCAAATAAATATTTGAGTTACTTTATTGATACCTTTGCTACATGTTCATTCTATAATCAGATTAAACTATATTTCAGAAATATTTGTGTGACAGAGCATGCAGCCTCTATTGCACCACCTGAAGATGCTGTTTCTCAATTTCTGGCTGCGATTTCTCATCCACTTTGTTTATCTTTGAATGCCCAATAGCCAGTTCAGGGGTCCTCCTGGTGTGTCTGCCTCTGGGCCTAACAGAATCTGCTGTGCACAGTCCAGGATGCATAACATTACCTGGGAGTGTTTCTGAATGTAGACTTCAGTTTTTTAATCCTCATATGGGTATAGCCATGCAGTATCCATTGGATTGATAGAAAACTTCTGTGACTGGTAGGCACTACAGGACACTGATAGTTTAATTGATCTAAACTTAATATTTTATTTAACACATTTTAATTACATGCTTTATGTAGTTTGGACAGACTATCCATTCGTTTTACAAATGCACTTTGTTATGAACACTGGATTTTATAGGATGGTTATGTTTTAAACTGCCTTTTTTAATTCAAGCTACAATGCAGTAGTTTGGAGAGGGGGAATGTGACCTCCTACCGAACACTGCCTGGAGACAAGCTCATGTGACCTGGTTGCCATGAGGTTAGGGGTCTAGGTCAAACTTATTGAAAGTAAGCAGCAAGGTGTAAGATGGGCTGTAAAAGCTGGCCTAGTAAGCGAATCCCACATCACGCGAGTGAACAATACAAAACCTAGACACAAAGTAAGAGGCAGCTTGTCTTACTGTGTACAGACTCACAGACCCTCAGAGTCAGTCAGGCAGAAAGATTTGGGGAATAAGATCCACAACAGGTGGTGCCATCCATGTCAAGCAGCAAAAAGGACTGTTTTGGCGTTAACCACCAAGCAGACTACTGATGAAGATGGATTCCTGGTTCAAAGAAATTAGGCTTGTGGAGAATTAAGGACCAAGGAGTCACCAGACTTGTGCCTTGCTTTGGAAGTATATTCGTGTATGTTCAGATCATTGAGTGAAGGGGCTTTGTTAAAAAAGGACACTGGAAGAATTATGCTGGGAGAAGAGTTAAGGCTTGAAGGAGCTTTGGACTTTAAACACAAGACTACATTTCTGCTGAGAGTCTGGTGTGTATTAACATGGCATGGGGTTTTTAATTGTGTTAAGAAGTTAAAGGGGAATACCTTTTCTATAGTTTATTATATTAATTGGCTTCTAAGTAATATTTAATCGAAGCCGGTTATAGTTTTGTTTGTTATAGTAAAAGTCTTAAATTGTGAAACCTTGTCATGGGATCCTTTGCTTTTGTTCTGGGAAATTGATATCCCTTTTTAAAAGCTATTGGGGATACCATAAAAAGGTATGCTTGTAATTGTCCATATTCTGATCCAAATGAAATAGGACATCATTCATCTCGATGAACACAACAACAATCACCTTAGAAGCAGTCAGCTTCATCTTTAACAAGAATTATTGCACATGTATGATAAATGATTAAAGGAGGTAAATATTGTGTAAAACATTAAATAATAAATGTTTCAGGAGTAAACAAAGATACAACAGGAAGAAAAATAAAGGATTTAGAACAAAAAAATGGAACAAGGACAGAAAGGCAAGTGTAAAAAACTGATTAAAGAAATAGTTAAACAAAGGAAGAAAAATAAACATAAGTACTCAAATGTTCCAAAATGTAAAAACTGAAACAAAGTTCTGCTGTTATTGAGTGCTTAAGATTTAAACAAAAAATAAAATTGTTAAGCAACAGCACAGGCAAATATGCAATGACACAAGTGGGCAGGTCATTTGAAAATCTAACTGCATGATGCCAAAGCAAGATAAACACACACCAGCATTGTTTTTATTAATCATATTAACTATATTAATTTTATTAATCAATAGTTTTGAGCAACTTGTTCCTTTTGTGCTGCCTCTCGAACTTGAGGAGACCTTCATCAGGGTACTACTGACTCATGTTAGAATCCCATGCTAAATCCAAATATGTCATATCTTATAATTTATGTATTGAACCTAATCACTTTCATGAAATGACACATCTTGTAGGAGTGAGGGGAGGAGGGTGGTGACAAATTGCTTAGTGATATGCAAGGTAATGGAAAATCAGAAGCCCAGTAGTTTCAATAATACATCCACTTGACGCACAAACTGGCATGTGTGCTTCTCTAATCTTTTGATAAGTGAAACTATTGAACACTTTGGTAAGACAAGGTTGATGACAAATCAAGAAGTTGGTTTATTTTGCAGAATACACATGACTGAACAAAAGTAGCAATTCTGGACTTATTTTAAACTTCAACAACATTCCTGTAACAAATACAAAATAACAAAAACACGCCAAGCAATCCTGCATACTGGGCAGAGCAGTGACTTATTGTTTTTTTTTGCCTTTTGCTTCACGCTTCTCACGGGGAAAACAAACTGGTTGTATCTTAAATCTGAGCTCAGGCCAGATGGACCTACTTGCAGCCTTGGTTGTGCCTGACTAACCCTGAACATGGGACTCTCCTTCCTTAATTAACTTTGACCCCAGGGAGCTTGGAATCGCAATGGATTATTCTGGCGACTATTCTGGCAGCTACTCCTGCTGAATCAAATGAATCAAGACCCCCAAACCAGGTTAGGTATGAATAATCACTGAAATTATTACATACAGTGTGCAATGTGGAAACTGGCCATTCAGCCTAGCTGGTCTGTACCAGTGTTCATGCTCCACAATTCATTATGTGGACCATCAGGTAGATGATTTGAAACATAGAAGCGGATTTAAAAACCAAGAGAAACCTGAGCCTCCACCCACCCAACTTCATATCTTGATAAAAACCATATCAACATATGTTTCTCTTTTCTCCTTTATGGGTAAGAATTTTCAGTTGGCGTGCAGGGGCGGGCCTGACACGCCGATGCGTAAAATGATGCGCGATGACATCGGGCGTGCGTCCCGACATCATTGCGCTGTCTCGCGATGTTTCGTTTGGCGGACGCGTGCTGGAGTCGGCTGCGCGCCCGCTGATATTTTAACGGCCTATTAAGGCCGTTAAGGAAGTAATTAATATAATTGTTAACGCTGCCCGTCCAACCTTAAGGTTGGTGGGCAGGCGAAAAGGGGTTATTAGGAAACCTCATCCGTGAGTGGGATAAAAGCTTTTATTAATTAAATAAAGTAAAGTTCCGAAATATAAAAACATGTCCCATCTCATGTGGCACAGTCACATGAGGGGACATGTTTAAATAAATTTTTAGTCCACTTATTTAATAATTTCAATAGCGATTCAATCTCCCTGAGGCAGCTCTGTACCTCAGGGAGATTGAAGCGCTCTTTCATACGCATTTGCGAAAGAGCGCTAGCCCCGACTCTCTCTCCTCCCCCCCCCCCTGCCCACACAGGTGGCACTGAGTGCTACGGCTCGCATCTTACCTGGGCGGGCCTTAATTGGCCCACCTGCGTAAAATGGTGGTGAAGAGCCAATCGTGGGTGGTGATCGGGTCTGCGGCCGTCCCCGCCCACTCCCTCCGAGCCCACCTGCCTACCGAAAAATTCAGGCCTATGTGTTTATCTAGCTTTCCTTTGAATGCATCTATGCTAGTCGCCTCATCTGCTCCTTATAGTAGCAAGTTTCACATTCTACCCACTCTTGGTAAAGAAATCTGTTCTGAATTCTGTAATGGATTTATTAGTGACTATCTTATATTTATGGCTCCTAGTTTTGGGTCTCCCCACAGGGGGAAAGTTCTTCACAATATTTACCCTATCAAATACTTTCATATCAAGTCACCCTGTTCAATCTTTCCTAATGAATATAAACTCTCAGTTCTGCTTTCATCCTTTGTACATCATCATGAGTGCCTCTGTATCCTTTTTATCAGATGAGATGAGAATTGCACCCCAAATGTGGCCTAAGATTCTATACAAGTTTAACATAACTTCCCAGCTTTTCAATTCCATTCCTCTAGAAATGAATGCCAGTGCTTGGTTTGCTTATTTTTATGTCCTATTTTTAAGTCCTTGTTAACCTGTCGCTACATTTGTGTATCTGCACCCCTAAATCCCTTTGATCCTCTAACCCATTTAGACTTATTATTCCAAGGCGTATGTGCCTTTCCTATTCTTCTTACCAAAATTCACCATCTCACACATATCTATATTGGAATTACTTTGCCAATTACACACCTATTCTGAAATTTTATTAATGTCTTTTTGTATTTGTGTCACAGTTTTCCTCAGTGTTGATTATGACCTCAATTTGGTATCAGTTGTGATATTGTATTTCCGATTTCAGAATCCAAATCATTTATGTAAATAATGAGCTGAGTGGTGAACTAGATAATTTTGGAGGGAGCTAAGAGTCAAGCACATTATGTTGGCTAAAGCCAGGTATAGTTTAGAACATATTGGGGGTGGGGGGGGGGGGCAGCGGACAGGATCCCTTCCATAAAGGATATCAGTGCCTCAAAAAATAAAGAAATAAACAATGGTTGTTACGCTTTTTACATTTGTCTTACACTTGATTGTATTGCATTGCTCTGACAATTCACCTATCTGTCCATTGTATCAAAGATATCACATCCAAAAAAACTGCAAGCTCATAAAGAGAAGGTAATCTATCAAGCTTTTATAAAACTTCACACTAAAATACAGAAAGACACTCCATTTGAACTAATTTGAGGAATTTAATGTAGTGAAATAAGCAGCAAACATCACATGTTACAACTATGAAGTTTATAAGATTGTTGTGATCACATGTTACAACTATGAAGTTTATAAGATTGTTGTGATCACATGTTACAGCTATGAAGTTTATGAGATTGTTGTGATTTGGAACTGTGTCTTGAGTTCAAGGTAAAATGGGTTCATGTGGCCTATTCTGAAGTTTACTTGACATCACGCCTGAAGCAGTTAAAGATCAAAGGCCCAGATTGTTTTACTGAGGCAATGATGTAAGCAATAATCATATACTAGGCACTTTATAGCCCTCCGGGCTGAATATTGAATTCAACAACTTTAGATCTTAAATTCCCCCTCCCCCCATCCCCATCCTGTTTCTTCCCCCCCCCCCCCGCTTTTTTTTCTTTTTTTTTCAATAATTTATATAGATTCTTCTTTCCCCACCTATTTCCATTATTTTTAAATCTAAAACTAAAACCTTTAGTCTTTCCACCCCACCCCCACTAGAGCTGTACTTTGAATATCCTGTCTTCCATTCTTAATTAGCACTTTTCTCAGACAAATACCACCACCTTCAACACCTCTTTGACCCTTTTGTCTGTGACATCTTTTGATTATCTGCTCATCTCCACAATCACCACACCACACCCTCAATGTGTCTCTTCCCCCCCCCCCCACCCCACCACCCCCCACCCACCCACCTTAAACCAATTTATATTTCTCCCTTCTTCTAACTATGCTCCAGTTCTGCCGAAGGGCCATGAAGGCTCGAAACGTTAACTGATTTCTTCTCCGCCGATGCTGCCAGACCTGCTGAGTTTTTCCAGGTAATTCTGTTTTTGTTTTGGATTTCCAGCATCCGCAGTAGCTTTTAGCTTTTTGTTTTTATCATATTTCACCTCTCTTCTATTTTTACTTAGTTCTGTTGAAGGGTCATTCGGACTCGAAACGTTAACTGTGTTCCTCTCCGCAGATGCTGCCAGACCTGCTGAGTTTTTCCAGGTTTTTTTTGTTTTTGTTTTGGATTTCCAGCATCCGCAGTTTTTTGCTTTTATATCAATGATGTAGGGTGTTCACCACTGGAGACAATAGTCGTGGTCCCTGAGTTCACAATAGGTATGCCCTGAATCTCCCCAAGTCGCATAAATGTGTTGCAAGTATTGGGTTATAAACAGTTGTGCTATAAAATGTCTATTTACTTCTAAGATGAAAGAGAGTTGTGGTCAAGAATGGCTAATCAGCATTTCTACCTAAATGCAATGTGTTTCATGTTGCTGTTTGTAGAGGAAGACATATTTGAGAGCAGGTTACAGGCTCCCCTACGAATCAATGAATATTACAGACAGACAGCAGTTTTGTGCAGTCAGCAGAGAGAAGAGGCTATTTGGCTTGCAAACTACCACAGCTGGATACGAGAGGGGGATGGTCTCTAGTTGAAGAGATGCATCCTCCAGCCATCTGAGGATCCTGGGAAATTCATCCCAGCGTGGCCAGAGGGGAAATAGTCATCGGGAAAGGCTTTATTGTTGGTAGTATATTTAGGAAATCCTCCAAAAACTAATCAGGACTGTAATTCCCTGGAGAGAATAATATGTGTTAAGTATAAAAGAGGAACATTCCTTTCTGCAGTTTAAAGTATAAGTTGCCCATAAAAAGAAAATAATGTTCAGTCAAAACTGCTATTTTCAGTCATTTGTTACAGAAAATGTTTTTAAAAGTGAAATGTTGTTTTGTCAAGCTTTCAGCTATTAACTAGAAATTCAAATTTTTCTTTAAGTTATCGATCTCTCCGGAGATCGTAACACAGGATTTGTGCAGTAATTAAAATATGTCGTTAGTTATCCCACAGTTCAGTTTCACAAAGGTTTTTTAAAGGATTATTCTTTCATGGGATTTGAGCATCACTGCCAAGGCCAGCATTTGTTCCCCAGCCCTAATTGCTCTAGACAAGGTGGTGGTGAACCGCTGTAGTCTATCTTGTGCAGGTACACTCACAGGGCTGTTTGGAAGGGAGTTCTAGGATTGTGACGCAGCAAGTGAAGGAACAATGATAAAACTCCAAGTCAGGATGGTGAGTGGCTTGGAGGGCAACTTATAAGTAATGGTGTTCCCATGTGTCTGCTGCCCTTATCCTTTTAGGTGGCATAAGTCACAGGTTTGGAAGGTGCTGCCGAAGGAGGATTGGTGAGTTGTTGCTGTGCATTTTGTATATGGTATACAGTGCTTCCATTGTGTGGTGATGGTGGAGGAAATAAATATTTAAGGTAGTGGATGGGGTGCCGATCAAGCAGACTGCTTGTCTTGGATGGTATCGATCTTCTTGAGTGTTGTTGGAGCTACACTCATCCAGGAAATTGGAGAGTATTCCATCACATTCCTGATGTGTGCCTTTTAGATGGTGGACAGGCTTTGGGTAGACAGGTGTAAGATTTCTGGATTCGGGCCCACAGATACCTAAATAAGCAGTTGACTATTTGTAAGATAGTTTATTTTAAGATTATTTTAAGATAGTTTATTGAGTTTATTAAAAAGCAACAGTTTAGATATGATACATTAACTAATTAGACAGGAAAAGGTATACTACCTGTAACAGCTTGTGATAACAGCATTCAGCTGTCTAGTTGAAATGTTAGGAAATTTTCCCCCCAATCTCTCAATTTTCCTCTTCCTCCTCTGATCCATCTTCCATCTGAAGAAGGTAGCTGTCCAACGAGCACCTCCATCTCGCCAGCACCTCAGCTCCTCACCAGCACCTTAGCAGAACCTCAGCTCACTATCGCCAGTATGACACCAATCTATATAACCCTTTTGGGGGCTGGTAGCTTACCCAGTGTCAGTCATCTATCTATTTTGACCAATGGATACAGGACAGGCACTCAAAACGTCACCCTGCTCTGCTGTCTGTAATATTCATTGATTTGTATGGAAGCCTGTAACCTGATCTCAAATATGTCTTCCCTTACAACCTTTCCGATGGCAATGTGAAACACATTGCATTCAGGTAGAAATGCTGATTAGCCATTCTTGACCCCAACTCTCTTTCATCTTAGGAGTAAATAGTCATCATGCAGCTGGAGGTCAGCTTTTTAGTTTACATCTCATACAGGTCATATCCTGGTCCTTTTTAAACAATTGCATAGATAAGGGGGTATAGAAGATGCCATCTTAACTTAGGAATGAACTAAGTGACCTTGCCTGTTTCCACAGACTATTTAAAAATTGTTGTCTTTTTAGAAAGCTTTTAAAGGCATGTTATATTATATTATGCAGAAAATATCTGTTTATTCAAGACCCCAATTTCTTACAAGGAAGGTGAGTTAAGTGCTACGGAATTCCCAGCCATCAACATTTAAAAAAAAAATTCTTTCATGGTATGGGGGTGTTGCTATCAAGGCCAGCATTTGTTGCCCATCCCTAATGGCTTCCCAGACCATTTCACAGGGGAGTTAAGAGGGTTAGGAGTCACATATATTCCAGATCAGTTAAGGATAGCAGTTTTCCTTTCCTCACAGGCATTGGTAAACCAGATGGCTTTTTGAACCACAATTGATGATAGTTTCATGGTCACCATTACTGAGACTAGCTTTCAAGTCCAGATTTTATTAATTGAATTTAAATTCCACCAACTGCCATGGTGGGATTTGAACCTGTGTCTACAGAGGATTAGCCTGGGACTCTGGATTACTAGTCAAATGACATTGCCACTGTACCACCATCTCACCTACTCTTGTAGCCACAGTATTTATATCACTGGTCCAATTAAGTTTCAGGTAAACTCCAGGATGTTGATAGAGGGGGATTCAGCAATAGTAATATAATTGAACATCAAGGGAAAATGGTTAGATTCTCTCTTGTTGGACTTGGTCATTGTCTGGTATTTGTATGGTGTGAATGTTACTTGGCACTTATCAACCCAAGCTTGAATGTTGTCCAGGTCCTGCTGCATATTGTTACAATCATGTGAGAAGGGATGGGATGGCTCCCCTCTTTTCCCACATCTCGTTTGGCCACAAGAGGGTTTCTAAAAGGACATGCTTGTTAATTCAGTGTATGTTTAACTATTTGCATGCTGTGATGATAAAATTCACAATCAGTCAGGCTTTCATGAGCTTTTTAAAGAAGAGAGGATAGTTTTTATTGTACTTAGCCTGATCTAAGGAAAATAATAAAAAAGCTCCAACTTTTATGCGCGCACACACTCAAAGTTCACACGCACATACAAACAAATAGTTTACAGAGTGGGAGGATAGATTAAGCAATTTAAAACCCAGTAAAGATAAAGGGTATACACATTGGTGACTTGTCTGGCTTCAGGCTGAACTCGGTGGTCCTTCTGGGTTTGGCATCAAAGTGGTTAAAAAATGCAGATGGACGATTTATCTGTTCTTCTGAAGGTAGCAGCTGCAGGGTTGCTTTCTTTTTAAAATCTCTGTGGCACATGGAGAGTCAAACAAAAAATAGCAGGCAGGGTTAGTTGGATGAAGAGAGAGAGAGAAGGATTTGGCTTCTTCAGGTTCTCATTTGCTTGAGCACTGGTCTGCAGAGAAAACAGGTGCTTAAATACAAAAGGGATAGTTGGTTTGTCACATGACTCCCTCACCTCCCTCACTCCAACTACCCTGTGACCTAAATATGGTCATGGCTAATGGATTCTAGTTCCGACTTACATGATTAGATTACATCTGGGCCACTTCCCTTTGTAGCCAGAGTCCCTTTGTTCAAGTGATTATGTCTAATGGTTTGTCTATGTCCAGTTGAGTACCCAGGTGATTGTCTGGATGCTTTGTTAGTGGGGTAGGAGATGGCCCCCATGCATACTCCTTCAAGGCAATTGTTCCTGGTGAGGCTTTGCAGACAGGCTCTCTCCATTTCAATAGCATTGGAATGTAGAATGGAGTGATGCAATGTCCAACCATCTTTGACTGTGATTTCAAGTCTTTTTAAAAATTCAATTAGTGGTTTCCAGCCAGTAAATTCATAAAGCATTTTTTATAAAGCATTGCTCCACAACAAAACAGATAAATCAGCTTACAATATAATTTAGGAAAATGTTATTAACCTAATCATACAACAACTTAAATTTATATAATGCCTTTAACATAGTAAAACATCTTATGGCACTTCCCAGGAGCATTATCATATAACATTTGACACCAAGACGCATAAGGAGATATTAGGGCACATGACCAAAAGGTTGATAAAGAAATAGGCTTTAGGGTATCAACTGAAAGGACAAAGCAGGAAGATATTGATGGACTGGTCAGGTGGGCAGAAAAGTTGCAAATGGAATTCAATCCATAGAATTGTGAGGTAATTCATTTGGGGAGGACACACAAGACAAGGGAATACACAATAAATGGTAGGATTCTGAGAAGTGTAGAGGAACAGAGGGACCTTGAAGTGCATGTCTACAGATCCCTGAAACTAACATTGCAGGTATATAAGGTGGTCAAATAGGATAATTTCCTTTATTGGCCAAGAGTTTAAAGCAGGGAGGTTATGCCCGAACTTCATAAAACAATAGTTAGATTGCAGCCAAGGTACTGCATATAGTTCTATCATCGCAAACAGGAAGGATGTGATCATACTAGAGAGCATACAGAAGAGATTTACAAGTATGTTCTCAGGAATGAAGAATTTTAGCTTTGAGAAAATATTGGAGAAGCTGGAGTTGTTTTGTTTGGAACAGAAGAGACTGAGGGGTGATTTAATTGAGGTGTATCAAATTATGAGTGCCTAGATGGAGTGGATAGGAAGGACTTATTTCTGTTAGCAGAAAGGTCAAAAACCAGGTGATAATTTTTCATATTTATTCTTCCATGGGATGTGGGTGTCACTGGCTAGGCCAGCATTTTTTATTGCCCATCCCAAATTGCCCTTGAGGAGGTGGTGGCGAGCTGCCTTCTTGAACTGCTGCAGTCCATGTGGTGTAGGTACACTCATAATGCTGTTAGGGAGGGAGTTCCAGGATTTTGACCCATTGACAGTGAAGGAACAATGATAAATTTTCAAGTCAGGATGGCGTGTGGCTTTGAGGAGAACTTCCAGGTGATGGTGTTCCCATGCATCTGCTGCCCTTGCCCTTCTAGGTGGTAGAGATTGCGGGTTTGGAAGGTGCTGTCTAAGGAGCCACGATGAGTTCCTGCAGTGCATCTTCTAGATTGTACACACTCCTGCCACTGTGCATCGGTGGTGCAGGGGGTGAATGTTTGGGGATGGAGTGCCAATCAAGCAGGCTACTTTGTCCTGGATGGCGTTGAGCTTCTTGAGTGTTGTTGGAGCTGCACTTATCCAGGCAAGTGGAGAATATTTCATCATACTCCTGACTTGTGTAGATGGTGGACAGGCTTTGGGGAGTCAGGAAGTAAGTTACTCACTGTAGGATTCCTAGCCTGTGACCTGCCCTTGTAGCAACAGTGTTTATATGGCTAGTCCAGTTCAGTTTCTGGTCAATGATATACCCTAGGATGTTGATAGTGGGGGATTCAGTGATGGAAATGCCATTGAATGTCAAGAGGTAATGGTTAGATTCTCTCTTGCTGGAGATGGTCATTGCCTGGGATTTGTGTGATGCGATTGTTACTTGCCACTTGTCAGCCCAAACCTGGATATTGTCCAGATCTTAAGATAGAAGCAAAATACTGAGGATGTTGGAAATCTGAAATAAAAACAGAAGATGCTGGAAAAACTCAGCAGGTCTGGCAGCATCTGTGGAGAGAGAAACAGTTAATGACTCTTCTTCAGAGCTAAAGAGAAATAGAAATGTGATGGATTTTATACTGTTTAACAGGAGGCGGAGCAGGAGGAGCAAAAGTGAAGGTCAGGGATAGGTGGGAGCTAAGGAGAAATTTGACAAAGACGTCATGGACACAGGACAAAGGGATTATTAGTGATAGTGTTACAGACTAAAGAAGGTGCTAGTAGTTGCATTAAGGTAAGATAGCAGAATGTGTTAATAGCAGAACAAGGGTAAGCACTCTGTGAAAGCACAACATAAGAACAAATGACAGATGGCTTTGTGTGTGTGAGGTGTGGGGGGGTGGTCGGCAGTGGGTTGGGGGGAAAAACCCAAAAAATAAAATAATTGGATTAAAAAAGGGGTATAGAATGAAGAAAAAGTTCATGTTCTGAAGTTGTTGAACTCAAAGTTAAGTCGGAAGACTGTAAAGTGCCTAATCAGCACTTGTCCAGGTCTTGCTGCATTTGGACATGGACTGCTTCAGTGTCTGAGGAGTTGCGAATGGTGCTGAACATTAGACAATTATCAGTGAACATCCCCACTTCTGACCTTATGATGGAAGGATGGTAATTGATGAAGCAGCTGAAGATGGTTGTGCCTAGGACACTACCCTGAGGAACTCCTACAGTGATGTCCTGGGACTAAGATGACTAACTCCCAACAACCACAACCATCTTCCTTTGTACAAGGTATGACTCCAACTGGTGGAGAGTTTTCTCCCTGATTCCCATTGACTCCAGTTTTGCTAGGGCCCCTTGATGCCACACTTGGTCAAATGCTGCCTTGATGTCAAGGGCAGTCACTCTCACCTCAGCTCCTTTGTCCATGTTTGGACCAAAGCTGTAATGAGGTCAGGAGCAGAGTGACCCCAGTGGAACCCAAACTGGGCATCAGTGAACAGGTTATTATGAAGCAAGTGCCACTTGATATAGCATTGTTGATGACCCCTTCTATCACTTTACTGATGATGGAGAGTAGCCTGATTGGCCAGATTGGATTTGTCCTACTTTTTGTGCACAGGACATACCTGGGCAATTTTCCACATAGCCAGGTAGATGCCAGTGTTGTAGCTGTACTGGAGCAACTTGGCTAGGGGTGCGGTAAGTTCTGGAGCACGAGTCTTCAGTGCTATTACCGGAATGTTGTCAGGGCCCATGGCCTTTTCAGTATCCAGTGCCTTCAGCCATTTCTTGATGTGAAGTGAATCGAATTGGCTGAAGACTAGCACCCAAGATAATGGAGACTTCCGGAGGAGGCCGAGATGGATCATCCACTCGGCACTTCTGGCTGAAGATTGTAGCAAATGCTTCAGCCTTACCTTTTGCACTGATGTGCTGGGCTCTCCCATCATTGAGGATGGGGGTATTTATGGAGCCTCCTCCTCCAGTGAATTGTTTAATTGGCCACAACCATTCATGACTGGAAATGGCAGGACTTCAGAGCTTTGATCTAATCCATTGGTTGTGGAATCACTTAGCTCTGTCTATTGCATACTGCTTACCCTGTTTGGCATGCAAGTAATCCTGAGTTGTAGTTTCACCAGGTTGACACCTCATTTTCAGGTATGCCTAGTGCTGCTCCTGACATGCCCTTCTGAACTCTTCAATGAACCAGGGTTGATCCCCTGGCTTGATGGTAATGGTAGAGTGGGGGATATGCCAGGCCATGAGTTTATAGATTGTGATTGAGTACAATTCTGCTGCTGCTGAGGGCCCACAGCACCTTATGGATGCCCAGTCTTGAGTTGCAAAAGGAATCGGAAGCATTTTTTTCACACAGAGTGTGGTGCAGGTCTGAAACTTACTGCCTAAAATGTGTGGGTAGCAATCCTTATCGCATTTAAAAAACACTGGGCTGTTCAGCTGAGGTGCCATAACCAACAGGGCTATGGATCAAGAGCTGGAAGATGGGATTAGACTGGGAAGCTCCTTTTTGGCCAGCAGAGATGTGATGGGCCAAATGATCTCTTTCTGTGCCTTAAATCTTGATTCTGTTATAGAGCTGCAGAGAGGTTTAGGGAGCGAATTCCAAAGCCTATTCCTGTTTCTATTTCTTTTGTTCTTAAGAATTTCCTATTTTAACCAGTTAAGCACAAGTTTATATTCAAGCTAAATGGGCTTTACACTTTAATGGCAACAAATGGGGACAGTGGAGTAAGAAATCAAAGTATTAGGCCCAGACCCTGTGTTGTGTCTGCGTCTCTGACATGACACAATTTAAAATGAAAAGTCCCCAATTGGACCAGAGGTGAGCTCAGTGCCCAATTACTGACGCTGGGTGCTGCTTCAAGGAGAGATGGTGGTCTAGTTGGTAATATCACTAGACTAGTAATCCAGATGGCCAGACAAATTCTCTGCAGGCAGGCATGGGTTCACATCCCACCATGGCAGCTGGTGGTATTTGAATTCATTTAATAATTATGGAATATAAAGCTAGTCTCAGTAATGGTGACCATGAGACCATCATTGATTGTTATAAAAAAAACATTTGGTTCACTAATGACCTTTAAGGAAGGAAATCTGCCGTTCTTGCCTGGTCTGACCTACATGTGACTCCAGACCCCCAGCAATGTAGTTGACTCTTAACTGCCCTCCAAAATGGCCTAGCAAGCCACTCAGTTCAAGGGCAATTAGGGATGGGCAACAAATGCTGGCCTTGCCAGTGACGCCCACATCCTACCAAAAAATGAAGAACAAAAAAAAAAGAAATTGGCTCTGGACTGCAATGCTCAAAGGCAGACAGCAGCCAAGGTTGGACTTGCAGTTGCCTTGCAGATGGTAGTAGTCAGGAGAGCAGTGTGCCAGCAGCCACATAGTGCTTATAATTGGCTGAATGGTTAGTCACAAGGCACTTGACCCGATCTGCTGAAGCGGTGGCAATTTTGTGTCACCAACTTGAGCACCTCAGTTTGTATAACTCTGTTTCTTCAGTACTTTGATTCAGCAGAAACATCCATTATGGCCTCAGTGCACCCATCAGTGGTGCTGACAGGTGCATACTAATATGCTCTAGACCATTCACTCTTCCCGTTTGCCATCTGAAAATTTCCTTCTGGCCCTTTCCAGCCTGTTAACAAGCTCTTCAAGGAGCTTAACAGGCAGTTAATTGGAGGCGAACAGCTTTGGAAGCCAAACAGCACATCTGGGAGCGCTATTTTCAAAGCACGCCCGCACCTGAACTTGTCAGTTTGAAAATCCAGCCCCCTGAAACAAATGTAAAGCTGAAATTATTTTGAGTGTCAAAGAACATTATTGCTAAATATATTTGTGAAGTATTTTTGTCCAACTTTGGACATTATTGGATTTTTGAGGTTATTCCATTTAAATGGATCTCTCATTCATGGAGAGAAAAACACAGGGCTACATTTTACCGGTGGGGTGGACACGCATCCCCCCCACCCCCACCTTTAAGGAAAGTCAGCTGAAAGCCGATTCGGTCCGTGCAAGCCTACCCCACAGCCATAATATGCTGCAGGCAGGCTAAGTTGGCTAACAGTGGGATTCCCGTCCCTCACTGGGGAGGAAGTTCCACTCTCGGGAGCTGCCGGCCAATCTGATTGGCTGGTAGTGCCAGCAGTCCTGGCACGCCAAGAGCTCAGTATTGGGCGCTACTGGGGCTGTATCCAGTCCCAAGAAGAAGGCCCAATGGATCCTGGAGTGAGTAAGTCTGGGGTATTGGGCATGGAAGGCTTTGGACAGCTTAGGGAGGGAGGTTGGGGGGTAGGATGTGGATGAGGTGGGTTTTGGAGAGCAGGCAGAGAAGAAGGAAGGGGGTGTATTATCTTCAGTGGGCTGTGCCCAATGCGCAAAGGGCACCCCCCAAAGATAGTACCCTACTTCCTTCCCATCCTTTTAAGACAATTTTTTTTTAAAAACAGGCTGTCCCTCCTGCCCGCCTGCCCATGTCAACCATGTTATGGTGTGGGCAGTGTATTGTCGGGGTCAATTGGCTTGTTAACAATTGACCCTTAAATATTTATTTACACATGGCGGGCAGGCTGCCAATTTCAGCACCTGACCACCCACTGTGTTATGGGGGTGAGCTCGGGGGTGGGTGGGAAGGTGGTGGGCTGGGCACCTGCCCTGTTTTATGGCTCGCACCCCCCCCACCCCCACCCCCACCCCACCCCCTCCGCCACCGAAAACATGTGGTGGGGACATGTAAAATCCAGCCAATGGTCTTTCCACAGTGGCCAAGTTTAACCCTTATCAGGGTTTTTGATTTTCAACAATAGATTACATGGTATTTTGATAGGAGAAATAATAAACTTTTTGAAGGAAATCCTGGACATCATTCAATGCAACTCTTACATTCAACTTTTAGGTCTAAGTTTGGCCAAGTTTCGATCATTGTAACAACAATGAATCTGATTGAATTGGTAACATGCCAAATTGTATATGAGAAAACAGCAGACTGAAGTAAAGATCAATTACTCCATATACCTCTTAGGAGTTTCTTTATTAAATTTCAAAAAATATTTTTCCTCAGTCATAAGGCCAGTCTGGAAACAAATTATAGACTATAATGGAGATTTGTTGGGCATTTATGTTTAGGCTTTGATATAAAGAGGTTACATAATTTCATCATATTCACAAGAGAAATTACCAAATACCATTTAGAGCTACAAAGCAGTTTCTATGCATCGGTCATTCAACTTGGCTTATTTCTACCAGGCTCCTCCAGTTCTGATCTCATATCACCAAAATACACATTTATTGCATCAGGCTGCAAATTTTATTCTTCCATCAGCTGTGAAGGAGGCCTAAGCTTCAAATCATGCACTGCTGACAGGATTATGCATCTGCAATTACTAGGAACATCAAATGAAAAGTGTATTACTGACTTGTAGCAGAGTTCCAAATGGGAATGCATTTCGTTATCATAAGGCTAAACATGCCAATCTAGAAATTAAATATTGTTAATAACACGAGGTGAAAAGGGTCATCAAATATTTTACATCCAAATTTGAAAAAAAAAACAATACAGATATCTTTGCCAAGAGTACTTTATTATTCATAAAGACTGCCTTTTAAACTAAGAACGTAAGTGAAAGTCAGTTTCAATAACTAAAATTAGTTTAATGCAAGTTTGTAATAGTTAGTTGAACCAACTATCGTTTTCCAAGTATAATATAGAGCACAAATAATCGGATACATCAATTATGTTTAGGTAAATGATAGCTGATACAAATGTAATGGATACAACATTTTGATTGAATACATATGTAGTAGCTGAACAGTAGATTAAGTTGCAGCACAACAAACTTAATGGATGGTAATTTCCACTTGTCCGTCCTCTATTTAAAAGGGCACATTACCTCTCACTGTTCCAGGTAGAACTAATGGTCAAGTTATTGCTGGATGGAAGGCTCCGCTTTACATCACCAGCTTTTTACCTAGCCTGGTCATTTTAGATCTTAAGGCTGTTGATTGAGGGAGGAACAAAGATAAATATAGTTACTTATATTTCTGGAACATTTTCGGATTTCACAAAATTTTAAAACCAAATTTTGTTGGAAGAAATATACATACCACAACATTGTGTTGATGTCTTATGCACATAGTTAGTTGTGAAAAGCTTTGAAACAACACGGAGAGCTGGCATGCACTAAACGCACAGAAACATCTTATGTAAAAGTGTTAGATTAGAGAAGGTCAGAATTTTTGTTGAAGCCCAGAGAATATTAAAAGATTCTAAAAGTTCTTTTTAACAAAAATATTTTCAGCAACAAGTTCTTCAATTCACATACTGCACATTGAGATGTTACTCAGCACAGTTACTCTAAAGGTATCATTGAAATCTTCATTAAAATGGTACTAGAAGGAAAGGAAAGCCAAATAGCTTGTCCAGCAGCTTGGATTTTAGTGCTGAAAGTAGTAGTCAGTTTTGTCGATCAAATCCATAAAATATTCATCATGCATAGTATACTTCCCACATTGTGGAGGAAGAAACAAATCCTACAGTCTAAACATCACTGAGATAAGCTGTTATTTGCAAGTCAACAGTCATAACTACAGCGCTGTGCAAAATGTTTAATAAAAATGTTTTGCATCCTACCAAACCAGTTTCTAGCCAGAACATGAACTGTTCTTTATTAATGACATTATTTGATGTTGACTCATTATAACGTGGGTTGCTATATTGAATATTTATTCACAATTTCTAAATTTCAATGCAATGGGTTTATTTTTTGAAATATAAAATTGTTGTCAGTGCATCATTTTGGATTTTTCTCTTGGTATTAATGAGCATGAATTTAGAGGAAGTGATTGAAGCATATTGCTACACACCTCCTTTTGCTAATCCAGAAATCCAAATAATTAAGCTGAAGATAGTGCCGGAAAGACGGCTGAAACTTTTATTCCTTTCAATTCTGGAGGATTTCTCAGGTTTATTATTGTATAACATTAAAAGAAATATTTTAAATATAATAAAGTAGTGAGAAAAAAATTAAAGAATATTGTTTAAATTCAATGCAAAATCTTAAAGAATCCGAATGTAGCATTTTTTTCATTTGGCTGTATAAAAGCAAGTGAAATCTTCAAAGGGAAAACATTTCGTCTGTGGCAACTAAAATAAACAGAATTGAACTAAGAACAGTTTTATGCTATCATTTATACCCAAAATTATAGACAATTTCATTTGACTTCCTGTTTAGAGAGATATAAATTATTTTTCTCAGTTTGGCCAAATAGTTCAGGTATTACACTCCCATTACAGGTTGCATTTATGATGCTAAACCCATGGCTTCCTAGTGAGTTCCTTTATTTAAAGAAAGTTTGGAAACTGATCATATTTTGCAGGAGGATAGAGCACTCATCCTACGCCTTATTCATGGTAAATCAATTAACGAAAAAATAGCATATTTGCACACTGTTCATTTTGTCAAGTGTTGCTACATAATATTAAATTTCATACTGGAAAAATTCAGCAGGTCTGGCAGCATCCATGGCTAGTGAAACAGAGGCCTGAATTTTGCCATTGGTGGGTGCACACGATTGGCAGGCCTGGGAGCAGCTGGGAAACAGACCGCCGACTGTGATCGGCTCCCAACCGCAATCTCACACTGGCTGGACAATTAACGGCCCGCACGCTTGAAACACGCGCTGAAAAGCTCAGTGCTAGCGGGGTGGGGGCAGGAAGAGGGTGGGCGATGACGTCACCACGGGCGGGGGTGAGCGCTCCGAGAGAGCTCCCTGAAGGCAGACAGCTGCCTCAGGGAGCCGCAGACATTCAAATGATGAAATGAAGGTTTAAAAAGCGGCAAAAAAATGTCCATGCATCACAATCAAGCACCTGAAAATATACCCTATAAGAAGCTGTCCACAGATATTTATTTTCATTGTATTTCATAATGGAGATTTCATCCTGCTTTTGGATGAGGTTTGATGAAAAATGCAAAGGCCGCCTGGCTGATTCGCCCGTCTGCCAACTGTAAGGTTGGGCAGGCCACCAAAAAAAGTAGACAATTGCGCCATTGATGGGCTTAATTGCCCGTTTAATTGTCGGCGGGTGCGCTTCTGACTTTTGTGCTGGCCTGCCGAGCAAAATATCGCGCAAGTGCGTGATGATGTTGGGACACTTGCCCGACGTCATCTTGTGCAATGTTACGCCTGATCGGGTCAGGCACGCACCCGCCCGTGGGACTTAAAATTCTGCCCAGAGTTAACATTCTGGGTCCAATATGGCTCTTTGGAACTGTTCTGAAGAAGAGCCATATTGGACTTGAAACATTCACTCTGTTTCTCGCTCCAGAAATGCTGCCAATCCTGCTGAGTTTTTCCAGCATTTTCTGTTTTTATTTCAGATTTCCAGCATCCACAGTATTTTTCTTTTATTATATTTCGCAGATCATCCATGCAAAGTCTGCTAGGTGACATTTTAATTCACTTAATAAGAGCAACAGATGTTGCTGGTTAAAATTGTTCACATAAAGCTGTTCTCATAAATTTTGAAAGGTAAGGAATGTCACAGAGCTTTTGCGAAAGGCATGTTGCAACCTGCAGCAATGGATATTATGATCCAGTTTTTTCCATAATGTAATATTTATTGGAAAACTAAAGTAATTCTCATGCTTAAAAAACTGAATTATTAAATAGTGGTCTGGATTAAAGATACAGACAGTTAACATTCTGTCTCTGTAGATTTGGATTCAGTGCAGTAAACTGAGTTGGTAAATTCAAAATTTACATATAATCAACATGAACACATATCTGCCTCCCCTACCCTAGTAGTAGTTATCCTTAGTAGCCTTTGAGGATTAAATTGAATTATATTTTTTTCCCAATACTACTGTTGATTAATACTTAAGGGCTTAGTATTTACCACTGGAATTACAGATCCCTTTTGTGTATTTTTTAAATTAACCCCTGTCTGAGCTCCTGCAAGTCTATCCTATACACATTCTACGGCCAACTGTCAAGGGAGATTGGATGTGGAGGTAGGGTAAATATACCTGCTTTTATGCAATTATAGTTTGTGCAACAGTGTAAAATGCTATGAGCACTGTAAGCTCATGAGAAATTGGAGGAGTAGGCCATTTGTCCCCTTGAGCCTGCTCCACTATTCAATAAGATGGCTATCACGGCTATCTGATTGTGGCTTTAATTCAACTTTCCCACCAGCCTCCCAAAACCCTTGGTTCCCATGTCAATCAAAAATCTGTTTACCTCAGACTTGAGTATATTCAATGACCCAGCCTTGGCTGCTTTCTGGGGAAAAGAATTCCAAAGTCTGAGGACCCTCTAAAGAAAACAATCCTCTTCATCTCGATCTTAAATGGAAGACATCTTATTTTGAAACTGTAACTCCTAGAACTAGACTCCCCCATAAGGCGAAACATCCTCCCATCACCCACCCTGTCAAGACCCCAGAATCTTATATGTTTCAATAAGATCACATTTTATTCTTCTAAATTCCAATGACTATCGGCCTCACCTGCTCAACCTTTCTTCATTAGACAACTCCTTCATCCCAGGAATCAACTGAGTGAACCTTATTGAGCTGATTTAATGCAATATATCCCTACTTAACTAAAGAGGCCAAAACTGTACAAAGTGCTCCAGATTCAGTCTCACGAAGGTCCTGTATAGCTTCCCTAATTTTATATTCCATTCTCCTTGCAATAATTCCAACATTCCATTTGCCCTCCCAATCATTTGCTATATCTGCATGCTTGCTTTTTGTGATTCATGCACCAGGACACCCTGATCCCTCTGCACCACAGATTTTTGCAATCTCTCACCATTTAAATAATATGCTGCTTTTCTATTCTTCCCGCCAAAGTGGACAAGTTCACATTTTCCCACATTATACTCCAGCTGCTAAATTTTTGCCCACTCACTTAACCTATAAATATTCCTATGCAGACATTTTCGTGTCCTCTTCGCAAATTGCTTTCCTATATCTTGGTGTCATCAGCAAATTTAGTTACCATACACTCAGTCCCTTCATCCAAATCATTGATATAGATTGTAAATATTTGAAGTCTGAGCACTGATCCCTGTGGCACTCCGCTAGTTAGTTTGCCAACTGGAATATGACCTATTTATCCAGTCTGTTTGCTTCCTGTTGGCTGTTATACTAATATGTTACCTCCAATAACACGAGCTCCTATCTTGTGAAGTAACCTTCGATGTGGTGCCTCATCAAATACCTTTTGAAAATACAAATACACCAGATCTACTGATTCCCCATTATCCATCCTGCTTGTTACTTCCTCAAAGAACTCTAATAAAATAGACAAACATGATTTCCCTTTCACAAAGCCATGTTGGCTCTGTCTGATTGCGTTATGATTTTCTAAATGTTCTGCTATTACCTTATTAATAATGCATTCAAGCATTTTCCCTACGATTGACATTAGGCTAACTGGCCTATAGTTTCCTGCTTTCCGGGCAGGATTTTGCCCTTGTCGGGCGGGCTTGGCAGGGGAGGGCGGGAGTGCTTGGGAAGCTGACCGCCGTCCGTGATCGGGGCCAGACTGTGATTTCACGCTGGCGGGCCAATTAAGGTCCGCCCAGCATGAAACATGTGCCGCAGCACTCAGCGCTGCCTGTGTGGGGGTGAGAGGAAGGCAAACGGGGAACTTTGCGCATGCACGCAAGTGAGCACAGGAAAAGCTGCCTGAGGCACAGAGCTGCCTCAGGGAAATGAAGATATGAAAAATTAAAAATAAAGCATTTTAAAATGTTAAAAAAACATGTCCTCTCATGTGACTCTGTCACATGAGCAAGGACATGTTAGAAATTAGGATGAAAATTTTATATTTTTTTTAATGACAGATCGAAACCTCATCCCTCCGTGGATGAGCTTTTGCAAAAAATGCAAAGGCCGCTTGGCCTTTTTGCCTGCCCGCCAACCATAAGGTTGGACAGGCAGCAAAAAATTTATTTCATTTAGATTGTTAAAGGCCTTAATAGGCCTTTTAATTGTCGGCGGGCGCGCGCCAACTCCCGTGTGCGCCCGCTGACCAAAATATTGCGTGAGTGCGCGATGACATTGGGACGCTCACCCAATGTCATCGCGCACCATTTTATGCTCATTTGGGTTGGGGCCGTGCAGAAAATTCTGCCCTCTGTCTCCATCCATTCTTGAATAGAGGTGTTACATTTGTAGTTTTCCAATCTGCTAAGACCTTTTCAGGATCCAGAAAATTTTGGAATGTTACAACCAATACACACACGATCTTTGCAGCCACATCTTTTAAGACCCCAGGATGCAGGCCATCAGGTCCAGGGGACTTGTCAGCCTTTAGTCCCAAGATTTTTCCCAGTACCTTTTCCCTGGTGATTGTAATTGTTTTAAGTTCCTCCTTCCCTTTTCCGTCCTGATTTAAATGATTCTTGGGAAGCTTTTTGTGTCTTCCACAATGAAAACTAATACAAAGTAACTGCTCAATGTTTCCGCCATTTCCTTGTTTCCCATTATTAATTTCCAGTCTCACGCTCTAAGGGACCAACACCTACTTTAGCTACTGTTTTCCTTTTTATATACTTGGAGAAATCCCTAGAACAGAATTTCCTCTTTGGCGTGTGGAGGGTATGTGCCGTCGCGTAAAATGACACGCGCTGACATCGGGTGTGCGTCCCAACATCACCGCGCGTCATTGTGATCTTCCGTTCGGCGGGCACGCGCCGGATGGCGGCGGCGCACCCACCGAACTGTCAAAGGCCTCTTAAGGCCATTAATAAACCAATTGAACTAATTGACAGGGCTGCCCGTCCAACCTTAAGGTTGGCGGCAGGCGAAGAGCCCAAGCGGCCTTTGCGTTTTTCATGAAACCTCATCCATTGGCGGGATGAGGTTTCAAGAAGGTTTTATTAAATTAATAAATTTTTTTTACACATTTCATAAACAGGTCCCAGCTCATGTGACACATGAGGGGACATGTCTAAATAATTTCTATCTTTCTTTATTTTAAAGTTTCAAATTGAACTTAAACAGCCCAGCAGCGTATAATCGTGGTGTAGTGCTGATTGTGACCAGCTGTCAGCTTCCCGACCACCCCCCCACCTGCCCCCGCCAAGCCTGCATGCCAAGGGCAAAATTCTGCCCATAATGTTATTACTGACGTGTCAATAAAATTAGGTTAACAGTAAGCAGAGGAGTGCTAAAATGAATGATTGTTGTGTAACATATACCCTACATATTGATTCCCTTACTGAGATTGTGGAATCAGGTTATTTTGAGCTATACATTATGGAAATGGTATGATATTATTAATATGACAATAGAGAGCAATATAATTTGTTTTAAGGTGTTGGTGAGACAGAATATAAGAGATTAGCACTACACCTAAATAAGAAAAGTTAATTTATTAAGTGGCATCCTAGGCCCAACCATCTTCAGCTGCTTCATCAATGACCTTCCTTCCATCATAAGGTCATGGACTGCAGCGGTTCAAGAAGGCAGCTCACCATCACCTTCTCAAGGGCAACTAAGGATGGGCAATAAATGCTGGCCTAGCCAGTGATGCTCACATCCCATAAACGTATAAAAAAAGTTCCATTGCAGAATATACTTCACATCTCATTCTGAAGCAGAGTCATGTTCAACTTGAAACATTAACTCTGTTTCTCTCTCCACAGATGCGACCAGACCTGCTGAGTTTTACCAGTGCATTCTTCACATCACGTCTTTTGTAACAGGACTTCAGATTTTGACCAGTGTAGACAACACAGGTTTGTCTTTGAGATCAACATTCTTAACTTATTTTAATATTGGCTCTTAAAACATTACAGATAGAGGGATTAATAAAATGTTCCAGATCCACCAGGTTCATTACAGAATACTTTGTTGATCATCTCTGTTTGCCTTCCTACTTCAATTGTATATACCGGCACATATAAAAGGGCCCAAGAGCTGTGGGTCTCCTCTGAATAATACTCAGGAGGTGCCTGACCTTGTCTGATTTCCCAGGATCATGGAGAAATTTACATTAAGTGGTCAGAGGTGTGTGCCTGTGGTGGCGCCTGTGGTGGCACCGCACAGGCACACATTGTGTTGGGGAAGGGAATTTTGCAGCACTGAGCTACCACTGGGGTGAAGTATCAATGGGGTTAGAGAAGGATGATACTGCTGCTAAAAAGACAAACCTGGTCCATTTCCCAAAAAGAGATTTGGTCAATTTGCACGGGCTTTTCAAACTATTGTGGGACCCACTTCCGCCAGGATGAGATACTGACGAATAGTGCATCCTTACTTCATCCAGGTAGATATTAACTTGAGGACAAAACAGATGGAACTGGCAGAAATTCTAGCAAGCAATATGATCCATCTCTTTCGTTGATGTTCCTCCTATAGGGGGTTGAACACAAGATGCTCCCTTCGTACTGTCTGAGGAAATTCTGGTGCAATTGGAAAGGGAAGGGCGGGCACCCAACCATAATGGAGTCCTTCCCAAATTTTTCTTCTGCTTGCCATGACAGTGACAAACTAGATTGCAGAGGTGTCGATCGTCGACTATAAATAAGACTAGGCTTTACCTACAAATGTCAAAAAAACTTTTAAAAAATTTATGCATGAATGGCATGTGCAATGCTGGCTAGGCCAGCATTTACTACCCATCCCTAGTTGCCCTTGAGAAGGCGGTGGTGAGCTGCCTTCTTGAACCGCTGCAGTCCATGAGTTGTAAGAACACCCATTGTGCTGTTAGGGAAGGAGTTCCAGGGTTTTGACCCAGCAGCAATCAGGGAACAGCGATACAGTTCCAGGGAAAAATGGTGTGTGGCTTGGAGGGGGACTTGCAGGTGATGTTGTTCCTATGCATCTGCTGCCCTTGTCCTTCTAGGTTGTGGGTTGGATGGTGCTGTCTAAGGAGCCTTGGTGAGTTGCTGCAGTGCGTTTTGGAGATGGTACACACTGCTGACACTGTGCGTCGGTGGTGGAGGCAGTGGATGTTTAAGTTTGTGGATGTGGTGCCAATCAAGCGGACTGCTTTGTCCTGGATGGTTTAGAGCTTCTTGAGTGTTGTTGGAGCCGCACTCATCCAGGCAAGTGGGGAGCATTCCACCACACTCCTGACTTGTGCCTTGTAGATGGTGGATAGACTTTGGTGTGTTAGGAGATGAATTACTTACCACATAATTCCCAGCCTCCGACCTACTCTTGTAGCCGCAGTATTTATATGGCTAGTCCAGTTCAGTTTCTGGTCAATGGTATCCTGAGGGGGATTCAGCGATGGTAATGTCATTGAATGTCAAGGAGTGATGGTTAGATTCTCTCTTGTTGGAGATGGTCATTGCCTGGCATTGTGTGGCGTGAATGTTACTTGCCACTTATCAGCCCAAGCCTGAATGTTGTCCAGGCTTTGCTGGTCATGGATTGCTTCAGAACTCCTGAACACCACAGTTATTATAAAAGATGAATTTAATATGGAGTGTAAAATTGGGCCTGCAAATTCATGAGCTGTTACATAGTTAAGGGGCAATTTTAACCCAGTCAAAATCAGACAGACAGTTGAAATTGCCTGGACAACTTACCCATGGAGATTCTGCTATCTTCCTGCATTCGTCAACTGAGCAGAGGGAAAAATACCTGTTGGAAACCAGCTGGTCCCAACTTTAAATATGATGAAGGGGCTCCAATTACAACACTGGGGACCAACTGCTATTTTAACAATGGGCCTGATCAAGAAAGCCATTGTGGCTTTCATTCCAGATCAATCTAACTGGAAGGCAGTTGAGGCCATGAAATGCTCAAACGAATCAAGTCTGTTCCTCAAATATAACCTTTCCTTCTTTTCCTGAGCCCCACAAAGAAAGTTTAGTCCTCCCGTGTCCAAGGCTTGACTTGAGCCCCCAATCATGAAGCCCTACCAAAACCCTCCCCTACAGCATAACTAAGCGCTGGGGAACGTTCTGCCCAACATTGCGCTCCCATCCTCCAGCCAGCTGTCAGGCTTTACAAGCAACTAATCATGAACCTGTAAATGAGTCCAGGGTATAAAATCACCCATAGCTCAAGCTTCAGAAGTCAGGATGACTTTCCACCCATCTCGAGATAAAATGGGGCTTAAGTGCTATGCTTTACATTATATTATACAACACATTAAAACAACAACTGCAAATCATAAGATTGTATCTAAATTGAAAATGTAAATACTGTAAAATATATTGATGAAAATCAGCAGGTACTTTCTTTTGTGACTGTGAAAAAATATTCCTTGACCTTTTGCGGCAGAATATTCACAGAGATGGAAAATGTAAAACCATGCCAGCAATTGCAGCCTTTGAAAACATTTTCCACGATTGAAATATTAAAAGGACAGCGTACCAAAAGAACACTATAAAGTAGTGGTAGCAAAGGGTAAAAAGGAGTATATTTAAATAAAGCACCTGGATATGTTAGCAATAAGAAATATTTTTCAAGCAGTTCATAATTTTATGAATATTAATAATACTGTATATTTCTTGTATTAGATTCATGCAGATAGGTCAGCATTTCAAGATATTCCATGTTTACACATTTATAGGCCGATGTATAGCATAAAGCCCAATCTCCTTGAAAATATGTTGATAATTTTTTCCAAATCACTATGAATAAGTGAGACAAAATTAGGGAAAGAATTAGATGAAACAATTTTTATTTGCAGAAAAGTAAAGAATGTTAGCATAAGGTAGCAACAAACCATACTGAACTGATTAATATACAAACACATTGAAGCTAATTTTACAAAGAGAGTAGATTAGTAAAATTATGTTCACAATACAGGTCTAACATGAGAACAGCAGGGTCTAAAAGTACAAAAATATAAGGCTAAAAGCCTGCTACTCTAAGGCTAAAAAAACATTTTTTGCATTCCATTTTCAGTTTAAGTGAATCAATACATAATATAAAAAACTTGTAAATATGAAGGATTCCAAATTAAAACACAGAATGAAGAAATATTCATTATTATATTTTAACATTTTAATATGGTCATATGAAGAGTTATGATTATGAAGTTTTTGGGTTATTATATTTTGGGACTTTAGCTTAAATTTATGGTAAATGAAGAGGGTCACATGATCTTTTCTGCAATGTGCCTGATGGTAAGACCATCATTATTTACCTGTGGCCTGGGTCGATCCGCGATTCTGGGACTCTGGTGGGTGCTTTTTGCCCTGCAGCAGCCACCGCCTCCCCTTTTAATAGGTGAGGCTTCAGCCCCTGTGGCGTTGATTCCAGGGGAAGGATCGCTGGTGACCTTGCCATTGCCTGATTGGCTTATGATTTGGTGGGCCTTCTCAAAAAGAAGCAGCAGGGTTCTCTTGCCACCTCTCCAGCTGGCAGGCGAGACGCTTCAGCAAGATTCCAGCCTGAATCTCCCAAGCCCCAGAAAGGTGCCCTTTTTCTAACCAGTTGTGCTTTAATCTGCCCATTTACTTCTAAGATGAAAGAGAATTGGAGTCAAGGATATCTAATTAGCATTTCTATCTGAATGCAAGGTTAAAGTGTTTTCATGTTGCTATGGAGACATAGAAGAGAGCAGAGGAAGCCATTTTTCAGATCAGGTTACAGGCCTCCTTACAAATCAATGGGTATCACAGTCTCTGTGTGATCAGTCGGGGAGGTGATCGCTGGACTAGTAATCCAGCGACCCAAGGTAATACTCAGGGGACCCGGGTTTCAATCTTGCCACGCAGATGGTGGAAATTGAATTCAGTAAAAATCTGGAATTAAAAGTCTAATGGTGACCATGAAATCATTGCCAATTGTTGTAAAAATCCATCTGGTTCACTAATGCCCTTTAGGGAAGGAAATCTGCCATCCTTACCTGGTCTGGCCTACATGTGACTCCAGATCCACAGCAATGTGGTTGACTCTTGAATGCCCACTGAACAAGGGCAATTAGAGTTGGGCAATAAATGCTGGCCTAGCCAGTGACTCCCACATCCCATGAATGAATAAAAAAAAAGAAAGACTGTTTGGCTTTGCGCGCTACAACAATCGGACGTGGGATGGAGATGGTCTCTAGTCGAAGAGATGTATCCTGCAGCCATCTAAGGATTTTGGGAGATTTGTCCATAAGAATCATCAGAACAAGCTTTACTGCTGGTGGTGGATTCAAGAACCTCTCTGAAAACTGAGGAAAGTGCCAGGAGATGGTCACTCAAAGTTACCACTCAGTGAAATGAGGATATGGGAATCCATTGGAAGGCGGGAGCAACTATGGACTGTTTGCTAAAAGGACTGTAGTTCACTGGAGAGTGCAATGGGTGACAAGTATATTGGGGAATGATACTTTCAGTAGTCTAAAGTATAAGTTGTCTACAAAAAGAAAAGTATTTAGTCAATAGTGGGCTATTTTGGCTTGATGAGCAGGGGTGGGGCTCGCTGGCCGAGGCATAAAATGACGCACGGTGACCTTGGGTATGCGTTCTGACGTCACCGCGCATCATTCAAATTTTCAGCTCAGTGGTCGCGCACTCGAGTCGGCTGCACGCCCGCCGAACTGTCAAAGGCATATTAAGGCCATTTAACTATCAATTAAAACAATAAACTGAGCTGCCTGTCCAACCTTAAGGTTGGCGGGCAGGTGAAGAGCCCAGGCGGCCTTCGCATTTTTCATGGAATCTCATCCAGGGGTGGGATGAGGTTTCATGAAGGAAAAGGTTTGAAAAAATTTTTAATAAAATTCACAGACATGCCCCAGCTCATGTGACAGTTTCTAAAAATGTCCTAAAAATATTTTTTTCCCTTTATTAAAATTTTTAAAATTTAAACTAATCTCCCTGTGTCCCGACTCAGGCAACGCCACACCCCTTCAGCGCTTCCGGGAACATGTCACGCCGTGCGGGCCTTAATTGGCCCGCCCACATAGAATGGCAGTGCCCAGCCGATCGCAGGTGGTGCACCCCCTCGCACACACCCGCACAACCCTACCCCGACGGGGACAAAATTCTCCCCAGTGCTTTTTTAGTAATTTGGTACAGTAAAATTTTTTAAAACGTGAAATAGTGTCAAGCTATTCTTTCAACGAGTTATTTATTGGAAGCTCAAATCTCTTTTTAAGAGTTACTGATCTCTGTGGAGATGGTAACAAAATGAGCAGACCATTCAACTCCTAAAGCCTATTCTGAAAAATAATTAGATTACAGCTGATCTTAAACACATCTTGGAAACACCTCACTTAGATCACCCCTTAATCTTAGATACTCAAGAGAATACAAGCTTAATTTATGCAACCCATCCTCATGATTTAACCATTTTAACCCAGGTATCATTCTGGTCAATCTGAATTGCATCCGCGCCATGGCCAATATATCATTCCTGTGAGCTATACGCTCACTATATGCAGAACTATACGCAGTCCTCTAAATGGGTTCTAGCCAGAGCTATCAATTTAAAAAGTAGCTAACTTTATCAGGTTGAAAACAGCAGCAGAGTAGCATGCTTTTGAAATGAACGAGCACAATTTATTTTTTCCTCTGATTTCATGTCTGATCAGCAACAAGCTCCCCAGCATTGTTCATGCTATAAGTTTGCCAATTGGGGCACAGAAGGCTAAAGCTCAGAAGAAGAAAGGCGAACAGTATAGATTTAAGTATTGTACAAACAGATTGATTGGAGATTGGAAATAGATCATGAATTGGCAGATTCGAAAGGGAATTTGATAGATAGTTGGCAGAAAGAATGATTGGGAGGGTATGGAAAATGTGGTAGTGCAAATCATTTGTTGGAACAAGCCAGATGAACTGCAGTGTATTCATCTAGTCTTGTATCTTCTTATGTTCTCAATATAAAACATGGAATGCATCAATACACGTAGCTCCTTGGAAGCATGAGGCTGGGAAAGTAATGGAATACCCCAATGGAATGGCTTCCCAATGTGGTCTTTCCTTCCAGGCGAGTTTCTCAGGGGCAGGCTTACAGGTGGGTGTAGACAATCAAGACACTTAAGGACTCAATTAATGGCCATTTCTGGAGGCAGAGGCTGGCCTGCCCATGTCACACAGGTGCAGTACTGTGTCAGGAGCCTGACAGCACTTCGTAGGCGGCTACATTCGCAGCAGTTGGTGGGGTGGGGAGGGGGGGGGGGGGGGGGGGGGGTCAGGGATGGGGTGGGCGTGGGGGTGATGGGTGGGTTGAAGGGTGATCATAGCCTGATACATATGCTGATATCAATGGTCCTAAAGGCGGTGGTGCATCTGTGGCTAACTGTATTTTAGTGGAGGTGTACTCCCTCCACACTGATGGCCCTGACAGTTCTGGCCATCTGAACCCTTTTGTTAATGTTTCCATTGTGAAAGTGCCCCCTTGGACTCCTGCTTGAGCAGCAATTAACTCTTCCAATGAGGCTACCAGCCCTTCGGGCCCTCAGATTGGACCTCACTCATCTGTGTCCCACCCACCATCTTCAATTACATGGCTAAAGCAGAGGTAGTCGTCCGATCCCCTTAAACATGCGCCAGCAGGCATGCTGCTGAGAAGCATAGGCTGATCTGCAAATTGTCCTGACGCCTGAGAGTTTTATAAACCTGAAATTTTCTGGCCGCAGTTCCTGGCCAGACTTTGCTGGAGGCGGGCACCTGGTGGCATGCCCCATTAATTGATCGTGAACATCCAAGTTTTTAAATTTTTTACTCGCATATTTGCCGGAAGTGCAAGCTGTTAATGGGGCAACAGGGCACCTTCGTGAAATGGGAAAGCTGCCTGTGGAGTCAGCAGTTTACCCAAAGAATGTTAATGAGGTCTAATTTCAGAAAGTCTCAGGCCTCCTGGTTGAGGCACGTGCTTTGTTACTCATTAAGGCTGAAAAATGGGCCTAAGGAAAACTTCACCTCAAAGTATCTCCAAACTACATATATCTAGGGGTATTTCAGGCTTTTCAAAACTGTGCTTGTTAAATTTTGGCAACTGATCGAAATATTTTTTAAAATTCTGATTAGAAATTGGAATAGAACACACAATTCTATTAATTAATGACCTTTTGTCATTTCAGACATAAAGATTATGTTAATTTGAGAGTGGCATAACAGGAAATAAAATATTAGTCAAAAGGTTATGCATAAAGAATACTTGAAGTACTCAGAACACAAGTCAGTATTATCAATCCATTAGTAATAACAGGAAAAGTCAGGGTTAAGTTTCGGCTTGAAGAATAACTGTTAAGTTGTCATAAAAAGGAACAACAAGCACATTTTCGTTTGTCTTTTGTACCTGACACAGAGGCGTCATCATAGTTTCCAATTCCATCCATATGTCCATCAGAGTAATTTTTATAGGGACAATGATTTGTAGTTGTATCTTGGCCTGAAATTAAAGCAGATTTCTTTGGGAGAGAGCTCCCTCCTGTAGTTAGATTTATTGCAGCATATGATGTTTTATGTATCTCATCCCTCATTGAAGATGGGGTTGGATGAAGTATTGGGGTGGTGTGACTATTTGCTTGATGTGGTGACACCTCACTATCGTCGTCATCGCTGATCATAACCAGTTCTGCTCGGATAGCTCCTTCGTACCCCAAAACATTTTTGGTTTCATTTTCATCATCTACATTTTGGTATCCCATGAACACCATGGTAACTGGTTCCTCAGCGTTGATAGTAGAAGGCAAGGAATGGACAACATTAAAACTAACGACTGTTTCATCAGAAGCGGAAGATGACCCACAATCATGATCAAGCTCTGAGCTGATAAACACAGCCTCACGGTGATTGTCCATTTGCTGATGGCACCGAACCTGCACTGAATTCAGCTTATCTTCAGTTGATGGTGGCTCATTATGTTGCTGATCCTGATGTTGTGTGGAGCTCAGAGACCTGAAATTGGTTACAGGGCAAGGTGAGAAGGTAGCAGGTAAAGACGTTGGCAGTGGAAAAGTGGGCAAATTCCTTTCCTGATACACAACAGTGTCATTGCTTCCATAGGTTTGAGCCATAACAGGGTTATGCCTCTCAATTCTTTCATCTTTTGTCATGTTTTCTTGATTCATTGGTTCAGAACCTGTCTGCCCAGTGGGTAACATTTTAGGAGATTGGGGGTTATTATGGGAACTTGAGTAAACAGGTGCATGACATGCTGCAGAAACACTGGTTTGCTTTTCACCAGCCTGCTGTAACAGTGCCTGCACCTCCTCATGAGTCATGTTGTCTATGCCATTCTGCACCCGCCCTCCATCACTGCGTAAGGCATAAACGGATTTGACCCCATCTTCATAGACTTTAACACCTTTGTTTTTGATTTCATCGACCATCACTGGTACAGTTGATAGAATGGTGCTTTCTCCAGTCTTCATATCCTTTTGAACATTGATTTCCACAGCAAACAAAGCTGTTAAGAAAATATTTATGCAGGTTAGTATTTAATTGCCGCTAGATAATACCTTTGTGACTGTGAGAGAGCTATTAATGTGATTTACCAATAATAAAAAATGATCACACATTGTTCTGCAATGAAAGATGTGCTCTCTATACTGTCAGGTTTGGCCACTGATTCACCACCACCTCCATCATTTTCCAACTCCTTGTCATGACTAAACAGCCAGGGCATGCCAAAAATACACACACACACTAACATCTACCATCAAACTGGTGAGGAAAATGATCACATCCTCTGCAACTACACTAAATGGGACTGAGCAACTTTATTGGCATGATTAATCATTAAAATAATAGTGGTGTGGTTTAGCCACAGATATACGGCTTGCTCAACGCCCACAAAACAAAAGTTTTGTACTGGAATGGCCCAGTGTGAAACTTGGATCGAAATTTTGTCAAAACCAACAGCACATCTTGGGTGGCAGTCCAGCAGGTAGTAACTGGCAGGGTGTAAAGTGAAGCAGGATTTGGTAACTCTGGAATTCAGCAACTCAGAAATGACCATATTCAGCATTATAAATCAGTCCTGCAATTCTGTTGATTATAAAATTTGGTTGAAAGTATAGAGGAAAATTAAGTTTACTGAAGAGGAGCCAGATCTTTTGGCATAAGGTATCACGGCCAGGAAGTCTTCAATTTTTGGGATCACCAAACAACTCCCAAATGCCAAGGTAAAAAGTGGGACACAAGAGGAAGAGTTTGTCAGTTGAACTTAATTTCAGCAAGAGGTTGTCATTATGATAGTGGACAAGACTTCACATGATAAAGGTGATCAATATTTCTAGCATGAAGGAAGCTATATTCATCTGGTCAGTAAGACTTTTTAGGAGCCTTGAAATTATTGAGTGCAATATCAGAATGACATTACCAGGCTATTAAAACATAGGTGTTAACTGTAGGAAGGTATAAATATGATAGAGATAAAGACTTAGGGGGAGAGTTGAGGGTTAACATCAGAAGCACATGATGCTGAGATAATGATGATGTAACGTCACATGATTGAATATCAGAGATCTGAAGGGAGGAGGAGTCCCAGCCTTGTGAAGAGGTCCCAATATCTACATAGCAGCTGTAAATAAAAACTCATTTTAATAAAGCCCCACAGAACGTCGTCCGGACCCTGAACATTCAATGAAACATTAATTACTTATTTTGATGTCCTGTCTTTCTACAGTGAAATAGCAGGCAAAAAAAACCAGAGAGGAGGTGAAGTTTTTTTTAGCCCAGTGAGTTGTAGAAAGCACTGTCTGAAAGAACGGTGGAAGATTCAACAGTAACTTTCAGAAAGGAATTGGATATATATTTGAAAAGAAAACATTTGCAGTGTTATGAAGGAAAGAGCAGGGGAGAGGGACTAATTAGATAACTCTTTCAGAGAGCTGACACAGCCATGAGTGTCTCAATGGCCTCCTTCTGTGCTATACAATTGCATGATTCTATGATTTGTTAATGGAACTTACAATACGAAAAAATAGCTCCTCCTACAGATACGGTTGAATTATTTGTTTAGTTACAAAAGAGATAATACCTTTAGGAAGAAACTGAATGAATCATCTAAACGGTACCTTCTTTAGGCTGCCCAAAGTCTTGTGTTTCTGCATTTGGACTTGCTGTTCTCTGCTGGTCTTGAGGTTTATATGATTTTGAAGGGTCTGGAATTTCTGAGTGTACAAACTGGTCTATGAACAATATCAGAGGGAATTAATAATATAATACTCTAATTAATAGGTTATTGTTGCAAAAAATGATAAAAGAAATGTTGAAGTTCTCTTTCTTACCTTCATCATTCTCAGCCTGTGCTGCCTGTGAAGATACAGTTAAGATTAATTTTTGTGGTTTCTCAAAACCGAATGTGCTACCAGCAAAATAGTGATACTATACCACCTATATAGAATATCCTATACTCTGCACAGTGGCATAGTGGTATTATCACTGCATTAGTATTCCAGAGACCCAGGGTAATTCTCTGGGGTCTTGGGTTTGAATCCCGCCGCGGCAGGTGGTGAAATTTGAATCCAATAAAAATTATTATATGGAATTAAAAGTCTAATGATGACCATGAAACCATTGCCGATTGTTGTAAAAACCCATCTGGTTCACTCATGTCCTTTAGGGAAGGAAATCTGCCGTCCTTACCTGGTCTGGCCTACGTGTGACTCCAGACCCCACAGCAATGTGGCTGACTCTTAAATTTCCTCTGAACAAGGGCAATTAGGGATGGGCAATAAATGCTGGGCCTAGCCAACGATGACCCACATCCCGTGAACGAATAAAAATAAATAAATAAAAGATGTGTTGACTGGATTGGTAAAGTAACATCTGCAATTGCCTCAATTCAGAGATGGTATTATATATTACTGGGACCCAGAAATGTTTCAGCAAGTTATCTTCTGAATGATACAAAAACGTATATCTCCCTGATATATTTAAATTATTACTCTGCAACCCAAATACTCATTGAATAAGCTTAACACACTCGGGCCCCAAGATGTGATTAAACACATGGCCAGGATGTTGCCCTTGTCGGGCGGGGGGGGCGAATGGGAGAGGTTAGAATGCCGTCTGCTGCCTGCGATCGGGCCGCGACTGTGATTTCACGCTGGCTGGCCAATTAAGGCCGTCCAGCGTGAAACGTGCGCTGCAGCGCTCAGCGCTGCCTGTGTGGAGGTGGGGGGGTGGGGGATGAGGGCACAGAGTTGCCTCAGGGAGATGATTTTGAAAAATAAAAAAGAAAGAATTTAAAAATGTCAAAAACATGTCCCCTCATGTGACATAGGTAGGGACATGTTAGAATATAGTTTGAAAATTTTTCTTTAAATGACAGATCGAAACCTCATCCCGCCCTGGATGAGCTTTTGCAAAAAATCCAAAGGCCGCTTGGCCTTTATGCCTGCCCGCCAATTCAATTAGATTTTTAATGGCCTTAATAGGCCTGAACATGTGTGCCCGCTGACCGAAATATCGCTGAGTGCGTGATGACGTCAGGACGCTCGCCCGACATCATCGTGTGTCACTTTACATTTGTCCGGATCGGGCGTGCGCCCGCCCGCCCGACAAGCAGAAAATTCTGCCCATAATATTTCAGTTTTCAGGCGGTGTGATTATATTGGGGAATATTTAGATTGTGAAAGTGCATCACCAAAGCCTACTCTGCTTCAGAGTATGTTAATTATTTAGCCTTTTCAATTATAGTTTAGAAAAAAGCCCAAGCTTTACTATTGATGGGGCATCTGTAGAAAGAGGAACACTTGCATTTATATAGTGCCTTATCTTGTATATCAGAAGCATCTAGAAATGCTTCACATAAAAAGAATAACTTGGAGTACTGGTGTGACTTAGGAAAAGCATTTGAACATTGTTTCAGAAGTTGTTTTAAACCCTTACTTCAAGCAACTTTATATTTACAGTAATAAAGTCTGAAGAACGTATAACTTTGATATTTACACTGGCCTGTTAATGAGCAGAGAAGTGGTAAGCCAGCGTTTTCAAAGGCAAGTCAGGACTTGTAAATCTGATGCTTGAGCATGAATTGCGTCAATGGATTATCCAAAGTTATATAGCAGCCCTCAGCCCTTCTTCCTCCCAGGCTCACACCAGAACAGCTGGAATTTCTCTCTGATGTATTACAAACTGACAGTTTGGCTCAGCTGTTATTACTATCATTTCCAAGTAAGAAAGTTGTGGATCCAAACTCCTCTCCAGATTTGGGCACATTATCTAGACTGATACAGAACAGCACTGAGATAGGAGAATGGCAGGGTGGGGGGGTGGGGGTGGTGCTTGCATTGTCACTGCTACTGTCTTTTAAATGGGTTGTTAGACTGAGGCCCTGTTCTCTATTCTACAGCTTGCATTGATCTACATAACCTTGTAGTAATATTTGACAAAGAACCTTGGTGTCCTGACTAACATTACCCAAGCCAACAGCATCAAAATCAGATTAACATTTTTTTATTCATTCATGGGACATGGGCATCGCTGGTAAGGCCAGCATTTATTGCCTGTTCTTAATTACCCTTAAGTAGGCGGTGGTGAAAGGAACTTGCAGGTGGGGTTCCCGTGTATCTGCTGCCCTTGTCCTTCTAGATGGTAGTGGTCATGGGTTTGGAAGGTGCTGTCTAAGGAGGCTTGATGAGTTCCTGCAGTACATCTTGTAGATAGTACATACTGCTGCTCCTGTGCGTCAGTGGTGGAGGGAGTGAATGTTTGTGGAATAGGTGCCAATCAAGTGTGCTTCTTTGTCCTGGATGATTGTTTTTATTCATTGACGGGATGTGGGCTTTGCTGGCTGGGCCAGCATTTATTGGCCATCCCTAGTTGCCCTTGAGAAGGTGGTGGTGAGCTGCCTTCTTGAACCACTGCAGTCCATGTGGTGTAGGTACACCCACAGTGCTCTTAGGAGGGGGCTCCAGGATTTTAACCCAGCGATAGTGAAGGAATGGCGATATATTTCCAAGTCAGGATGGTGAGTGACTTGGAGGGGAACTCCAAGTGGTATTCCCATCTATCTGCTGCCCTTGTCCTTCTAGGTGGTAATGGTCGTGGGTTTGGAAGGTGCTGTCTAAGGAACCTTGGTGAATTCCTGCAGTGCATTTTGTAGATGATACACACTGCTGCTACTGTGCGTTGGTGGTGGAGGGAGTGAATGTTTGTGGATGTGGTGCCAATCAAGCAGGCTGCTTAGTCCTGGATGGTGTCAAACTTCTTGAGTGTTCTGGGAGCTGCTTTCATCCAGGCAAGTGGGGAGTATTCCATCACACTCCTGACTTGTGCCTTGTAGATGCTGCACAGGCTTTGGGGAGTCAGGAGGTGAGATACTCGTTGCAGGATTCCTAGCTTCTGACCTGCTCTTGTAGCCACAGTATTTCTATGGCTAGTCTAGTTCAGTTTCTGGTCAATGATAACCCTCAGGATGTTGATAGTGTCGGATTCAGTGATGGCAATGCCATTGAATGTCAAGGGGCGATGGTTTGATTCTCCCTTGGTGGAGATGGTCATTGCCTGACACTTATGTGGCGTGAATGTTACTTGCCACTTGTCAGCCCAAGCCTGGATATTGTCCAGGTCTTGCTGCATTTGGACACGGACTTCTTCAGTATCTGAGGAGTCGTGAATGGTGCTGAACATTATGCTAAACATCGACGAACATTCCCACTTCTGACCTTATGATGGAAGGAAGGTCATTGATGAAGCAGTTGAAGATGCTTGGGCCTAGGACACTACCCTGAGGAACTCCTTCAGTAATATCCTGGAGCTGAGATGACTGGCCTCCAATAACCACAACCATCTTCCTTTGTACGGGGTATGACTCCAACCAGTGGAGAGTTTTCCCCCTGATTCCCATTGACTCTATTTTTGCTAGGGCTCCTTGATGCCATGCTCAGTCAAATATGGTCTTGATGTTAAGGGCAATCACTCTCACCTCACCTCGGGAGTTCAGCTCTTTTGTCCATGTTTGAACCTAGGCTGAATGAGGTCAGGAACTGAGTAGCCCTGGCAGAACACAACTCGGTGTCAGTGGGCAGGTTATTGCTAAGCAAGAGCTGCTTGATAGCACTGTTGATGACCCCTTCCGTTACTTTACTGATGATGGAGAGTAGACTGAATAGGCGGTAATTGGCCAGGTTGAATTTGTCCTACTTTTTTTGTATACAGGACACACCTGGGCAATTTTCCACATAGCTGGGTAGATGCCAGTGTTATAGTTGTACTGGAACAGCTTGGCTAGGGGTGCAGCAAGTTCTGGAGCACAAGTCTATTGTCAGGACAAGAATATTGTCAGGACCCATGATGTCAAGCTTCTTGAGTGTTGTTGGAGCTGCACTCATTCAGGCCAGGGCAGAGTTTATGTTCAATGGTAACCCTCCAGGATGTTGACAGTGGGCGATTCAGCGATGGTACTGCCATTGAATGTCAAGAGTCGATTCTCTCTTGTTGGAAATGGTCATTGCCTGGCCCTTGTGTGGTACGACTGTTGCTTGCCACTTGTTAGCTCAAGCCTGGATATTGTCCAGGTCTTGCTGCATTTGGACATGGACTGCTTCAGTGTCTGAGGAGCCGTGACTGGTGCTGAACATTGTGCAGTTGTCTGTAAACATCCCCACTTCTGACCATATGATGGAAGTAATGTCATTAATGAAGTAGTTGAAGATGGTTGGGCCTAGGACACTACCCTGAAGAACTCCTGAGGTGATGTCCTGGAACTGAGATGACTGACCTCTAACAACCACAACCATCTTCCTCTGTGCTAGGTATGACTCCAACCAGCAGATGATTTTCCCCCTGATTTCCATTGACTCCAGTTTTGCTTTTTACATGCCCTTCACCTTATTACTGTTTGTTGAGCCTTACTGTTCACAAAATGATGTCCTCTTTTGCTTACATAGCAATGTACAGGAAAAAATGTTAAAGATGAAAGCTAAGATGGATTATGCTCCAAAGCAACACATTTGCTCTATTCACTTGCCAAATCATTTTGAATATTGTACCTTTATTATATCCGCTGTAGATCTTTCTGCTGCTTTCAGTTTCTTCAGTAACATTTGTTCATTACATGAAATTTGGGCTTCTTGGTTTTCAAGAGATTTGATTTCCTCTTCAAGCCTATAAGTAACATTTAGTTTTAGAATGTAGTTCTTCTATTCAGCTTTAAGAAATAAATAAAACTTTAGTGATAACTTGTCTATCCCGGTATGCACCTAAATACAGCCTCTCTCACCAAACATGTATCCAGAAAGCACCAACAGGTTTGTACTGGGTAGAAATCCAATATGTACTCATTTCCCGTAGCAAAAAAAATTCTGTAAATGACAGCAGTTTATCAACTGGATAGTACATTATGTGGTCAACATTCTGAGAAGCCTATATTAAGCATTGCATATAATGGAAATATGGTATAGTATATTGGGCAGTAAATATATGGATTAGAGCATTTTAGTAGTATGTCTGCTGGATAGTATGTATATATAGCCAGTTGTCTACATCATGTTAATTGTTATATTGGGTAGTGTCAGCTCACATTTGGTGTGATGTGTTTGATAGTGTATGGAGCGCCATACTGTCTACCTTAGCATAAAAACCTTACTATCTATTCATGAGGAAGTTTCTTGCTTGTGTAGGCTGCATTTGATAAGGGGCGGAATCGTTCCAGATTTGCACTAAGTGTGGTAGCGGGCGGTTAAAATGACGTTTTACCCGTTGGCTGCAATGGCAGCTTCTCATGCCGTATCGTCCCAAACCCACCACATTAATTATGTATCCACGGGAAATACGCCATTTCCATGGTGGGCAGGCTCTGATTTCCCTGCCATGCTGTCACCTCAACACGTCATCATGCCGGGCGCCACATTTGAAGTACAGCCGTGCGCACACCTCTCAGTGCTTCCAGCCCAGGACTGCCGCAAATACGACATGGGCCCCAAAGGCTAGAAGACTGCAGCCCCCCAGGTTTAGTGACGCATCCCTCAAGTGTCTTTTGGACTCTGTGGAGGCCTGCATGATGGCCTCTACCCCCGCTCTGGTTGCAGGAGGGGCAACAACATTGCCACTCCAGCTTGGTAGGCGTTGGCAGTGGTGATCAGTACCAATGCTGCACAGAACAGGTTGGCCATCCAATGCAGATAGAGGATGAATGATCTCATCTGTGCAGCCAGGGTATGGCAACCATCTCAGCACTCCAACTCACACACTCAAGCCCATCACACGTTCACTGGCATCTCACTCACTGCCAGCTCAAGGGACATTACCACCCATTCTCACGTACATATGCTCACATGTCCATCTGGCCTCAACTCCTCTGGAGACTGTCTTCTCAGGAATCACCATCTTGAGGCCACTTGCGCAGATCAACATCTGACCCCACACAAACCCTGGGATACCTCCCTTCCCCATCACAGCCATCACCTTGCAGCCTCTTCCCTTGCCTGAGGCCACTACTCCCCCTTTCCCAAGCAAGTGCTAGCCCTGCAGTTGCACAAAACCTTATGGCTGGTTTGGTAGGTAGAGACCTGCCCATGAGCCCCCCTAAAAGTGATGTGGTGCTGTCTGTGAAGCCTGGCGCGGATGACAGTGAGTGCTGCCTGAAGCAAGATAGGCAAACAAACCTTGAAGTCCTGAGCAAAGTTCAGCTCACAGGTGCACATCACTTATGTGCAGTTGTGAAACACATTGGCGTGCAATTACACTGACGTGGGAGGACCATCCAGCGTGGGGGCTGATCCTGGTGGGCTAGCACTATAATGATATGCTGATGTACTACAATAAGTTTCCTGATGTCCAATGGCGGGAAAGACGGCCCGCCATCAATGGGCTGAACGGACAAAAGCAAACCGGTTTCATGTTGTCGTGATACCGATTTTTGGCCTTCTCGCCATATTGTCCGCTCACGCCACCAAGCACACCCGGCGCCAGCGGGCATGGACGGTTCCACCCAAGATTTATATAATTTTATTTACAAATTCCTCACCATCTATTTTTTTCTAAAGGCACCTTAAAACAAATATGTTAGAATATAAGAACTAATATTAAAGAAATGGCAATTTGCCTGCCCAGTCAGTTCTTTCCTAAAACCATTATGATTTTTACTTAACTTATTTAGTCTTCTGAGGGAGGCAGCTAACAAGAGACAAAACTCTGAAGAAAATAAACTTCTGCTTAGTTCTCCCACAATCCCCAAAATAATTCAGTAAATTTCCAGTTTTAGCAATTGAACATTACAATCACAACTTCATCCTAATTGCAGCTTTTCTGTATCCTGCCCAGTTGTTTTTCCACACAAAAGATATCTTTAGAAACCTAATAGGGCTGGATTTTACAAGGTGCCATAAGCTTCGCCCACCAGGGTAAAAAGATCAGTGGGGAGCCTGCCCAAGGGAAGAACGACTGCCCCACTGTCATTTAACAGTCAACTGGCCATTAATAGGCTGCAGGTAGAATTCCCGCCCCCTGAGGGACAGGATGTCCCGCCTCAGAGAGCTGCTGGCCAATCAGATGGTTGGCAGCTCTATGGTCCCAGCAGCGCCAGGCAGGAGCAGTGGCCACTGCTGGAAATACAGGCAGTCTCAAATGGAGGTTGTCGCTGGAGCTGGATACTGAGGGCGGAATTGTCCCAGATTTGCACAAAGCGCAACAGTGGGCAGGGAAAAAAGTCATTTTACCCGTCAGCTGCAATGGCGGGTTTTCGCGCTGTATCGTCCCATTCCCAGCGCTTCCCGCCTTATTAATAATGCATTCACGGAAAGCACTCTAGATTGCTGGTGGGGTGGGCTTGGATTTGGCTGACCTGCCCGTGACCTCAGCGCTTACTTGCTCTGGGTGCCATAATTAAATTGCAGCAGACTGCACACCCACTTCACGTCTACAGACCAGGACTGCTCCAGGCGACAGATGCCCTCGAAAACCAGGGAGACAGCAGCCCCCAACTTTAGTGGCGCCTCTCTGGGGTGCCTGCTGGATCCAATGGAAGGTCGCCGCGATATCCTCTACCCCAGCTCTGGATGCAGGAGGTCCACCAGAGTCGCCAATCCGGCCTGGGATGCTTTGGCAGCGGTGGTCAGCGCCAGCGGAGCACACAGGAGGTCAGCCATCCAGTGCAGGAAGAGGATGAATGCTCTCATCCGTTTGCCAGGGTAAGTCAACCACCTCTTCACTCCCAACTCACACTCCCACAAACCCATCACACATCCACAGGGATCTCACACCTCAAGGGACAACACCACTAACACACAGACACACCCTCACATCTCCATCAAGCTCATATCCTCTGGGGCTTGTATCCTCATCCTGTCCATGGCTCCGCTCACCACACAAATATTCTACACAGTACAATGCGTCTGCTCACACTGTCTCCATCTATTCCCATGCAGGAGAATCTGGCTCACATCAGCAGGGAAAGGTCCCAGAACGAGAGTGGAGTGGCCCACTTTAGGCCCCTCACTCACTTTGAGGAGTGTGCTATTGCGCTGACTGGTGAGGACATGAACCATGACTGCAGCGATGGTGAAGTTGGTGGCAAACACCCACATGAGGATCCTGCACCACATCATCCCTCTCTCTACACAACTGTGAGTGCTCTCTCTCCTGCTTTTGACTCTGCTGCCATGCACCAGTTATCTCTACTTCAGTTCACAGGGCGATCTGCCAAGTGACCGACACCCTCAGCCAACCAGTCCCTCACCTCCAGCCAAGAGGACACCTCCTCCATTGAAGGGCTGGAAATAAGCAGCCTGGAAGACCCATCAGCGCTTACCCACACCCTGCACCAGCGCAGAGACACACACCTCGGTGGGACCTAGATCTAGACCAGGCTCAGGTTCACAATCTGGTGGTCACCGCATGGATACGTGTCTGCAGCAGGAGGAGGCAGGTTTAGCCGAGCTCCCCGGCACTCAGAGGCATCTGTGAGACCCGAGCCAGATGATGAGCCTCTTGATTCGGGCTTCCAACTCCTCTTGGAGAGTCCGAAGATGGCGTGGGAACATTACACAGAGCTGTTGGAAGCCCCCAACAGAATGGTACACAAGTCGGAAAAGTGGGTGCGCCTGCTCTCTGATGAAATGGTGCCCACGTGTGCTTGCATGGAGGTCACCATGAGAAGGATGGTGGATGCCATGGAGTCCCTGGTCCAGCAGAACACGGAGATGAGTGCAGACCTGCATTCCATTGCTGTAGCTATGGATGAGTTCCTGCAGTGTCAATGCAAGAGGGAAACGGGGCACCTCTATGTGCCTCCAGGTGCTCCTTCCTCTTAAGTAGTCAGGCTGGGGCCCTCGAGCACCCAAAGGGAGGAGGAGCGGGAGCCCGTCCAACACGAGGCTCTGCTCACTTTCGATTCCGACAACGATGTTCATAGTCAAGTTTTTGATTAGCTCCCCTGTTGTTTCCCGTCATCTACGTCCTTTCCCCCATCATGTTGACCTCCCCCCCCCAACCTCAGCATCACCTTCCACCTCTCCATGGTCACCGACCAACCTGAACCCTTTTCTTTCCAGGTTGTCCAGATGAACGTGCACGTTCCCTACCACCCTGAGAATCCTACCGCCATCCGCATTGGCTGCCCCGACCTCCTCCTTCCCACGCCCAAAGTCCATGGTCTGTCACCCTTGCCATCTCTTCTACCGCTACCGACGCACCCTCACTCTCCCACCCTTCTGGTTCCCTCTGCCCCCTCTTATTCTCATCATTCCCTCCTACCACGCCTACCCCCTCAGTTTGCTCCCCAGGAGGCAGTCATTGACTCCACAGACCCCTCCCTTGCACGTTCTCCTGGACATCTCTCACCCCTTACTCCCTCCTCCACCCTCACTCCCTCCTCCACCCTTACTACCTCCCCCACCCACCCCGAGCACCTTCCCCCCTCTGAACTCCCTCCTGGACAACTTCCTCCTCCCAAACACCTTCCCCACTCCGAATTCGCTCCTCCCCATGGACACCCTCCCATGGACTCTTTCCCCCCCTCCAATCTCCTTCCTCCCCCCGGACACCTTCCTTCCCCTGGACTGCTTTCTCCCCCAGGATACCTTCCCCTCCTGAACTCCCTCCTCCCACTAGAAACTTCCTCCCCCGGATTCCTTCCCCCCCTCTGAACTCCTTCTCACTCTGAACTCCTTCTCCCTCCAAACTCCCTCCCTTACGCCTACTGCCTCCCTTACACCTACCTGCCCACTTGGTGTATTCTCCTCATCACACCCTCTTCCCCCCATGCTCCCCACCCCCCCCACCCACTGACCTCAACCTCCCTATACATTTGTTTCATCCTCTCCCAACCTCACACCCCCAGACACCTTTGCTCCCCACCCTCCCAACCTCACTCCACTGGTACACCTTCCTCTACCACTCACAGCTACACTTTCCTTTCCTCCACTCATCTGTGGCAGCCCATGACCAAAACCGTGATGTTCCGAAGCAGACCCAAAACATCAATGGAGCCCTCCCACCTTCTGAGAGCTGCTTTGCGGTGGAGATATGCCCATGAGGATCCCATCCAGGATACGATGCACATGTTCCTCCAGGGTCCGGTAGCTGTAGGGCTCCAGCATCTACTGCTCCTCAGATGTCCGCGATCTGAGCAAGGCCCTAACGGTAAATCCTGACTTCCGCACATCACACTTGTCCAGACGTGTTCTGCGCTGGTGTGTTTTCCCGCCAGTGTAATGGTAAATCTGGTGTGGGGGGGTCGATTCTGGCCAGGCCTTACTTTGCATCCTATTAGCGGGATGCAAATCGGGTTCACGCTGGCCTCCAGTGGGATGTTTGTAGTAGATTACTTTTAAGTTCTTTTGGCATTAGTAAGAGCTGGTTTGTTGAGGAAAAATGTAAAGCAAATAGAAACTCTAGAGCTGGTTTCAGCTGTTGTCACGACCGGTCCCCGGTTAACACCCCAAGCAGGGCCTCAAATTTGTTATGTTCCCGGGTGAGGAGGAAAGAGCTGGCTCCCCTTCTTTATTCAATCCCTTCGGTTGGTGGCAACAAGGTTCATTTAAAAGGGATCCCTTCCCTGCCCCCAGATACCTTTTCCCAGTCCAAATGTATTTATGGGCAGAATTCCCCCCCCCGAAGTTTAGAAGCGGATGCGTGGATTGGCGCCCCCGATTGGGGGTGCGCTGCCATTTTACATGGGCGGGCCAATTAAGGCCCACCCAGCGTGACATCCGCAAGCAAGCGCTATGCGCTCCCTGTGCGGGCGGGCGAGGATTCCCTGAGCCGAGAGTGCGCTTTTTCGCGCATGTGCACAATAAAGCTCACTCATCTCCCTGAAGCTAAGTGCTGCCTCAGGGAGATCGGCTCCTGTCTGAAAACATTTTAAAAACAGAAGAAATAAATTCCCCTGACATGTTCCCTCACATGACGCTGTCACATGAGTTGGGACATGTCCATCACTTTCATTGCCCATTTTATTGAAAATTTTAAAACCTACATGAAACCTCATCCTGCCCGTGGATGAGGTTTCGTGCTTTTTCTTCAGCCTGCCAGGGAACCCGGCCTGTCCGCCAACCTTAAGGTTGGGCGGGCAAGTCCATTAATTACTTTAACTGCTTTGTCAATGGCCTCAATTGGCCATTGACAGGTCAGAGGGCACACAGCTGATTCTGCTGAGCCCCCGCCTACATGAAAATTGAAATGAGGCGGGGCGACATCGGGAGTTCCGCCCAACCAGGAAATCCTGGCCTATGTTTTAGAAGGAGCCAAATTAACCAAGCTTTCTGGTTAAGTTTACTAGTTACTAAAATAACTAGTAACTAATAAACTCAGAAAGAGTAAGTTTATTAGTTACTAAAAACCAGAGAAAAAATAATAAAAACACAACACACATACACACAGATCAGAAATGACAAATTGAGTGCAAGTAAAAGTTAAAATAGACATACAAATCAGACTTTGGCTTGTCCGTGAGGGGTAGTGCGGCAAAATGTTGCAGCCATTAGGTTGGGTGATTCCGGTAGAGCTGTTTGGCAGTTTGTTTGGAGACACTAGTTGCAGGATGGCTAAAGAAGCTGTCCTATTTCCTTTGAGATTGTGGCTTTGCTGATTTGCCTCCAACAATAGAGAGAGAGAGAAATAGAGAGCCTTTTGCAGGGGTGCCTAGTTGAGTTCAGGGCAGTATGTCCCATTCTAAACTGTATTCTTTTCCTCATTCTGTTAACTTTAAAGAAGGAATTTTCCAGCCCTGTCTCTTTTTATCAATTAAAGTTACAAAGAATTAATGACAAACCTATCATCCCCATTTGTCTGTTCACTTGTGCAGCAAGCCCATTGGCTGGAAGCGTTAGCTGTGGCCCAGGTTTTTGCTATGACAGAGAGGTCCAATGGGACTGGAGTCGGGCTGAGGTTCACATAGGCACGGTTTACAGAGGCAGCTGGCCCAAATCATCAGTGGCCTCCACTGAAGTGGGAGCCTGGTAGGCCAGGAGTGCGAAACCCGGTGTGTGTAGATTAGACCAGGCTAGAGCTGATCTGAACTGGGTGGATTCATTTGGATAGCCAGGGTACCCCTTTGGAGAGATAAGGCACCCCTTTATATATGGTCCCAGGACACCTTTGGGAGAGATAAGGCACCCTTTGGGATTGTCAAAAGTGTACATGATTGTGCGTAAAAGGTGCTTAAAATCATTGGGACTGTCAAAGCTGTCAAGGAACTGTCAAAGGATGCTAGGTGAGCTGGCATGGAGGGGGTAAGGGAAAAGGGTGGCGTGTGGGGAGCGTGGGTTGGCATGAGTTGGCACTAAGTTGGCATAGGGGCTAGAAAAAGCCACAGGGATGTTGGGGCATAGGGATATGAGGGGCCATGGGGACTGGGTAAAGATGCAGGGGCTGGCATAGGGGGTATGAGAGGCCATGGGCGGTTGATGGGAAGCATGAGATGGTATAGGTTGGCATGGTTGGGGAATGGGAAGTGTGCGGGGAGGGGGGTGAGGGCTGGAGGGCTGTTTTTTGTTTTAATATTTTTTTCCAATAACAAACGAAGTGCCGGAGAACAGAGGCAGGCCTTCTGTTTAGCCTCGCACTCATTTCAGGTGAGACGGGCCTGACTTTGAAATGAGCCCCCACAACCATCTCCCGCCCCACTGCCCCCTCACCACCTTGAAATGAAAATCTCAACCGCGGGCAGTCATTTTTAAAAGTTGGGTTTGCAGAACTGGGAATCCTCCCGTCTTTGCGCACCCGACCTGGGAGTGAAAATCTGGGCCTCTTTCTCTCCACAGATACTGCCTGACCCGCTGAATGTACTCCAGCAATTTTTTTTTTGTTTTCGTTTTTTTAAAAAACATTGTTTCAAAGAAACAAGGGCTGGAAATAACCCCGAGGCAATTATTTTTGAACGGTTACTCAGTCCGACAGTGTACCGAAGCTAGATTGTGAGATCAACCAGGAAATGGAGAATTCTGCCTACAGCAGTATTTTTCCATGTGACCCTGAACCACTGCAGTGAGGTCACAAGTAGCTGGAGGGAAATTGCAGTTCTGATCCATGAGGGGCTCTTGCCCATTCAGATTGTGTTTAGCCTAACTTAATAAGTAGTATATTTTGACATGGCAGCCAACCTACAGTACACAATGACAAACTGTCCACTTCTAAGCACGAATGGGTAAGATTTCCTTTGTTTGTTATGGGCAACAATTTCGGTAAACATGGGGCAAAGATTGCTTTTGGTTGCTATTTCCAGCAAAACAGCAACTGTATTTTTTTAAGAGTACATTTCTAAGCTTGTTAGAAAATAGATCTTCCTGTCATGGTCAAAATGTAACTGCCGCTTACGCAGCCTCTGGCAAAAACATTCGTCCTGTACTGAAATTTTCCATTGATAGCGCCATGTCAGATATTTCAATAGAATTTTTTTGCTGAAGTGTACATCTTTCACTGTGGTTGGAATCTGAATCTAAACTTCAATTTGACCTTTATTTTTTTATTCTTTCATGGGATGTGGGCATCGCTGGTGAAGCCAGCATTTATTGCCCATCCCGAGTCGCCCTTGAGAAGGTGGTGGTGAGCTGCCTTCTTGAATCGCTGAAGTCCGTGTGGTGTAGGTGCACCCACAGTGCTGTTAGGGTTCCAGGATTTTGACCCGGAGTGTTAAAATGCATTTTCTTTCAATTAAAGTCCTGATTAAAGCTTTTGAGCAGGTAGGGCCTATACTCATCGGAGCTTAGAAAAATGAGAGGTGATCTTGTTGAAACATAGAGGGGAGGACGTCCCCCTCGTCGGGTGGGCATGACGGGTGGGTCCGGGAGTGGCCCCACAATGGACTGCCGGCCGCGATTGGGCTCCGACCGCGATTTCATGCTGGCCGGCCGGCCAATTAATGACCAGCCAACGTGACACGCGTGCTGACAACCTTAGTGCTGCCGGGGTGGGGGACGGAGGGCAAGCGCTGAAGTGTGGCATATGCGCGGGTGCACTCGGTGAAAGCTCCCTGAAGGCACAGAGCTGCCTCGGGGCACTGAAGATTTCTAACATTCAAAATAGAGATTTTAAAATTAAGGTAAACGTGTCCCCTCATGTCATGACTCTGTCACGTGAGCAGGGACACGTTAAAAATGAGTTTTAAAAATTTTTACTTGACTTTCAATTAACATCGGAAACTTCATCCCTCCCGTGGATGAGGTTTCCTCAAAAGTCCAAGGCTGCTTGGCCTATTCGCTCACCTGTCAATCGTAAGGTCAGACGGGTAGGGAAAAATTCACTTTAATTAATTCACTTATGGGCTTAACAGCCCTTTTTATTGCCGGCGGGCACGCTACCGACTCCCGCGCGTGCCCGCCGACTGAAATATCGCGCGAGTGTGCGATGATGTTGGGACGCTCGCCTGACATCATTGCGCGCTATTCCACACTCGCGCATGTCAGGGGCGTGGCCCGAAAACCGAGCCGAAAATCCAGCCCCTAAGATTCTGAGGGGGCTTGGCAGGGTAGGTGCTGAGAGGATGTTTCCCCTCATGGGGGGGGAACCTAGGACTGTGAGCACAGTTTCACAATAAGTACTGTCCCATTTAAGATGGAGACGAGGAGGAATTTCTTTTCTCAGAGGCTAGTTCGTGTTTGGAATTCTCTTCCCGAGAGAGCAGAGGAGTCAGCTGGGTCATTGAATGTATTCAGGGCTGAGTTATACAGATGTTTTATTGACAAGGGAGTCAAGGGTTATGGGAGCTGTGGGGGCCAGGCAGAAAAGTGGAGTTAAGACCACAATCAAATCAGCCATCACCTTATTGAGTAGCAGAACAGGCTTGAGGGGCTGGAAGGCCTACTTCTGATCCTATTCCTTATGATTTTAATGTTCTTATTTATTTAGATGATGGAAGTAAACATAAATAGGAACATTTATAGACTGGGTTATATTTTTGCTCTGCACAGTGGGAATATGCTTGGTAGAAACAGAGGCCTTTAAAATCCTCTGAATGTGATCCCAGCAATTATTCTAGGGTTGCACCCACCAGGGACCTCTGCTGTTGATCCCACAAGAGTATTGTGGTCAGGAGGAGACCCCATATTTCATATAAACATGATGGGCCCCGTCTAGGCGGGGGTGGTTCCTGGATCACAACCTAGACCTGGACCCCCCCAGCCAGCCCCACATCAATAATTGAAGTGGGTGATAGGCTTCTTTCTTCTTGACATACTGGCCTCTTAAGACCCACCAGGCATGAGATAAGGGAGCCCCCAACGTAGGGAGTCTCTTACCCTGACCCAATCTCCATCTGCATTAACGGCCTTGATTGAAATAGGAAGATGCTCTCTATCAAAGCCATTGAAAACTCTTGGGCCTGAATTTTTCAGGCGGTGGGTGGGCTCGATGGGGGTGGGCGGGGGCGGTCGTGGAGCTGATCGCCACCCGTGATTGGCTCCACGCTGCCATTTTATGCAGGCAGGCCAATTAAGGCCCGTCCAGCATGATATGCGAGCCATAGCGCTCAGCGCTACCTGTGCAGACGGTGGGGGGGTGGGGGGAGGTGGGGTGGGAGGTGAGAGGTGAGAGTCGTTCAATCTCCCGAAGGCACAGAGCTGCCTCAGGGAGATTGAATCGATGTTGAAATAATTAAATAAATGGTTTTAAAGTTTACTTAAACATCTGAGTCACATGAGATGGGACATGTTTTTATAGTTAGGTAACATTTTTTATTTATTTAATAAATGCTTTAGGAAACCTCATCCCGCTTGTGAATGAGGTTTCCTAAAAAATGTGAAGGCCACTTGGCCTTTTCGCCTGCCCGCTAACCTTAAGGTTGGACGGGCAGTGTTAACAATTAGATCAATTACTTTCTTAATGGCTGTTTATATATCAGCGGGCGCACTGCCCACTCTGGTGCGCGCCTGCCGAACGAAATATTGCGGGACTGCGCGATGACGTTGGGACACACGCCCAACATCATCGCGCATCATTTTATGTGTCGGTGTGTCAGGCCGGTCCCCTCACGCCAACTGAGAAATTCAGACCTTGCAGTAGGTCAGACCTGGCGTATATGCTTTCCAGCCCTGTTTATGGCACTTTGTTACTGTCCCAGAAACACTATAAAAGGCAGAGAGGGGAAACGAGACCCTGAAGTGTGCTCAGGCTGAAAAGGGGAGCCATTTTGATTTTGTGCAAAAGTATTAAAGAGTGATAGTGGCAGCTTGTTTTAAAATTCTCCTGATTTTATTTTCAGCTGCCGTATTGCTCATTTAACACTATTAAACAAAGTCTAAACCAAGCCCGTAGCTTGGGACTAATGTGTGGTAGAAAAATATTAGTGAACCGTTGGATGTTCCCCACAGTCCAGGTGCTTTCATGCTTATTTACTGGTGCTAGGCCATAAAATTACCAGGATTATTGTATTCAATTTCACAACTTTGGGATTTGAACTCACAGCTGCTGCATTCCAAAACCCCATTGTCCAATTTTCAGGCCTGTGCAACTTTTAAAAATGAAAATTTGGCTTTGCTTCACACTTAATGTATTTACCCAGCCACCACCTCCATTGTAATATGATGTGAAACATTGCAGTGAGGTAAAGCACGGGTAGAACTAAATTACTTGGTTGTGGTTATGGCCCATTAAATAATGCCAGTGCTGCACATCATAGTACTGACATACATAGCACTAATGGAGATGTTATAGACAGGGTGGCAGAGAACTGCTGAAATCCCTGTTCCCTTCCAACTGACCACAATCAGTAAGCTTTTGATGTGTGTGTTTTTTTTAACCCTTGAGTGTGTGGACAATTTGAACAGTCAGCAGCAAGCTTTTTGTAGATTTAAATAAAGAGGGTTATTTATTTATGCACTCACCTGAAATCTAATGCGACAGTACTCACTGACACAGCCACACACACAAACACACTCAAATAAAGTACAGTTGAAGAGAATAGTGCATCTCTATAGGTTATAAGCAAAAGAATAGTTCATAATTCATGTGGTTGTCTTGATCTGGGAAGCACATGTTGTAGACCTGGTGAAGAAGACGTCTTCACTCCAGAAGTGCAGTTTAAGTGAATTCAACAGCCAAAATTATTTCAGGATTCTCTTGAAGGGATGGACATTTTGCAGGTCACAAAGTTTTTTGCTTGTAGTCTTGTTATCAGGGGGTCAGTTTGCTGTACTAGTGGATCCAAAAAGGAACAAGCTTGGAGACCTTGTGTTGTTATAGCCTCTGGCTCTGTTACTGCCCCTGCTGCTGCTGCTGCCTCTTACTTTCTGCAGTCAGCATTTTAAAGATTACAAAAGGACAAACACAACCCCCTTACCATGTGACCCCTCACAATGGCAGTTCCTCCTCCAAATATAGTGGTGACCTTGGGTAGTATAATTGTTTCATCTCCAACTTTTAGCCCATTTCGATCCCTTCCCCCCACCCCACCCACACCAGGGCCATCTGCCACTAGCTTGCTTCCCTTAATGTCCCCATTAGCACATCTTTTAGATAATATCACCCCTTTGTCCTTTTGTCTATGACATCTTTGGCAGTCTCTTCTTGGCTTCCACCTATCACTGGCCCCCTATCGAACTCTCCTGTCCACTTCTACCAGCTTATATTTCATCTCATTTCTATATGTATTAGTTCTGATGAAGGGTCATACGGACTCGAAACGTCAACTGTATCCCTCTCCGTAGATGCTGTCAGACCTGCTGAGTTTTTCCAGGTATTTTTGTTTTTGTTCTAGCCACAGTATAGTTCTTCCTGGTATAGCTTAAGTGTTTTAAGACACTCATCCGAGGGTGTTAGGACAATCAACTTCTTTGTTTCAAAAAAGACCAATTAAATTCAGGAATGTTTCTTGATGGTCTCAAGGTATGTGTAGTTAACATCTTTTTGTCTGAGATGTGACCTTTTGCCCTCACAGTGAGACAGATTTTGAATACACAAGCCAAGTCATCTAACCTTCGGTGCCCATCTTTTAAAAACGGCTAGTTTCAAAGAGCCCACATCGAATAAAGCTCGTCTCTTGAAAGTTAGGAATATCATATGCCTTTACTGTGTATAACAGAAAAGAAATACAATTTCCTTCATAGTGTTGCAGGAATAGAAGGTTGTACAGAGTGATAAAGGAATGGTGGGCATTCAGTGGGGTTTGTTAGAGGTAGAATCACAAATCTTGAAAATCTATTGCTAATCTGCCAAATTTAATGATAACATAAACTTTCTAAATGCCTGTAAATCACTTGTATTTTCTTTAATGCAGAGAATCGTGTTGTCAGCTGGAAGGGGCTACAGTGAGACAGTGGCAGCCACTGGTAGCCTGACCCCTTTGCCCAGGGAGTTTATTTAAAAAGATGAGGGTAAATAATTAAAATACTTGGATTGCATAAATAAGGTCGACTCAAATAAAATCAAATTAATTTGTTTTTTTTTAAAAAGCTACATGAACAAACCATCGATTTCACCTCAAGCTTGATGTGATTTTAATTATGGACAAAATGTTGGCACTCCCATAAAATATTTAAATATTGCCCAATCATGTAGTGAGATGTGAACTTTCACTTTGCATCAAATTTATGGATTTTATACAGTGGTGGCTCCAAGTACATCCAACAGAAAAGAACAAAAGGAACTTAGTTGCTCAATAATATATGTATTGATACAGTATAATTAAATCAAAAAGATTAAGTCATGATTGGATCATGATTGATTTAAATACTGAGATACTGCATTTCAAGCTCCTGGGGATTAACAGCTTGTAGCCGACAGCTCTACAGCTCTTGGAAAGCTCACCAGTGACCTAGCGGCAGAAATGATGTTCTGTGCCAACATTTTTACTGTTACTCAGTGGTGGAACATACCCATTCCTGCTTTGATAGCTGCACGTCCAAGATTTGCAAGGAAAGATTCCACAAGTGGTCACAATTGTTTCTAATCCTGGGCACCATGCTTTAGGAAAGACGTGAAGGCTTTAGAGAGAGCGCATAAAGGATTTACAAGAATGGTCCCAGGGATGAGGGACTTCAGTTTCGCGGACAGGTAGGAGAAGCTGAGGTTGTTCTCCTTAGAGAAGGGAGGGTTGAGAGGAGTTTTGATAAAGGTGTTTGAAATTATGAGGGATTTGAAAAGAGCAAATAGGGAGGAACTGTTTCCATTGGCAGAAGGATTGTGAAGCAGGGGACACTGAATGTCAACAGAATCAAAGTTGACACGAAAAACTTTTTTTCAAATGAACGAGTGGTTGGAATCTGGAATTCACTGCCTAAGACTGTGGTGGAGGCAGATTCAATCGTGGCTTTCAAGAAAGGTGGTGGATAATTATCTAAAGAGAAAAAAAATGTAGGACTACAGGGAAAAGACCAGGGGAGCGGGACTAGCTGAACTGCTCTTGCAAAGAGCCGGCATGGACATAATGGGCTGTAACCTTTCTTTGACTCTGTGGTAAATAAAGATGAGAGAAGTAATTCATCTACCTTAACTCATCCATTTGAAAGCACTTTAAAGTCTTCCCATCATAGCATCTAACTGACTCTTGAAAGGAGCTAAAGTTTTGCACTTTAAAAAGATTTGTTCATGGGATTGGGAATCGGTGGTGAGGGCCCACTCCGAGAGCACAGCCTGGCAGGTTTTCCCACACGGGCTGGTGGTGGGCAGGGAGGGTGTCCCTCCTTGGGGGGCCCCCAGGGCCCATTTGCAGCCTCCTCAATTGCCCTCCCCCCCACCCCATGGCATCTCAAACCCCAACTCCCAACAACCCCCTGCTCACCCCACCGGGCCCTGCCAGCCAGGCACCCAGCGCGGCCTCCAAAACGCCTCGCCAAATCCCAATCCAACACCGCATGTCTCTGTCCCAAGGTTCTGGTGAGCTGCTGGCCGCTGATTGACCAGTAGATCCCTGAGGATGGACGTCCTGCTCCAGAGGGACAGAAATCCCACCTCGTCCCTAATAGCTGCAGGGCAGCTGGTTTCCTCCTCGACATCTCCGACCATCACCCGGCATTTTAGCTGTGGGGGAGGAGTGGGGGGAGGGGTGTGGGAAATCTGGCGCCTCATATAATTCTGCCCACCGGGTGCAGTTCTAGCCTCCTTAAGGTGGGGCACTTTCTCTCTGGAAAAGAGAAGACCATAAGAGTATTTAAAGTGTTCAATTGGGTGGATTTGGAGAAACTGGGTGGAATTTCACGACCCTGTCACAGCGGGGGGGCGGGGCTGTAAAATGTGACGAGCCATTCAAAAGCCCAATGGCTTCAGTGGGACTGGAAAATCCCACTGGCGGGACGGGCCGTAAAATTCCGCCCACTGTTTCCATTGGCAAGCGTGTCCTGAGCAAGGGAATGCAAATTACAAGATGGCCACTAACAGCTTCAATAGAGTTTAGGAGGAATTTATTTAAAGGTGGTCTGCTACATTGAGTACTGAAGCAGATAGCATTGACACTTTAAGAGGAGGCTTGATGTATACACGAGGTAGAAGAGAGTAGAGGGATATGGGATCAGGATCGGGGGGAGGTTTGGCTGGATTCTGAAGACCAGTTTGGCCAACTGGCCTGTTTCTGGGCTGTAGATTCTCAAAAATGATCAAAAGTCAATCTAATCATTGGCAATGATTCACAGAGGTATCAATGTGTGGCAATCCACTCCCCTAATCAAACTCAAATAAACTGGGTAACAAACACAAGAGCTTTAATGAACAAAAGTAAAAGAACATTCCCCTCATGCAGCTCCACCTCTCTGTCCCTGACTCCCTCCTGTCTGGAGAGAACCCTCACTCATGAGGCCCCTGAAAATGCACATCGTGTTTTCACAACCGTGCAACTTAAACCACCAGTCAAATAATGAGCAGTATGAAAATAGGAATCTAATAAAATGTTGCATTACCTTCAGAGATTATGGGGTGATTTTGTCTCCCTCTGTTGGCTGAAACCAGGCAGTGCAAGAATTTAAATTGAAGCTCTTGCAGTTATCTTACGGCTGGGTGGCAGAGGTATTCCCCTCACTTAGGCATGACATGAGCAACATTTAATTATACTCAGTAGGGTCATATTTTGTAGATAGAATCCCCAAAACAATATTTTCTGCCTGCCAGCCAATCAGTATCTGTTGGAACTGAACTGGAGACCCTTCGAGATTAACTTAAAAAAAAATAACTTATGAGATGAGGAGGAGCAGGAATGCTTCACTTGATGCCATAGAAAGTGGTTTATGCCATGAATGTACTCCCATTCTGCCCAACAACCCCCCTCCCTCCCGGCCCCGTATTATGAAAACTCTATCTCCTGCTCCCTGACCACTGCTGCCAACTAATGAGGATTCAATGAAAAGAAAGATCAGGAGGTTGATTCAATGTCACTCCTTTACACCACTGCCACAGTGGACAATTTCTCTCACCGGTTCAGCACTCGCTCCCTCCTCTTTTCTCTACTGCTACAATTTCTGAATTACTTGCTGCCCTTCTCCGTGTTTCTGTATTATTTTCTCTTTCTTCTTTCCCTGAGTCTGTTTTCATTCCACTTTCTGCATTGTCTCTAATACAGCATCTCTCCCTCCCACTCACCCCTCTTCTCTCCCTAACTGTCTCTCTCTCCCCCATCTCTCCCCCGACCCTCTCCCCCTACCTCCCCCTCTCCTGCCTCTCTTCCCCCCTCCCACTCTCTCTCCCCCTCTCCTTCCCCCGCCCTCTCTCTCCTCCTCTTCTCCCTCTCTCCCCCCTTAGCTCTCTCTCTCTTTCTCCTCCCTCCCCTCTCTCTCTTTCTCCCCCTTCTCTCCTCGGGCTCTCTCTCCACCCGCCCCCCGCCCCTCTCTCTCTTTCTCCCCCCTCCCTTCTCTCTGTTTCTCCCCCTTCTCTCCTCAGGCTCTCTCTCCACCCCCCCGCCCCTCTCGCTATCTTTCCCCTTTCTCTCTTGTCTTTCTCTCTCTCCCTCTTCCCTCCTCCTCTTTCCCCCTCCTCTCCCTGTCTCTCTCCCCCTCCCTCTCCACCCTTCGCTCCACCTCTCTCTCTGCCCCTCCTCTCCCTCTCTCTCTCCCCCTCGCTTTCTCTCCCCCTTCTTCTCCCTCCTCCATCTCCTCTCCCCCTCCCACCCCTTTCTCTCTCCCTCCCCCTCTCCCTCTCCCTCCACCCTTCTCTCCCTCTACATGTTGGAAACCTAAACGTAGCAAGGCCATTTGAACAGTGCTGAGTTCAAACAGACTCTTTTTTGCTCAAACAAGGGCTTTATCCCACAGTGTAGGAGTTATGAATCTTTAGATTCATTTATGAGTGTAAATGCTCGTGAAGGGTGGATGAAGTCTGTCGAGCCATGAAGTTGTCAAATTATTTGAATGGCCAGCCTCTGAAAATTGAGAAAAACTGCCTGCCTGTGTCTGGGAGAGTTGAAAAGAATCTGTTCCAGCAGTTTCAATGGTCTGGATTTTAAGGCCTCTTGCCAGCTCTGCATTCAGTATGGTGCGGGGGGAACATATAAAACTTGACAGGCGGGTAGCTCACCCACCCCCGACCCAGTCCCATAAAGCGGTGGGTGGGTAAGGCGCTCACTAGCCTGCCGTCCTTCAGGTTATTGAGGCCCTTAAATGGCCAGTTAAAGGCCAGTTAAGGACCTCAGTGCACCTCCACAGCCATAATACACTGGGCAGTGGAAGTTGGCGAGAATGGGAAGGCTGGTTTCTCGCCAAAGTTGGTGGTGGGGGGGGGAGGGGGCTGCCTTGTGCACATTGGGGGGGGCACCACACTTAAAATTGTTACCCCCGCCCCCTTTGTGCCTTCTCACCTGGTCTCCAAAACCCAACCCCCCACCCCAGGGTGCTCCCAAAAAGCCCAGGACTTACCTGGGTCCAGCCACCGTTGATCTTCTTCGTGGGACTGTTTGCAGTGCCAGCAGTGCCCACTACTGAGTTCTGACGCTGCTGGGACTGCAAGATCCATCAGCCAATCAGATTAATTGGCAGCCCTTGAGGGGCAGAAGTCCCGCTCTCTGCTTGATAAGGCCACCCTGTAGAATAATATTGCTGCAGGGCACTTTGTAAAAAAAGTCGGTTGGTTTGCTGACCCTGAGTGCGATGATTATAGCATTATTAATGCTTCACTGCTTTCTGTTGTAAGATATTGTGTATTGTTCAGTATGTCTCATGATGAGGTTGTAAGTCATGTATAGTTTAACAGTAAGTGTTTATTAACTACTCGTAACTATCTACGTGTATAAAGAGTATAGTCTAAGCTAGGAGCTGTCTCCATGCTTGCTTATATATAGGTCTCTGTCCAGTGCAAGACTGTCCCCTAGACCAGGGTAATGTGTACCTTTACATCACACTATGGGTGGTACTGTACCCAGTCCCGTGTTAACCCTTTCTATGCCAGACCTTACACTTTCCACAGCCTATCATTATCACAGTCATGCACTGTAAGTTCACAGTTTGATTGACAGCTCAAAGGGTTAATTAAAGGATTAGCTGTCTTTAATGTGGGGCTATGAATATAAATGTTTGTTTTTTTAAATAAGGGATTAAGTACTTGTGGGGATTTAAATGTACTGAATGGGCTTTCATGAATGAGTGTGTTTTTTTATATATTAAAATCTGTAATAAATATTTAGAACTGTATATTATCCCATCTCAGCATAGCTCCTGAGATCAGCCCAGGGTGGATACAGAGTAAGTTGGCATGAAGGGTGTAAGGGAAAAGGGTGGTTTGTGGGTGCATGGATTGGCATGAGTTGGTACTAAGCTGGCACAGGGGCCTTAAGGGGCCATGGGGTGGGTGGGGCATGGGTTATGAATTGGCAGTAAGTTGGCATAGGGGCTATAAGCAGCCATTGGGGTGGGTGAGAGGCATGGATTGGCATGAGTTTGCAGGCATGGGCATGGGAAGTGGGTGAGGGGTGTGCGGGGGTGTGAGGGCTAGAGGGTCTAATGTTTAAGAAGCAACTGGGCAAAGTCCCAGAAAACTAAAGTGGGCTTTTCAAACAACCTGACTTGGCACTCGGCAGCCCTAGTGGCTGCCCCGATCTGTGTCCAGGGGCAGAGACCCAAAAACTCCCCATACTGCCCACTGCGCACTCCCCACTTCCACCCCTGGAGTGAATATCCCGCCATTCGGGGGACTTTTCCCAAGGTGGTCGCAGTGAATTTCCTGGCTTGACATACCCATCTCGCGGGCGAAAATCCAGACTGGTGTGTGTAATGGGTGTATCAGTTAAAGCATGCACACACTTCTTTTAAATTCACCATTGGGTTATGCACACTGAATACATTTAAGAAGGAAATAGATAGATTTTTGGACTCTAAAGGAGTCAACAGGTATGGGGAGAGTGCAGGAGTACGGCGTTGAGATAGAGGATCAGCCATGATCATATTGAATGGCAGAGCAGGCTTGAAGGGCCGAATGACTTACTCCTGCTCCTACTTTCTATGTTTTCTATGGGCAGAATTTTCTGCCTGTTGGGCAGGTGGGCCCGACCCAATCTCCGGTGGGCGGGGAGCTGATCCCTGCCGGAGAAGTAGGCCCCGCCCCATTTTACGTGGGCGGGCCAATTAAGGCGTGATGTCCGGCGGGAAGCGCTATGCGCTTCCTGTGCGGGCGGGGGGGATTCCCCAAAAGCGAGAGTGCGCTTTTTCACGCATGCACACGAAAGAGAGCATATCTCCCTGAGGCTAAATGCTGCCTCAGGGAGATCGCTTACACTTATAAAAATATGAAAATTAGAAGAAAAAAAATTCCCTAACATGTCCCCCTCATGAGATGGGACATGTTCATACTTTACATTATAAGTTTATTAAACTTTTAAAATCCTTACATGAAACCTCATCCCGCCAGTGGATGAGGTTTCATGTTTTTTGTAATTCCCGCCGGGGCCCCTGGCCTGCCCACCAACCTTAAGGTTGGACGGGCAGGTCCTTTAATTGTTTAAATGATCCTGTCAATGGCCTCAATTGGCCATTGACAGGTTGGCGGGCGCACAGCTGATCTGGCTGCGCCTTCCTGAAGATTTAAATGGGGCGGTCATTTTACGCATCGGTGAGCGGGCCCCGCCCTCTGCTCGCCGACGGCGAAATTCTGCCCAATGTTTCTGTGCACCCATTACCAACATGTAAGTGTAATGGATCTTTGAATGAGACTATTATTCTACAATCTTTGGGAAGTCACTAAAATTGCATGTGCACTGCCATACACTTGAGGAGGAGTTTAAGTAAGGAGATAATATTTGACATATTTTCCACATCAATCATTTTAAACTTGACACAGCCTATTCTTAAAAACAGCTCAAGAGAAATGGATATAAGGAACTTTAATTCATATAGAAAGCCAATTGGTTGAAGCAGGTTATGATGTCTTTAATTGTGCCTCTTATATATGACACAGTGGATTCAAAATTTTGTCAATGGGAAAAATTTCAACCTGTAAATTTGTTCTCCTATCAGGCGTGGGCTAATTTTATCCCTAGAAGACCCAAAAACATTGCACTGAGCCTAACCCAGCAACTTCATCTCGCAAAGAGACTTCATTCATTTTTGTTTTAACTCACACAGAATTTTAACACAGCGTTGATAACGTTCATGAACCCAACAATGCCATTCCATACTGATAGCGACATTGTGACTTCATGCTATCGTAATAGCAAGCACATGTAACTTTCCTTTCGACTTTCTATAACTGAACTGTAAAAGAATTTAAACAATTGACTGCAGCAGCTGTGCCTGAATAATCCCTGCTTCCTTTCAACATGTCCAGAGGAATGAAACAACATAAGACACTGGAATTTGCCAGTCATTGCGAGGGTCAAATTTCTCAGCAGCATGGTGTGTCTACTGGCTAGGAGGGATGATGCAAGTGTGAGATGCCAAACAGCAGTTGCTTAAATAGATCAGCAGGGTGGATTATGCCGTAGTAATGACATTGAAGCTGATAGGGTTTTCCACCATTCGTCCACTAAAACTGACAGCAACATCTGGGACAGAATCTTGCCCTTGGTGGGGGTGCTCAGCTTCCCAATCACCGCCCGCAATCGGCACCAGACCACCAGGGCCAATTAAGGCCCGCCCAGTGTGCAACACGAGTGGCAGCGCTGAGCACTGCCTGTGCCTCCCTAAGGCACGGAGCTGCCACGGGGAGATGAAGAGATATGAAAAAAAACATATTTTAAATGTAATGAAACATATCCCCTCATGTGACTCTGTGACATGAGCAGGGACATGTTATTACTGAGAAATTTAAGTTTTAATATTATTTTTATTTGCTTTTGGAAACCTCATCCCGCCTGTGGATGAGGTTTCCAAAAAATTGCAAAGGCCGCTTGGCCTTTTCGCCTGCCCTGCCAACTGTTAGGTTGGATGATCAGCGAAAATTTTAATTGAATTGATTACTTAATGGCCTTAACAGGCCTCTGAATTGTCGGCGGGTATGCTGCCGACTCTGGCGTGTGCCCACCGACCGAACTTCTGTGCGATCGCGTGCTGACTTTGGTATGCTCGGCCGACGTCAGTGCGCGCCATTTGACGCTCGAGCGGGTCAGGCGCGCGCCCGCATGCCGAGCGAAAATTTCTGCCCCTGGAGCCTGAACATGGGCAGTTGGATGCAGAAATCCAGATGTTGCAGGAAAGCTCCACCCAAATCTACATTATATCTACAGATTGCTGCTGGCCACTGCTTGCTGGTTCCAGATTGATTCCCCTATTTCCACTATAACCCCACAAACCTCACCACTCCCTCACCCTGAGAATTCTCTTAAATGATCAAGCTGTCTCTGGAGCCATGATTGGGAAATGCAGCTTTATTGCAACTAAGCAAGAGGAACCTTGGGACCTCATGGGGCATGTGTCTCATCCCATTCTGGCACAGTCGAATTTCTAGGCCATGATATTAAAGTTGACCAACTGACTTAAAAGCTTGGTGAACAGCAGACTGCTCTATGTCTATAGGGGTTCAATGATGCTGACCCCACCAGAGTATGTGTAGGTAGGTGGAAGGCCCTCCATTTACATGCCCTATGTGGACACCTATATCATTAAGTCCATGGGCAGAATTTTCTGCCTGCTGGGCGGGAGGAGTGGGAGTGGGTGGGCATGGAGAGTCTACCCTCTCAGCATTCCCCTGTGCATGCTCATCCTTGGACTCACTGCTGGACCCATCGTGTGCAGCCGCAGCCACTGCGTCAACGTCTTCAGTGTCCACAGCGTCCCCCCCTTTCCAGCGCAAGATTGTGGAGAGTGCAGCATGCAACTACTATTAGCGACACACGATCTGGGGGGTACTGGAGTGTGCCCCCTGAGCAGTCCAGGCATTGGAAGCGCATGTTGAGAAGACCGATGGCTCTCTCCACCACAGCCCTTGTGGAGGCGTGGCTCCTATTGTACCGCTGCTCAGCTTCTGTTCTTGGATGGTGGAGAGGCACCATGAGCCACCTTCTGAGGGGATAGCCCTTGTCACCCAGCAGCCATCCATCCAGCCGGGCTGGAGCACTGAAGAGCCCCGGCATCTGGGAGATCTGAGGGTGTAGGCATCGTGGGAGCTGCCTGGATATCTTCCACAGACTTGTAGAATCAGCATCCTGTGATCACACACTATCTGCACATTCATGGAGTGGAAGCCCTTCCTGTTGACGAAGGCACCGGGTTCACCTGCTGGCGCCTTGATGGCCACATGTGTACAGTCTATTGCACCCTGGAAGCGGGGGAAGCCAGCAATGGCCGCGAAGCCTCTGGCTCCCTGTGCCTGGCTTACCTGGTCCCAAAGGAAGTGGATGAAGGTCAATGCCCGTCTGAACAGAGCGTCTGTAACCTGCTTGACACAAGTGCGGACAGCTGATTGGGGGACACTGCAATGATCACTCACCGACCTCTGGAAGGAGCCAGAGGCATAGAAGTTGAGGGCAGCTGTGATCTTCAGAGCCGCTGGCATGGGGTGTCCACCCACACAGTTAGGGGAGATCTCAGGGCCAATCATCTGACAGATATAATTGACTGTCTCCTTTGACAGACAGAGCCTCCTTCGGCACTGCACCTCAGACATATTGAGGTAGCTGCTTTGCCGCCTATATACCCTGGCAGCAGGATAGTGTCGTCTTCTGCGGTCCCTTCCGCCTTGGACTACCTCTTGGCTCTGCACCCCTTGTGCCTGCAACTGTCCTCCCAAAGGTGGATCTCCTGGAGGCTGAATGTGGACTCCTGGCCTCCTCCTCCTTCTAGCCCTCCCTTCCTCCTCAGAGGAGTGCCTCCAGTGGACAGTTCAGCTCCCATTCCTTGGCTAAGGGAAGGCTTCCTGAAACATGCAGGCCCAAAAAAGATTCCTCACTGCAGAGTGCTGACCTGAAGGTTGTGAGTCCAGACCAAGCAGCTGGTGTGCGTTTTGAAGTATTGCAGATCACACAGGCAAGTATCAGTAACTTTGAAAAATCAATATTTGACAGAGCACACTCGCGACCCCACTGAGCCTTCTTATCCCACCAGTGGATGAGACTTATACAAATGTGTCCTACCCGCCTGCCTGTTGTCCCCGTGCGCCGACCCGAAGGTTGCACGGGTGCCGAAAAATTGCCGTTGATTGGCGCCTCAAGGGACTTAAGTAGCCTGTTAATTAATGGCGGGCGCATATCGGAGATCAATGTGCACCCGCCCAATGAAATATCGCGATGGCGCACGGTGATGTTGGGATACTCGCCCGACGTCACTGCGCGTCATTTTTTGTGCGGGTGGGCGGGGGGCGGGGCCTGCCCCTGCACACCAACAGGAAAATTCTGGCCCGTATCTTGGATGTTTGCCTTCTCTCAGAGGCCACAGATTGTGGTGACTGGCAGGGAAAGCTACCAGGGCTCTGCGGGAGGAAGGTATACATGCATGTTACTGGCCCAAGGCTATTGTCGAATATAGGAAAGTACAGCTTATTGAATGAGCCTAATGTTTACTTCATGCACGTGGGAAAACTTTGACTTAACTCGCTGGGTGAGAAACCCACAGGATCTGGTTTAACGCTGATTTTCCACTTAACCAATATAATTTCTCATTGATGTTGGTGGAGAGTAAAATTGAGTGAGATATAAAACTATCGAAGCACCCCATCCCTCAAGCTTCTCAACAGGCTATTTAGGTGAAAATTGCCTGCTACTCAATCATGATTATGGCTTCACTTAGAATGTCCAGCTTAATTGGAGACAATTGATAATGTGATAATGGAGATAATTGATAATGGTATTTCTGTTTTAGCAACAAGAGTACAACGTATATCCATAAACCCTTGGGTTTACCTGAGAATATTTTGTTCCAGTTTCCTGGATTGAAGCTGATCTTCCTGGTGCTGCTTCTTCATTGCTTCTTGTTCTTGAGGATAGGTGTTGGCTACTCCCTCCAGGAGCCATCTTTCTCGCAAACTCTTTGACTGTGTGGAACAGCACAACATTAGAAATTGTTTTTCATCAGCAGTACAAATTGTCACATAGTTTTTCATTCTGTCAATGTTTACCAACCTCCTGCCTCATCTTGAGATAGAGTTTAACGATTATAATCTCTCTTCGTGGCTTCTCGTCCAGAGGGTGAGGGAATTTTTAACCTCTGTAACCTGGGTTTTAATCCACCTCAGAGCATTGGGATGAAACTCTCTCTAATGATTGCAAATATTCTAGTGTTTGGTCAATTTGATCTCCACTATTGCATGGGTTCATGACACAGTGACACAGAAGTAATTGGTATTAATGGCTGAAGTAAGAGATGAGAAAACCTTATTAGTACTCTTTTGAGGTTGGAGACTTTGGAGGCACCTTGGAATAATTTTCAACTTTGCCACCTGGGCAGTAAAGTAACAGAGCGGATTTCCCACTTTTGTAGAAGTTGATCAATTTCCATATAGAATGGTTGAGCGATCCTCTCCACCACTTTACTGCTCAGATAACGAAGGCAAATATTACCCCATTAATTGAGATGCTACAGAAGGAACTTCACTCTGTATCCAACCACTTCTAAACACCTTGTAATATGTCCTATGTTAATTGTGTATCATTTTGATTAATTACATGTGGGTAGAGGGCATTAATTAAGGTTTCACTTGAGCATATAAAAAGAGACAAATACTAAAACTGAGATGCAGTTGAGTTAGGAGGTGTATGTTTGTAATGTTTCACTCTGTAAATAAATGTACGATTGTGTAAAGGTGGACTCGAGTAATGTCCATAAGACCATAAGATATAGGAGCAGAAATTAGGCCATTCGGCCCATCGGGTCTGCTCTGCCATTCAATCATGGCTGATAAGTTTCTCAACCCCATTCTCCTGCCTTCTCCCCGTAACCTTTGATCCCCTTACCAATCAAGAACCTATCTATCTCGATCTTAAATACACTCAATGACCTGGCCTCCACAGCCCTCTGTGGCAATGAATTCCATAGATTCACCACTCTCTGGCTAAAGAAGTTTCTCCTCATCTCTGTTCTAAAAGGCCTTCCCTTTACTCTGCGGCTGTGCCCTTGGGTCCTAGTCTCTCCTACTAATGGAAACATCTTCCGCACGTCCACTCTATCCAGGCCTTTCAGTATTCTGTAAGTTTCAATCAGATCCCCCCTCATCCTTCTAAACTCCATCGAGTATAGACCCAGAGTCCTCAAACGTTCCTCATATGTTAAGCCTTTCATTCCTGGGATCATTCTCGTGAACCTCCTCTGGACCCTCTCCAGGGCCAGAACATCCTTCCTGAGATACGGGGCCCAAAATTGCTCACAATATTCTAAATGTGTTCTGACCAGAGTCTTATAAAGCCTCAGCAGCACATCCCTGCTTTTATATTCTAGTCCCTCGAAATAAATGCCAACATTGCATTTGCCTTCCTAACTACCGACTCAACCTGCAAGTTAACCTTAAGAGAATCCTGGACTCGGACTCCCAAGTCCCTTTGCACTCCAGATTTCTGAATTCTCTCCCCATTTAGAAAATAGTCTATGCCTCTATTCTTCATACCAAAGTGCATGACCTCACACTTCCCCACATTGTATTCCATCTGCCACTTCTTTGCCCATTCTCCTAACCTGTCCAAATCCTTCTGCAGCCTCCCCGCCTCCTCAATACTACCTGTCCCTCCACCTATCTTTGTATCATCTGCAAACTTAGCCAGGATGCCCTCAGTTCCTTGATCTAGATCATATAAAGTGAAATGTTGTGGTCCCAACACTGACCCCTGCGGAACTCCACTAGTCACCGGCCGCCATCCTGAGAAGGACCCCCTTATCCCCACTCTCTGCCTCCTGCCAGACAGCCAATCTTCTATCCATGCTAGTACCTTGCCTCTAACACCATGGGCTCTTATCTTACTGAGCAGCCTCCTGTGCGGCACCTTGTAAAAGGCCTTCTGGAAGTCCAAGTAGATAACATCCATTGGCTCTCCTTTGTCTAACCTACTCGTTACCTCCTCAAAGAATTCTAACAGATTTGTCAGGCATGACCTCCCCTTGATGAAACCATGCTGACTTTGCCCGATTTTACCATGTACTTCCAAGTATTCTGAAATCTCATCCTTAATAATGTACTCTAAAATCTTACCAACGGCCGAGGTCAGGTTAATCGGCCTGTAATTTCCCGTCTTTTGCCTCACTCCCTTCTTAAACAGTGGGGTTACATTAGCGATTTTCCAGTCCTCTGGGACCCTCCCTGACTCCAGTGATTCCTGAAAGATCACCACTAATGCCCCTACTATCTCTTCAGCTATCTCTTTCATGTCATTCACCAAGTGGCTTTCTGGATTAGAGCCTACTATTTGAGCCTGAGATGAGCTTCCGGCCCCATATCCTCACTGTTTGTGGATGTGGTAGGCCCCATATCTTACGAAGAGGTACTATAGCCTGACTCAGGTATTAATTTAAAACTAGTTTATATACACGATGTATAACATATGCAAGGTGGGTTGCTGAGTAGGCACATCTACCCTAAATGCTGTCTGCCTGCTATAGAGCCTCTAGCGCATGACTACCGATGTCACAGATACATCATAGTCTACATCACTCATTAGCATATCTATTTTATTAACCCATTACACAACACCTACTCCAAGTATGCAATCTACTTTTTTAATAACAGTGTTAACTGTGGGAAAATTCTCCCCCCATCGGCGGGGGGTGGGTTGTGTGAGGGCGGGCGAGGGCGGGCACAAACCCGATCGGGTGTGCGCCGCCATTTTACATGGGCAGGCCAATTAAGGCCCGCCCAGCGTGACGCACACCCGGAAGCGCTATGTGCTCCCTGTGCAGACTAGGGGGGGAATTCCCTGAGTTGGGGCCTGTGCTCTTTTGCACATGCGCTTGAAAGAGCGCAGAAATCTCCCTGAGGCACGGAGGTGCCTCAGGGAGATCAGTATAAGTTTTGGAATATTTAATAAAGGTGAAAAAAATTTTAAGGACATGTCCCCTCATGTGAAACTGTCATGCCCATGGATGAGGTTTCATGAAAAATGCAAAAGCCGCCTGGACTCTTTGTCTGCCCGCCAACCTTAAGGTTGGACGGGCAGCATCCTTAGCAACTTTGATTACTTTTTTAATGGCCTTAAATGATGTGAGGTGACATTGGGACACCCGCCCGACATCACTGTGCGTCATTTTATGCATCAGTGAGCGGGCCCCGCCCCCGCTCGCCAACGGGAAAATTCTTCCCTATGTCCAAACTATTTACATCACAGTTACTTTATTGATGTTACATTGGTTCTGCATCTCCTCCCCCACCAGAGACCCCTGGTTAGAGGTTAAGTCTCTATGGAGTCTTCACCACTCTGCCAGACCACGTTGTTGCGACTGCCCCAATGCGGCTGGTTGTCTGGTTGTGGGTTCTACCTCAATTCCACTCGTCAGCCCCCATCCCCTTGATCCCCTTAGTACCCAAAAATCTATCCACCCTCGTCTTGAATATTGACTGAACATCCACAGTCCTCTGGGTGAGAGAATTCCTAAGATTCACAACCCTCTGTCTCTCGTACAAACACCCAACTTTGAGAGGCTGTCCACCGCCCTTACTTGGATGGACAACCTGTCTCCATGCCAATTAATGGGCACCTCTGTGAAAACCCCAGTGAGAGACTGTTTCCCTCCAGGAACGGATTTGGGTCCCAACTTCTGTTTTCCCCACCCACAGAGGGAAAATCCAGCCCATTGTGTAGATGTTCTGTGTGCTTTTATGAAAAAAAAAATTAAGGCCGGTTTGCTATACAAAATAACAGCTTTGTGCTGTTCCACCCCTTCACATCAACATCTATCACTGTATGGGAAGTACAATATCCTATTTCAGGCTCATTTTATACTTAGATTGAGATTGCTGTGCAATCTGTGGCACAGCACATCAGAGCACCAACATGTTGCATCACTGCTGATCTGAAAATCTTATAGACATTATATTATTTTGGTATGAACTTTGCAAGAGAGTTTTAACTAATGCGAATTGAGTAATAAATCAGGTGCAATAACAACAGTAAAAGTGGGCAATTTACAACCATGATTTCAATAAAATGAGTTAAAAGTGATTTTATCGAATGCAATGTTGTTGTGAAGACATTCATTGGCAATGCTTCTTTGAATGAAACCCTGAAATTAGTACTTCACACATTTATCCTTTTTTGTGACTCATACCAACAGAACAACAGAAGCAGCAACAACTTTCTTCTGTATAGCATCTTTAACACAGTAAGATAGTTCACAGAAATATTATTACAAAACTCGGCATCGTGCCGCATGAGGAGATATTAGGGTAGATGGTCAAGAGGTAGGTTTTATGAGTACCTTAAAGGAGGAAAGAGAGATGGAGATATTTAGGGAATAAATTCCAGAGCCAAGGGCCCAGGCAGCTGAAGGCATGGCTACCAGTGGTGAAGCAATTAAAATCAGGCATGCTCAAGAGGTCAGAATTAGAAAAACACAGACATCGGAGGACAGTAAGGCTACAAGAGATTACAGACATCAGGAGAGGGTGAGGCCATAGAAGGGTTTGAAAATAAGAATGAGAATTTTAAAGTCGAGGTGTTGCTTGACTGGGAGTCAATGTAAGTCAGCAAGCATAGGGGTGATGGGTGAAGAGGACTTGGTGCAAATAATGACAGAGGCAAAGGTTTGGATGATTTCAAGCTTACAGAGGATAGAACATGGTAGGTCAGCCAGCAGAGTGTTGGAATAGTTAAGTCTAAAGGCAACAAAGGCATTCCTGAAGGTTTTAGCAGATGAACTGAGGCAAGGGCAGAGTTGGTGAGGTTGCAGAAGTTGAACTAGTCGGTCTTAGTGACGGTGTGGATATGTGATTAGAGGTCATTGATCCTGCAATAGGGTCAACTATGAGATTAAGGTCACAAGCAATCTAGTTCAGCTTCAGGCAGTTACGAGGGAGAGTGAATGATGGTTGGGAAACTTTGTGGTGGGAATAGAGGACAATAGGTCCTATGGTACTGTACCTTTAAGTACTTAAGCTTCAGTTTCTCCTCGTCCACTTCGAATCTTTGTCTGGTAATTTTCTCTTGTATTTTCCTCTTGTCCTGTAAAATTAGAATAGAAATTCAAGAGCCCAGTCTATCTATTTTATTTAATTTCCCATTAATAATATTAATATAACATAATCTTGTGATCATCAGCAAAGTGATGGCATTCACCACTGATCTCAAAAACGCTACCCAAAAAGTCCTAATGATCTCTGTGCCATGGATTTCACATTTACTGACGTTCATTGGAATCAGGCACCAAGCCAGGTATCTAGCAACAGTGGTGTCATCAAGCAGGGTAAGCAGCCAAACACATTGAAATATTTTCAGAGACAACAAACTAGGAAGTAAAATGCTTTGATTATCTTTCACTTAAAAAAAATTAAAGAAAGCAAAGATTAGGATATACATAAGAAGCTGAACTATCAAAGAAACTTCAAACAAAAAATTATGAACTTATCATTTTGGAAAAAGTTGACATGACAAATATAAAATTAGTTTTCAAGGGCCAGCGAGGTTCTTCAGCAGGAGTTATGACTTAGTACGCAGTTAAAAACCCAGTTAAACCTCATTGACAAGGTAGAACATTCTTAGGTTTTGATGAAGGGACACAGACCTGAAATGTTAACTGTTTCTCTCTCCACAGATGCTTCCAGGTCTACTGAGTATTTACAGAAGTTTCTGTTTTAATAACATTTTTGGGTATATTAAAATGTTGAAGGAAAAGCTCTCATCAGCTCAGTAATTTCTAATTGATTGCAGTGTTTTTTCCAGCCCTTAACCTCTTGAAATACTGTGCAAAATGATCAAACAAATAACAATTTTGCCACATAATTGAATTCACTCAATTGTTCTATTCATTTACCTGTTTTATCAGTTGTATCAGATTTGGCAAGAAGCTAACAATGGAATGCAAAATGGATTACAATTATAGTGCTGTAAAAATGGTCACACGTTTGTTATGGATAGCTGAAAAGTTTATTTGCTTCTCTACAATATACATATTATAGTGCAGCACAACCTATCTTCAAAATAGCCCAATTAATCACACACAACAATAGAGCAAAGTATTTAATGCCTCATTTGTAAACATCACCAGGCTTGAGCACCTGATGAGGACATTTTCACAAATGAACGAAAACACTCGTCATGCTGATTGCCAAAAATACAACTGATGAGGTTGAAAAACACCTGACGAAGTGAAAGGCGACTTAAAACAACACTGAATTAATTATTAGGCATTCATCTGACCTGGATAAAAACACATTGAAAAATTTGATTGGCAAAAAGTGCTAATCAACTTTAGTGTGGTAGTGCAACACTTCAATAAGTAAATCCAGACTTTAGCAGTTCACATGGTTAATTTTATTCATTTAACAGATATGCATTTAACAGGGACAACTATCCTTGTCATGATATAAAAGGAATTTGTGCGTGGAGATTTTATTCTCCTTAACCACTTTTTAAATCATTTTTTTACTCATTGAAGTAGATTTGAGTGTTTTATGTTTGTTCCAGTATTAAAATCCACAGCAAAGCCATTCAATAAATATACAGTGCACTGTATCCTCCAGGTCAGGCAAGTGATCTAACCTGTACTAAAAAAGGTCAACTAAAATTCACAAAAAATGGTGTATTATTGGTGTGTTAGTGACCTCTTATGGCATTCATTGTTCAATTCAGGCCACCTAATAATAGAAAGAATATTATTGTTTTTAAGAATATTCATGGAACAGCAATGAAGGCCATTTCAGGTTACAGAAATTTAAGTTGTGTAAAGTTTGGAAAAAAGGTGACATCATGGAAATTTGGTGGAAGATTTGCACTGTGTCTGTTTATGACTTTGCCACAGTAAGAGCAGGTAGGAAATCTTCCCCAGTGAACAGAAATTACAACATTGATCTGGTTCAATTATCCAGGGATCAAAGAAAAGGGAAGAAAAGTTAAATTAGATAGCCAATTTTACAAAGCTACATTTCCAGTGGGTAGCACCTTAGAAAATCACAGGTATCTGCTTCCAGTGGATAAAACTCCCCACGGACAGTCCGCATTCATAAAATCAGCCCTTCAGAATATAAGAGCAAGCAGGGAAATCAGGCAGTATTAAAGTCAGGGAATATGTGACAGGAGAGGACAAATGGGTTGAAGCATCAATTGAATGTATTTTGGGAGAGAAGTGACTGAGGGATATCGTAAGAAGACAAGTGGGTAGCATTGACCCATGAAAAAGTGTTGGATTGTTAGATCACATGGTCTTCCCCATTCCTAAAAATTCCTATGCTCCTATACCTATCTGTTCCTGATCCTTTCAATGTCAACAACTGTAAGCCAAGCTGACATCCAAAGGTTGACTGTAATATCATTTCTATTGAAGTTCTGATCTTAACTAAGCAGCATTACAGCTGTACATTGAAGAGCCACCTGGGAAAGAACACAATAAAGAAGTTTTAAAAATTGGAAATCAATAAACAATTACCGTCAGGCCAAATTTTTGAACCAGTGCTTTCTGCCAGTGGCAGCTGTGTCTGCTAAACACAAGAAAAATATTATTCAATTATGATTTTATGGTTACTGCCAACAGTGGGGACGACACTGAGAGGCAAGCTGCTGGATTTAACCCTGGTGGTAATCTTGTAAAGCCTAGTGAACAGATTGTCAGCACTCATTGACAGCAAAACCTGCATGAGTTCAGGGTTAGAAATGTGGCTGCAGCGAATTGATGCATCAGTTAAACAATGTAAGTAGCTCTTCATCCTGACTTTTCAAACGTAAAAAAATTCTGTCCCAATTCAAACCAAACTTACACAAAGCAAGGAAATATCCATGTTAGAGAAAACTGTAACAATGGGGCGGGGGCAGTGGGCGGTTTCACTGCTTCTGCCAGGTGGAAATTGAGCAGAATGTGAGTTAAAATCCAACCCGAGTATACCGATTACTCTTTCACCATTCCATGGCCATGGTAACGCCACTGTTTCCTTAAGTAGCTGGGACACAGGCGGGAGCCTCCTGAGTACATGTAAATCAGGGTCCGATAATGTTCCTCTATCTCTATGGACGCTGCCTGACCTGATGAATGTTTCGAACATCTGCAATATTTTGCTCCTATAATACGGACAGACCCCAAAGATTTTTCTTCTTTATTCTTTCTTAGGATATGGATGCCGCCAAGAATAGGCCAGCACCTTGTTGCCCATCCTAATTGCCCTTGAGCTAAGTGGCTTGCTAGTCCATTTCAGAGGGCAGTTGAGTTTCATGAGTCAGCCACATTGCTGTGGATCTGGAGTCACATCTAGGCCAGACCAGGTAATGATGGCAGGTTTCCTTCCCTAAAGGATATTAACGAACCAGATGGTTTTTTTATGACAATCGATGGTGCTTTTGCGGTCACCATCGCTGAGACTAGCTTTGCATTCCAGGTTTATTAGTTGAATTCAAATTCCACCAGCTGGCATGGTAGGATTTGAACCCATGTCCCCAGGGCATTAGCCTGGGCCTCTGGGTACTAGTCCAGTGGTATTACTGCTACGCCACCATCTCCCCTTGAATAAAAAAATAATGTTATGGCTCTGGCATGACAGTACATCAAAGTCTCCATTGGAAGGTTGGCAGCCACCTTGGAGACCCAGCTCCAGCAGTTTCTGCTGGATTTGCACTCAGACCTGCAGTATAGCCAGTGGCTAGGCGAGAGGGGGTACAGGGCACCTCGACTTCCCTCCATGTGCCCCTGCTCCTCAACGAGTCAGGGAGGGGCCATTGGGCACCCAAAGGGAGGAGCCAGGCAGCCCAGAGGCATCCATCCAAGGCATTCCAAGGGTGTCCTGCCACTACAACTCCTCTCTGACAGTGACCCCATCAACTCCAGCAGGTCAGGCCAAGGAGGGTGCACCTGCCCCAGAGCAGGAGCCCTTAGCAGGCTGGGGCCCGCAAGGCCTCGGGCCACCAGCGGATGCCCTCAAAGTCATCTCAGACAATGGGGCATATCAGTCAGCAGGCTGCATCCACCTCCGCTGCGGATGTCGGGGCTACACCTGGACGAAACGGTAGGGTAAGAAAAATTAAGAGATTTTGAAAGCACACTTGTCGCATGGGTGTTCACTCATTGTATATGCTTTTCAATTCTGTAAATATATTTTGGATTAATCCTTTTCTGAGAATCATGGATTCAATAAATATTCAATGTGATTCAATGTTCCACATTTGTTCAACATGTACCCCCAACGCCCAATGAATTCAGCACAATCCACCAATTAATGGTTGCATTAATTCTCCCACAATTTCACCACAGTGAGTTGCCTTTATTTTCAACACAAAAACAGAAAATGCTGGAAAAACTCAGCAGGTCTAAGAGCGTCTGTGGAGAGATAAACAGAGTTAACGTTTCGAGTCTGTGTGACTTTCCACAAGATGTTATTAGACCTGCTGAATTTTTTCAGCATTTTCTGTTTTTGTTTCAGATATCCAGCATCCACAGTATTTTGCTTTTATCTTAGCCTTTACTTCCACATCGGCGACATCAACAAAGGCACATCAATATGTGACCATGCTGGCTGGCCAATACACCTGTCACTCTTAAATCTCAGGCAGGCATTATTTGGGCTCAGGAGAATTGCTCATCAAAGTTAATTATCCTGCTGCTGTCACATTAATGTCTATTGTTTATGGATTGCACAAGTATTTGTCATGACTAACATTATAATCATTTCTCCAATGTGTACTTTGTAATGGTGTTTACTTTATGAGAGTGAGTGTTTGGAAAAAGCAGTATCAAACATTGAACCTCATAGGCTTCCATGCCTCTCTGCAGCTTGTTCTCACCTCTGTGTTTAAGGCTGAGCTTAGTTCCCACTCTCCCTATGCATGACACTGACCAGTCCAAACATTGGAAACACATCTTCAATAAGCCAATAGTTTGCTCTATTAAGGACCTTATGGTGGAATGTGCTGCATTGTATCTCTCCTTAGATGCACTCTGTGGCTGACAAACCAGCGTTGTTAGCCATACTTTCTGGGGATACCCTTTGTCACCAAGGAGCCAACTCTCTAAGTGCCAAGGGCCCTCAAATATCTGTGGCACTTGTGAGTGATGCAAGATGTAAGAGCTCTGAGATCTCCCTGGGTGCCTAGCACAAATGTGCGTGATCTGCTTTCTGTGATCAAAATCCCTTTCTATTAATGAATCTCACAGGCTGCTATCAGGGAGCTCTCAAGATTACACGTATGCATTGGATGGCACCCTGCATTTGTGGGAAACCTGAGATTCTAGCGAATCTCACAGCTCTGGTAGCCTGGCTTGCACCATCCATGCGGACTGCGCATAATGATGAGCTTTATTGAAAAGGCATCTGTCACCTCCCTTATGCAGTTGTGTGTTGCCGATTGTGATATTCCTTAAAGGTCCCTGGTGGAGCTTTGGAAGGATCCGCTGGCTAAAAAGGTAAGTACAGAGGCTACCTTCAATGTAACTGGCATGGGACACCCTCCAAGTCCTTGCCGCATGACCTCCTCATGAAAAAGGTGGGAAATGTGAGCTATCATATCCCTAGGCAAGCAAAGGCGCCTGTAGCACTGTATTTCGCTCATTTCCATTTATGTGCTGAATCTTGGTCGCACCAAACGTCTTTGTGGATTTGGCTCCTCCTCGGCAGCATCTGGGACTTCCAGGGACCCCTCTGGCTTTTGCTCCTCAGAGTGATGGTCTACCCTGAGCTGTGCTAATTGGAGATGGGCTCCTCTTCTCCTCATTCTAATATAAGCTATCAGCGAGGCAGCGTTGCCTGCAGCCTGCATTCTCCACTCCTCCTTGTATTTGTGAAAGGATGCAATTGAACAGTCAATGGTAGTTCCCCTTGAATGATCTCCCTTCATCTCCAAGCCAGGGATCCAGGCTCAAACCCTTGACATGCCCTCAGTCTGTACATGGCATTCCCTGTCCACCTCTTGCAGGCTACATCCTGGAGGTCGACAGGTGGCTGAGCATCCCTCAGAGGTGACTGCACTTTCACAATGTGGTTCTTCATTAGGTTCAATACACCAATGTGTTATAACCCTCAGTCAGGCTATTGTCAGTTCACCTGCTGTTGCTAGACAATAACTATCGATACCCAATCCTTGTACTTAGTCTTGGCAGTAAGTATGGTACCTTGCAAGTCATGACCAGTACAATGGAAACATCAATGCTTGTAGTGTCAATTTAGCTTCTGTGCAGCAGTTGTGGCCCTTAATTGTTTGATCCTCCTTTCCTTTTCACATGCCGCTGTGAGAATCAGATGGCCACTTAAGACCAACTGCATTGTAGCATCAAAACTTAAGGGATTCTCACCTCAATGTGCACCATTAATGAAGGAACAAAACTAGTTCATTGCTCATTAGCCCCTCGAGTCCAGCTCTCAGCTGACCCATGTTCTCCATGATTTGTGCAGGAAATTTATGGGATTCCCCTTCAATCAGCCCAAAATTGTTTTGCTGAACTCCTCCCAGATGCTCTGAAACCCCTTCCATATCAATTTTTTCAAGTTTGTTTTTACAACTGTGTCATTCATCAGTGATTGCGAACATGGTGATCATCACTTCTGTAAGTGCAACCGGCTTCCAACCTCCCCCATCACCCACCAAGTTCCTCCCATCCTCCCCCAGAGTCATTGCTTCCTAATTCCCATTCCTCCTGTAACTATCCAGCCTCTCCCTGTTACCCTTGACCCCATCATTGTACATGTTGATATTCCTGTTAGTCCCCTGAACCCTTCAATGTTGATGTCCTTTGTCGACCTACCCCTTTTCGAGGCTACATGCACACTTACTTTTTAGGAGCCCCCCATGAGACCATCCGATGCAACCCATGGCTTTCTAGCTACCAACATACAGAATACTGATACCTCCCCTTAATATTACTGTGCTCTCTGTCTCCAAATAACATGACTCAAACTCCCAGGACTAAATCCCTTAGTTAACTGATCATGCCCTACACATCATTTTAAGCATGACTGCCACTGCCCAGAGAGGTCTTCTCCCACCCAATACTGAGACCAAGACATGCATGCAATGCAGAGCCCTCTAACATGGTCCTTACAGCCCCAGGACAGTCTCTGAAATATGCTTCCGACAGCATGGTCTCAGCCCCAGGACATTCTCTCAACGTTTCTTGGACAGTTCTTTAACTTTTGCCTCCAGGCAGTTTTTCACCCTTCCACAGACAGTCTTTTAACTTTTTTTCCTGGACAGTCTTCCACTCTGTTCCTTCACCTCGCCCCTTGTCCTTTCTCTGTCTCACCCCTCCCCTCTCGTGTCTCCACCTAGTCTTGTCTCCATCTCACCTTCCCCTCTCATCTACCCCCCCCGACCTTGACCTGTCTCCATCTCACCCTCCCCTCTCAGCTTCCCCCCTTGTTCTATCTCCTTCTTACCCTCCCCTTTCATCTTCTGCCCACCCCCACCCAGTGCTGCATCCATCTCATCCCTCCCACTGGTCGTGCCTCCCATGCCCAGCCTTGGTGCAGCCTGTGTTACAGGGACCCGTTATTTAACAGTTACGATGTTAAAGGAAGGCAAAAGCTGCATCTGCTGACTTCCAAGTCATGGATGAAATTAAACTTGCCAGGTGCGTGCCACTTATATACAGTTGTAAAAGAGACCATTCTAATTATCAACAGGCGGGGCACTTAATTTGGAGGGGAAATGTGATTCTGATGAGTAGGCCTTTTAATGAGCATCCATGAGGTGAAAATTAACCCTAATGTGGTTCCTGATTTAACTCAGCAGAAAACTGGACCCGCCTTTAATCTGCCTTGAAAGTTAGGAGAACAAAGTTCCAAACTAGGAAGGATATCCAAATTACCATACATGATTATGTAATCAGTACATTGTATAATGTACTGGAGAAACTACAGGTTAATTACACGGAGGTTAATTACACTAGGGTTGGCTACATGGAGGTTAATTGAACTGAAGTTAATTAATTACACTTCCTTTCAGCTCTTCATCATCAGGTGCCAAAGGAAATAACAATTAAAGAGTCAGTAGTTTATGTTGGAACATTCTAGCAATGTGACATTGTTCTTAGTTTAGATTTGTTAATTATAAATTAAAACAAGAAATTCTGCATCAAGTATGTTGTACAAAGGGGTCAGAACTATTTCATCTTGGATTATAGGATTTTTGTTAAAAATCACTAATTTCCTTTTGGAATACAGTAGCAGGAGGTTTAATAATGATGACATTTTGACTACACAGCCTTCCATATCCAAAACCATGATAGTTAGAAATTTTGGTTTCAACCTCAAGGTTTGCCACATGGGACATTTCCCTGTCTAATTCAATCCCATCAGTTGTTCATAAGAGGCAGAATACAGACCATATTCAACTAGTCAGCACTTGCAAAACCAAAACAAAATGTCCACTGTTATATGTGATTATGTGATTGGACAGCGTGCTGCCCAATCACATAATCACATATAACATTGTTCATCCTGAGTGCGCTAATAGCTGCACTAACAACCGATTTAAAATAATCAGTGAAGCTCATAATGTAGCTCATTTATACTTGCCAGAAGTGACATACTTTCATATGCATAGACCTGTTCTCTGCAAACAAAAGGAATATGCTCAAGCTTTGCACCTTTTTTGAATTACTTGGGGGCTTGAAGAGCCCTTAGTTTTCTGTTGCTTTCCTCATGGCAACACCTTGGCCAATCAGAGTCGAGTTGCCAACCAATCAGCACCCTTTTCTCCTGTAGTATAAATTGTTGTGACCATTTAAAATTTGGCATTCTTGATTTGTCTTGATGAGTACAAGATGAAAAGCTGCATTGCAGTCATATGTCAAGTAACAATGGGCTGAATCTTACCCATGTTGGGCGGGCTGTGTGGGAGTGGATGCGGAGCCATTCGCTGCCTGTGATTGGCTGCACGCTGCCATTTTACGTGGGTGGGCTAATTAAGGCCCACCCAGTATAATATGCGTTCCGTACCACTCAGCACTACCTGCGCGGGTGGGGGAGGAAGGAGAATCGGGGCCCGCGCTCTTTCGCGGGTGCGGGAAAGAGCACAGCAATCTCCCTGAGGCACGGAGCTGCCTCAGGGAGATTAAGTTGACAGTAAAAGTTTTCAAATACTAAAGTAGAAAATTATTTGAACATATTTCCTCATGTGGCAGTGTCACATGAGCTGGGGCATGTTTGTGAAGTCACAAAAATGTATTTATTTATTTTATAGAAGCTTCAGGAAACCTCATCCCGACCGTGGACGAGTCTTCCTGAAAAACATGAAGGCCGCTTGGGGCTCTTTGCCTGCCCGCCAACCTTAAGGTTGGACGGGCAGCGTTGTCAACAAGTTTAATTGCTTTTTTAATGGCCTTAATAGGCCGTTGACAGTTCGGCGGGCACGCCGCTGCCTCCAGCGCGCCCGCCGAATGAAACATCAAAATGATGTGCGATGATGTCGGGACGCATGCCCAACGTCACCATGCATCATTTTATGTGTCAGCGTGTTGGGCCCGCCCCCGCACGCCGATGACAATATTTTGCCCAATGTTTCAGTCCACTACCCACAATAAGGACTCAAAGAAATATACTCGGTGAAGCTCCAGCATTTTGAGCCTAAAGTGTGATTATTTCTAACTTCTAGAAACCAGAATATGTAACATGGCGGCAGTGGGTGTCTGTGAGTAAAACCTCAAACATTTTAAATGAATTTAATGCTTAGATTAAGAATCAACTTGAATTAGTGTCAGAGAGAGAGAGAAAAACTGAGTGAATTGTATGAAAATAAATGACTGCTGCCACAGCATTGAACACACAACTACAGCCCATGATGAATTGGGAGGCTGATGATGTCATAGGGGCACTTAGGAAGTTTTTTAAAAAGTGCGGACTGACATTCAGAAGCTTTCTAAAAGGCTGTAGTGAAGAGGAAAGGGTCAGCTACATCCTTCTGTGGGAAGGAGAGAAAGGATTAAATTTGTTTGCTAGTGGGTAGCTAGAGTGAAGATGACAGCAGGAACCAAGACAAAATGCTCGCTCAACAAGTGATCCAGGGTTGGCCTGATAAGATACAGCAAACACGCCCAACATTAAGGTATCAGAGGGGAGAATTTTGTCCCTGTCAGACAATTTGGGTGGGCGCGGGCGGGCGCACAGCCGATCGCCACCTGTGATTGGCTGCATGCCGCCATTTTGCATGGGCGGGCCAATTAAGGCCCGCCCAGTGTGACGTGCACCCGGAAGCGCTGAGCGCACCCTGTGCGGGCGGCGGGGGGGAGGAGGCTGATTCGGGGCTGCACTTTTGAGCGCAGAAATCAGTTTGATTTTTCAAAATTTTAATAAAGTTTAAAAAAACTAATTTTTAAGACATGTCCCCTCATGTGAGTGTCACATGAGCCGGGACATGTCAATGAATTTTATGAAAAAATGTTATTAAATTTTAAAAGCCTTCATGAAACCTCATCACACCCATGGATGAGGTTTCATGATAAATGCGAAGGCCACCTGGGCTCTTCACCTTCCCGCCAACCTTAAGGTTGGACGGGCAGCTCAGTTAAGTGCTTTAATTAATGTTTAAATGTCCTCACTAGGCCTTTGACAGTTCGGTGGGCGCACAGCCGACTCCAGTGCGTGCCCGCCGAACTGAATATCTGAATGACGCACGGTGACGTCGGGACGCACGCCCGACATCACCGTGGGTCATTTTACCCGTCGGCAGGCAGGGCCCGTACCCGCTTGCCGACCCGAAGATTCTGCCCAGAGTCAATCAGAGATGACACCTCACTAGAAGATGATGTTCTGCTAGCCAGATACAGAATAATCATACCCAAAACAATGCAGGAAGAGCTTCACCAGAAGATACATGATGGCCACATGGGAATGGAGAAGTATAAGTTCAGAACCTAATCAGCTGTGTACTGGATAGGCATCTACAAAAACATCGAAAGAATGGTGTCTACATGAAATGTATGCCAGAAATAGAGTAACACATGGCAGAAAAAGGAGACGATAGCTACTGTAGTGCCACCCAGACCATTGCATACTGTGCGAGGTGATTTATTCACATGCAACCAAGAATGGTATCTCATAGTTGCAGAGCTACTGCTCAAAGTTCCCTTTTATCTGAAAGGTGAAAGATTTGAGGGCTACAACGATCATTTCAGCAGTATGCGTTCTGTTCCCTGAGCAAGGATTTCCTGAAAGAATAATATGTGACAATGGAACCCAATTCACTTCCAGAGAATTTAAGGAATTCACTGAACGGTATGGGTTCAATATCATCACCTCATCACCACATTACCCAAGGGCACGGGTTTATAGAAAGACATGTCCAGATGGTCAAGAGAACCCTCATACAATGCTGAGAGACAAAGGAAGGTCCAAACCATGCCTCATTGTCATTTTGATCTATACCTCTCAAGCTTGAAATGAAATGAATCACAGAATCACAGAATTTTAACGGCAGAGAAGGAGGCCATTCGGCCCAACATGTCTGCACTGGCTCTCCAAATCAGCATTATGACCAACTGTCAGTGCCCTGCTCTTTTCCTGTACCCCTGCACATTGTTTCTATTCAAATCATCATCTAATGCCCTCTTGAATGCCTTGATCGAACCTGCCTCCACCACACTTCCAGGCAGTGCATTCCAGACTCGAACAACTCGTTGTGTAAAAAAGTTTTTTCTCAAGTCACATTTGCTTCTTTTGCAAATCACTTTAAATCTGTGCCCTCTCATTCTTGATCCTTTTATGAGCGGGAACATCATCTCCCTATCTACTCTATCCAGGGCCCTCATGATTTTGAACATCTCTATCAAATCTCCTCTTTGCCTTCTTCTCTCCAAGGAGAGCAGTCCCAACCTCTCTAATCTATCCTCATAGCTGAAGTTTCTCATCCCTGGAACCATTCTTGTAAACCTCTTCTGCACTCTCTCCAATGTGTTCACATCCTTCCTACAATGTGGCGTCCAGAACTGTATTTAATACTCCAGCTGAGGTCTAACGAGCCTCTCATATAAATTCAGCAGAACCTTCTTGGTCTTGTATTCTATGCCCCTATTAATAAAGCCCAGGATATTATATGCTTTATTAGCTGCTCTCTCCACCTGTCCTGCCACCTTCAATGATCTATGCACATATACACCCAAGTCTTTCTGTTCCTGCACTCCCTTCAGAATTTCACCCCTTATTTTAAATTGTCTGTCCATGTTCTTCCTATCAAAATGCATCACCTCACACTTCTCCACTTCATCTGCCACCTATCTGCCCACTCCACCAACTTGTCTACATCCTTTTGAAGTTCTACACTGTCCTCCTCAGTTTTCAACACTTCCAAGCTTCATATCATCTGCAAACTTTGAAACTGTCCCCTGCACACCAAGATATAGATCATTAATATATATGAGGAAAAGTAAGGGTCCCAATACTGACCCCTGAGGAACTCCACTACAAACCTTCCTCCAGCCTGAAAAATATCCATTGACCATTACTCTCTACTTCCTATTTTTCAGCCAATTTGCTACTATCCCTTTTATTCCATGAGCCAATAACTTATCTCACAAGTCTGTTGTGTGGCACTGTATCAAATGCCTTTTAAAAGTCCATGTACACGACATCAACAGCATTACCCTCATTGACCTTTTCTGCTACCTCTTCAAAAAACTCCAGCAAGTTAGTTAAACATGATTTTCCCTTTAGGAATCCATGCTGGCTCTTCTTTACCAACCCATATTTTTCCATGTGACTATTAATTCTATCCCGAATAATTGTTTGTAGAATCTTGCCCACTGCTGAAGTTAAACTGACTGGTCTGCAATTGCTGGGCTTATCCTTACAACTTTTTTTTGAACAAGGGCATAATATTTGCAATTCTCCAGTCCTCTGGCACTTCCCCGGAGTCTAGGGAAGACTGAAAAATTGTGGTCTGTGTCCCTGCAATTTCTACTCTCACTTCCTTCAATATCCTTGGATGCATCTCGACCGGTCCTGGTGCCTTGTCAACTTTAAGTACTGACAGTCTATTCAACACTTCCTCCTTCTGGTGACACAGTTTCCTTGTCTGTCACCATGGCCTGGGTAGCATCTACCTCCTTGGTAAAGACGGATGCAAAGTATTCATTAAATACTTCAGCCATGGCCCCTTTGTCCATGTATAAATTCCCTTTTAGGTCCCTAATTGTCCCTACTCCTCCTTTTACCACCCTTTTAATATTCATATGCGTGTAGAAGACTTTGGGATTCCACTTTAAGTTGGATGCCAGTCTTTTTTCATAATCCCTCTTTGTTTCGCTAATATGCTTTTTCACCCCCCCTCTGAACCTTCTGTATTCCTCTTGGTTCTCAATTGTATTTTCTACCTGCCATAAGCACACTTTTTCCACTTTATCTTAATTTCTATCTCCTTTTTCATCCAGGGAGCTCTGGGTTTGTTTGCCCTACCTCCCCCTTTCAATGCAATATACCTTGACTGTTCCTGAACCAATTCTTTTTTGAAGGTAGCCTATTGTTCAGCTGCAGTTTTTCCCTCCAATCTTTTGTTCCAATCTATCTGGTCCACAGAGCTGAATGATCTTCCTTCCATCATAAGGTCAGAAGTGGGCAAGTTCACTGATGATTGCACAATGGTCAGCACTATTCATGGCTCCTCAGATACTTAAACAGTTCATATCCAAATGCAGCAAGACCTGGACAATATCCAGGCTTGGGCTGACAAGTGGCAAGTAACATTCAGACCATCTCCAACAAGACAGAATCTAACCATCACCCCTTGACATTCAATGGCATTACCATCATTGAATCTCACACTATCAACATCCTGGGGGCTATCATTGACCAGAAACTGAACTGGAATAGCCATATAAATACTGTGGCTACAAGAGCAGGTCAGAGGCTAGGAATCCTATGAAGAATAACTCACCTCCTGTCTCCCCAAACCCTGTCCACCCTCCACAAGGCACAGGAGTGTGATGGAATACTCCCCACTTGCCTGGATGAGTGCAGCTCCCACAACACTCAAGAAGCTTGACACCACACAGGACAAAGCAGCCCGCTTGATTGGCACTACACCCACAAATATTGACTCCCTCCACCACCGACACACAGTAGCAGCAGTGTGTACCATTTACAAGATGCACTGCAGAAATTCACCAAGGCTCCTTAGACAGCACCTTCAAAACCCACAACCATTGCAATCTAGAAGGGCAACTTCTTACGGGAACACCACCACCCATAAGTTCCTCTCCAAGCCACTCACCATCCTGACTTGGGAATTGTTATGGCACTGCTAATTGCAAATGCTGAGCTGCTCAAACTTCAAAGGGAAACTTGAAACAACCGCCACAACTCTTTTGTATTTTGTATAAATTTCGAGATGCGTGACTTGAATTCAGTACTAAGAAGACCATCAAGTCTCATAGGTTTCTTACAAAACTAAATTAAACCTTTATTAATGAAAGAAGTTATTTTAAGTACACACATAGATCTATAAATTACTACTATGATAACTTCTAAATCCCCTAGTTAATCTAACTCCCAGTTACACGTTTCTTAAGGCAACAGTAAAGACACATAAATTTTAAAAGACCCAGGCAAAGAAACACAATAAATACCCTGAACAATCCAATTCAAAGTGAGTTTTCTTAACTTCAGTTCTTTGTAGACAACAGCTTGAGGTGTATATGCTGGAGGCTTTTTCACACTTGTTCCAGAACTTAGAATGCCTTCTCTCCTGAGGGAATGCTTCTATCCTTTATCCATACTTTCCCCTTTGAATGCAAATTCCCATTGTTTTACTATGGGCTGACTTTTCTGGCTGGTGGGGGGTTGGAGAAGGAGCGGGCGCAGACCTGATCGCCACCCACAATCGGGTCCGCGCCACCATTTTATGCGGGCGGGCCAGTTAAGGCCGGCCCAATGTGAATCGCAGTTCCCGAGGACAGCGGGAGTGGACAGGCGGCAGTGGGTCTGCAATGACTGCCGGGTCCAATGGTGACCCGGCGGCCTGGTTTAAAAAGTTGCTGCAGCCTTTCCGAGGCTGTGAATCATGGCTCCCCAGAGCACTGCTGGTGAGCAGGCCAGGCAGGAGGGTAGGGCAGGGGGGACCACTGTGCCCCTCATTTTTCGGATGATTGCCTTGCTGCCCTCCTCGAAGAGGTGGCAGCACATTGGGAGGTCCTGGTACCCCAGGGCAGGAGGAGGAGGCCCCCCCCCACATGACCAAACGTGCCTGGGAGGAGGCGGCGGAGGTGGTGAGATCCCGGGACGTGGTGCGGCGCACCTGGATCCAGTGTTGAAAGTGCTTCAACGACCTGTTGCGCTTAGGAAGGGTAAGTACCATGTTGGCAATGGTCCCTCAACCCAACAGATAGGCTTTCCCCCCTGCTGCCCTCCCCCCTCCGCCAAGTCTGAGTGTAGTGACTGCATTGAATCATTGACGACATGTGTCCTTCGCTGGGTGGACTGGCAGATATTACCCATGCTGAGGTCAGCCTGAGAGGGTGGTGAAGAGATGGGTTCTGCCCGCGCAGCATATGGTACACTGAGACCCAGATAACTGTTTTGGGGACAACCTGGAGGAGCTGCACCTAGGTGCAGTGCTGGAACCCCAGGACATGTCCAAGTCAGGGTGATGACATACTGGGAGGGGAGCTTCAAGGTGGCGTGGCATCGAACCATCTGCTGCCCTCTGTGCTCCATGTGCTTGTGCCTCCTTGCTATGGAAGGTTATACCATGTGGTGCCTAATGTGAGTTAGCCATTCTCAGCCACTTTGAGCAGGAGGCCCTGGATCTGGAGAGGCGCCATGCGCCCAGGTCCAGTGGTGTCGGTGAGGCTGGGGTGCCACGGCCAGGTAGGTATGCCTAGCAGTGAGGTCAGCATTGTTCTCCCAACAGCCATGGCAGTGCTGAATGTTCAGTGATTGAAGTTTGCAACATGGCTTGACCATTGCTTATGGAAGGATGAGCGCATAATGATCCGGGGGACAGGGATGCACTTTGTCATTGTCTCCACGTTAACTGATCCAATGTCCTTGTTCTTCCTTTCAGCATCAGTGGAACAGGGCCAGGAGGAGGAGCAGCAGAGGCCCCCTCTCACACCTGAGGGCCCTGAAGTCTCACCAGTGTCACACCATCTCTGGCAGGCACCAGTGCAGATACTAGCACCTCGGTGGGAATTAGAACATCGGCTAGTGTTCTGGGGCACAATGGTGAGGGCACATCACTGTCGCTGGAGGAGCTGGCAAGGACAGAGAGTGCCCATGGTGCCAGCAGTCGGAGGACTGCAGGGGACCAGGCACATGCTCAGTCGGTGCCTGATGATGTGCCTCTGGAGTCGTCCGCGACGCAGCAGCTGCAGGAAATGTGGCCGGGTGTGCGGGAGAATCTGAACGAGATACATGAGGTTGTGCTTGCTTGGTGTCCATGGTGGAGGAGTCTACGCGGACGATCGCCAAAGCAATGAGCCTCATGCCCAAGCGCCATGTGTCCTCCATGGAGAAAGCGGTGACTCTCATGGAGAGGCTCCTCCAGGAGACTCATCAGGGCTTCCTGGGGATGCGCTCGGGCCAGCAAGCCCTCACATCGGCATTGACCTCAGCTGGTCAGTGCCAGTGTGGAAGATGTTCTGGGCACCAGGTTTCCTAGCTCGGTGGCCATCCATGCATGGTGAGCAGGGAGGTCCGAAGCGACCTCACATTGGCGCAGCAGCTGCCTGTCATCTCTGCGGGCTCCTCTCAGGGCGCTCCGGATGAAGGCGGCAGCTCCTCTGCCCCTCTGCCAGTGACCATTGCATCCAGTGAGGCTGCGACGACCGGGGAGATGCCAGCTGTGGAACTGGCAGCTCCCTCCCAGGCGGGGCCAGCACAGACTCCACGGGCCAGAGGACAACCGCTAAGGTCATCGGGGCCAACAGGACATCAGAGTTTGCAGGACCCGGAAACGTAAACATAAGGCATCTGAGACACACCACGGGTTTATCACTGGTGCTTTTGCGTTGGCCTGAGATGAGGTCTTTATGATTTGTTTTGATTTTGAACACCTTTGTCATTTTGTTTCCTATAGTTTCTTTGCTTGTAATATTAAATTCAGACATGTGACCAAGGCTGAGGGTACCGCTTTTCTTCTGCAGCCCAGGCTTGTCCTGGAGGTCCATATGTGTGCTCTAGCTGAATGTTCATTGGATTAAAGCCTCCCAGGTGTCCCTGCCTCCCTGGAGTATTCCCGGGTCAGTGTCTACCCCCTCAGCATTTCCCTGTGCATGCTCATCCTCGGACTCACTGCTGGACTCATCGTGTGCAGCCGCAGCCACTGCGTCGACGTCTTCATCGTCCACAGTGCCCCCCCCCCACCCCCCCATCTTTTCAGCGCAAGATTGTGGAGAGCAATCACTTTCTAATAATAAGATTCTCCCAAAGTACCAATCTGACCAGTAATCTTTGGGAAAAATAAACATGCTGTTTTTTAACTTCCCCTGATTAGGTGTAAGATTTCACCCTTATTTGAAATCAATCTCATCTGGTTTATTTCAAAATGCAAATTTTCCCTTTACACCTATGTAAACCACTATCACCGACACACGATCTGGGGGGTACTGGAGTGCACCCCCTGAGCGATCCAGGCATCAGAAGGGCATCTTGAGAAGACCAATGGCTCCCTCCATGACGTGGCTCCTATTGTACCACTGCTCAGTTTCTGTTCTTGGATAGTGGAGAGGCATCATGAGCCACCTTCTGAGGGGATAGCCCTTGTCACCCAGCAGCCATCCATCCAGCCGGGCTAGAGCACTGAAGACCTGGAAGCACTGAGGATGCAGGTGTTGTGGGAGCTGCCTGGGTACCTTGCACAGACTTGCCGAATCAGCATCCTGTGATCACACACTATCTGCACGTTCATGGAGTGGAAGCCCTTCCTGTTGACGAAGGCACCGGGCTCACCTGCTGGCGCCTTGATGGCCACATGTGTACAGTCTATTGCACCCTGGACGCGGGGGAAGCCAGCAATGGCTGCGAAGCCTCTGGCTCGCTGTGCCTGGCTTGCCTGGTCCCAATGGAAGTGGATGAAGGCTAATGCCCGTCTGAACAGATCGTCTGTAACCTGCTTGACACAAGTGTGGATAGCTGATTGGGGGACACTGCAATGATCACTCACCGACTTCTGGAAGGAGCCAGAGGCATAGAAGTTGGGGGCAGCTGTGACCTTCAGAGCCACTGGCATGGGGTGCCAACCCACACAGTTAGGGGAGATCTCAGGCCCAATCGTCTGACAGATATAGTTGACCGTCTCCCTTGAGAGACAGAGCCTCCTTTGGCACTGCTCCTCAGACATATTGAGGTAGTTGCTTCACTGCCTGTATATCCTGGCAGTAGGATAGTGGCGTCTTCTGTGGCCCCTTCCGCCTTGGACTACCTCTTGGCCCTGCGCCCCTTGTGCCTGCACCTGTCCTTCCAAAGGTGGCTCCTCTGGAGGCTGACTGTGCACTCCTGGCCTCCTCCCCCTTCTAACCCTCCCTTCCTCCTCAGCGGAGGTGCCTCCAGTGGAGAGTTCAGCTCCTATTCCCAGGCTAAGGGAATCCTGAAACTGCAGGCCCAAAAAAGATTCCTCAATGCAGAATGCTGACCTGAAGGTTGTGAGTCCAGACCAAGCAGCTGGTATGCCTCTTAAAGTATTACAGATCACACAGGCAAGCATCAGAAACTTTGAAACATCAATATTTGACAGAGCACACTTGCGACCCCACTGAGCCCTCTTATCCCGCCCGTGGATGAGATTTATACAAATGTGTCCTACCCGCCTGCCCGTTGCGCCCGTCCGCCGACCCGTAGATTGCGTGGGCGCCGAGAAATCATGGTCGATTGGAGCGTCAAGGGCCTTTCATTAATGGCAGGCGCGCATCAGAGAACATTGCACGTCCGCCCAAAGAAACATCGCGATGGCGCGTGGTGACATCAGGATGCTTGCTCGACATCGCCGTGCGGCATTTTACGTGCATGCCTGCATGGCCTGCCCCCACTCTCCAGCAGGAAAATTATGCCCTATGCCTTTGGACTTTACCTTTCTAATAATAAAATTCTCCCAAAGTACCAATTTGACCAGTAATCTTTGGGAAAAATAAACATGCTGTTCTATAACTTCCCCTGGTTAGGTGTAAGATTTCACCCTTATTTGAAATCAATCTCATCTGGTTTATTTCAAAATGCAAATGTTCCCTTTACACCTATGTTTACCTACTTAACATTTCATATCTTTTGATACATCAAAGCCTTCAGACCAGCTGCTTTTAATTCAATTAAGTCACACACACACACACGCACATACACAGACCCCGCCATTACTCTATTTTACAATAAATTCTACTAATATAGTGAAAATTATTATAACTTCCTGACAAATATATTGCCATTCCTTCACTGTTGCTGGGTGAAAATCCTGGAACTCCCTCCCTAACGGCACTGTGGGTGTACCTTTACCCCAGGGACTGAAGCGGTTGAAGAAGGTAGTTCAATACCATCTTCTCAAGGGCAATTAGGGATGGGTAATAAATGCTGGCCTAACCAACGATGCCCACATCCCATGAATGAATTTTTAAAAATTAACTGCCCACCAGTTCCCTGGCATTATTTTACACTTGCCACGCTATCTCTTCTCTTTAACTCTTTTTATATGTGGGATCCACATGGACCAGAGGTTTTTATCCTCACAAGTTATGATGCATCTGATTTCTTGCCGTAGAAACAAAATCTGTCAGAATATTGTGACAATGACCTGAATTTTAGTGAGTCAGGATAGCTCGGGAGCCTTTTAAAAATGGTGGAAGGGTCCCAATCCCAGGATTCCCAACCCCTTCCCTGGGCTGTATGATTTCCAGGCATGTCTTTTACGGGTGTGGGCTGATTCGGGTCACGAGCCCACGCCCAGTACTCCTGACCTGGCTGGCTCCACTGTGGATATAGGCATGTCCTGCTCCACAATTTTCATGGAGCTGGCCATGTATTTTAATGGACGTGGTTCATAGCGCCTTAGAACCATAGTCTGCGTGAGGGGACCTTTTAAAAGCTGAGTTCAAAAGATCGTCCTCATGCTCCCCATGCCAAGATATGTCCCACACCCACTCCTATGGTCTTTCATGACCCCATGCTAAACCATGGCCCTCCACCTACCCACAAGGTCTATTTTGCCCCCATGCCATGTTATGCCTCCCTAAGCACCCCCATGGCTGCTTATGCCCCCTATGCCAAGCTATGCCAAGCTATGCCTTTCCACCCACCCCCTTGGCCAAGCTATGGCACTTCCATGCCCATTGACCCACTATATACTGTATAGAACCAGTGAGTGCAATAGTGGCAATAAAATGGGTAAAAATAACACTTTTAGACAACAGTCATTCATTCATTATTTTCCACTATGTTAAAAAAGTCCTTTCACTACAGCCCAATAAAAGTGTCAATCAGTCAGACCCTTTAAAGTATCAATAACAGAAAGTGTAAGCACTTGAAACCTCTTAACCTTGTGTAAATAAAAATTGTGCAATTGATTGCAGTGATATAAGAGGCAGAGCTGTCAATCAAACAATATTTTCCCTGGAACTCAGATGTTTCAACGTAGAAATGGATGTCTGGGCTCTCAGCCAAGAATACATAATGAGGTTTGACATTAGGGGCATGAAGGGCCATGGAGGTGGGTGGGGGAATAGTCTGGCATGGGGGCAATGAAGTGGCATGGATGGGGCATGGGGAGTATGGGTGTATGGGAATCAGGTAAGGACTGAAGGGCCTTTCTGTTTTTATTTTAACTAGTGCCAAGTCCCACAGCACTGAGAGGGCTTTTTAAACAGCCTGCCTCCGCACTGGGCATCCTCTGTGGCTTGTCCAACCTCTTTCTCAGGTTGGTTGGCCCAACTCCAGCCTGCACCTGCTCCCTGGCAATGAAGATCCCACCTTTGCGGGCATGTTCTCCCAAGGTGGACGTGCTGAGCCGAGACTTTTCCTGACTCCCACTGTCCTCAGTGATGAAAATCCAGGGCCATATATCCATGCAAATAAATATCAGGTTAATAACGTCTTTACAAAACAGTATGAAAATGTAATATGTAAATCAGCAAATTGGAAGAAACTGTGGAATGTAATACGTGTAGAAGATTGGCACTGACCAGAAAACTCTTTGTGGGATTGGCATAAAACAATGGAAAAAGGAATTATTTACACAATTCTACAAAAGACCTGTTGCTCAGCACTTCTATACTAATGCTATGGTGTACAACTTTCCTGGCTTAGTGACTAGATAATTTTGTGATGTGCCAATTTCTAATTTAGGTTTTTATCCTATGATCTAATCACCTGCCATTAATACAGTATTCCATAGAGACCCAAGCAAGGTCCACATCCATGTGATCTGCAGTATCTCTAACAATTAGAAGTTATTATAGCATACATTCAATGATGCCATTTCTAGCACATAGCAAATGTGCTATCAAATATGACAAACATAGGATATTATTAAGATCTACATAAAATGTGTGATCATCCCAAACTAATTGGAGTACTTCCAATTGCTGACAAGCCAGCTGGGTATGACCAGCAGTTTTTGAAAAACTTGATGTTCATTGTTTTAATGTTGTATGTATTTCGAACTCTCGCAATGGAACATGAAATTATTGTGAAACCGTCTACTACACAGAAAGCTATGCTATAATTACAATGGCGTGGCTTCATGTTCTCACCTAGAAAATAAACAGCTTGCCCTCCAACACACTGGCGTCATGGTACTTGGCACAGATTCTGGCCTCTTGGAAAATGATACTTTTAAAATCAATGCATTGACACGTGCCTCTGTTAGACTGTATCGCAGATTTCATTTACAACTTCAAGGGTTATTTATTTAAACAATACAAATACAGTTATGCCAACATCTAAAGTGAAAACAAATCTGGAGGACGTCATGGGTGTAAACTGCAGAACTGCTAGAGAGACTTTGACTTTTATCTGCTGGGAGCAGTTATCTAAAGTTGAAGGTCCTTGGAGACTTTGACCTGAAAATGCCCTTCATACACAAACGCACACACACACAATACACAGCCTGGGATTACATGGAAAGCAAATTTAGAGAACTTACTGTGATAGCTTGTAGCCTTGCTTTCAGCAGACGAGTCTCTTCCATCCTGAGAATCAAAACAGAAAGAACCGAAGTGAAAGGATGAACAGCATGAGCCGGAGAGGGGAGAGGCAATTGCTGGTGTGTGCTACAGCTGGGGTGGAGATTATTCCTGGCTTGTCAGGACATCTCCTAGCAGATGATGGTGCTGACCTGACTCAGGCAGGCACATGTGATGAAGAGGTGCAGACACAGATTGCTGGCGTGGCTGTCACGTTTGAGTGACAGACCATATGTTCCCCTTAGTCCAGAATTCTTTTAGCTGGATTGTTTCAAGAGGTGAGACAGCTTCCTGAGGAAACGTGGCAATGCTGTCCCGTTAAGCGAGAGACTAGGAATGTCAATCTTATTTTAACATATAGGGCAGACCTGTTGTAGAGGAATCTTAGGAATCACATTGCGATATGATCAATATATTAGATTTAAAGGGGACAATTTTAATTTTAGATGCACAAAGTAGTGGTGGGGGTGGTGGAGGCGGGGTGGTACGGCGGGGGGGCGGGGGTGGTGGTGGATGGAGAAATAAGAGAATGAAGTACACTTGTTGATCGGCTGTTGTTGCTACACAAGCCTGGAGCCAGTGGAGGCAATGGCTGATGCCAAATTGGCATTTTTGGGCAGCTTGCTGGTTGGGGAGTAGGCAGGAAATCAAGCAGTTCCTAAATATGTGAGGATAGCTTTTCAGGAGCCAGTGGTGAGCTGGAATTTTAAAAGTTTAAAAAATAACTTCAGCAGACTCAACTTGCTGCCAGAGATGACTTTAAGGGGTTCTGGTTGCGCTGTTAAACATCAATAGCTTGGCCCATCTCCTCATTTTCTTTAGGTTGTTCCATTAGGAGATTTCCATTAAAAATCAGCTTTCTCTCCCTGATCTTTCTAGAGGACATTTCAACAGATGTTAGAACCCTAACACATCCTTGTTCAAATAGGAATTCTTAGGGCGAGAGCCTAATTGTTGGTGAGCTCCTATGTATGAGAGGCATTGCAAATAAGTCAGATTTTGCTGTCACTAGGAAAACATTACCCAGCAGGCGAGATTGGAAGAGGAATCCTGGATAATTTTCCTCCACTGCTCCCGGCTCAGCCTCCTGAGGTCAACTGTCCTTTCAGAGCAGAGATATTGGATGTGAAAATGTTCAATGGTACAAAACAAGCAGATAATGAATCATCAGCTTGTTTTACACTGTGCCCGGACTGATGGTCTACCATTAGCCTGTTTTATAGCTTTGGCATTGACCAATTTCCCCTCTTGAGATACGCTGGGAGGTGGGGTGGTGGTGGTGGTTTGGTGGGTGGGGGGGCAGTGGTGAGGCTGTAAAATGGCGCGTGAAGGTGGGGTGTGGAAGTGCCATCATCTCCTGCCGCCATGCCATTCTGCCAGCAGCGGGGATGTTGGCAGACGGCCCTCCCAACCAAAGGCCAATTGAGCCAATTAAGTGGTGGTCAATTAAGGATCTCTTTCTGCCATCACCGGCATCTTGCCAGTGGTGGGCGGTCTCCCCCCTCACCACCCCCCACCCCACCCCTTGCTGGGGAGACCATCCAGTGAATCCTGGTGGCTATCCAGTGAGCTCAGGGTTGTGGGGGCGGGGGGGGGGGTTGGCGTGGAGGCTCCTATTTGGACACTCTTTGGTATATGAAAGAGTCCACCTTGTGGCAATGGCTGCCCCCATGGCTGAGTGCTCTCTGCACTCACCAACACTCCCTCCTTCACCACCAGCATCTGCCTGACTGACCCCAGCACTCCCAGACCCTATTTATCTTGTTAGGAAGGTCACCCTCCCATGGTGTCCTTTTATTCCAGGTGCAGTCCCAGCAGTGGCCACCACACCGGCTGGCACTGTTGAGACTGCTGAGCTGGCAGCCCTGCTAGCTGGCAGATCCTGGCGACTGATGGGCGGTTCTTTATAGGCAGCAAGGTGGCAATCAATTTGTTGCCTGACCCCCATACAATGTGACTGAGGATCCTGCAAACGGCTGATGTGGGGCCTCTCCTGGCTTCGAGGCCAGTCATCTGGACCCCCACCAGGAGAATAAAAATTCTGATCAAAGTTGATGCATTCAGTGACATAAACTATTGGAGTCAGAAACCAACTTTTCTGTGACATTTATTTTTATAGTTTGGTGTAGAAAGAACTTTAGTACTTGCAAAAAAAAAAATTAATAGAAGACTAATTGTCAAAACTAAAACAGCACTTTGAAAAATTTACAAAATATAAAGCCAGGAAAGCAAATAAATACTAATGCTGCAAAATACTACGGATGATGGAAATCTTAAATTAAAAACAGAAAATGCTGGCAATACTCAGTAAGTCTTGCAGCATCTGTGGAGAGGGAAACAGAAGTAACGTTTCAGGTCAATAACTTTTCACGAGCAAAAATAATTAGATTGCTCAATTCAGTCCATGTTTTGGTCAGTTCACCTCAGGATCAACTTTAGACCTCAATAAAGTTTCCTTTTCACCTGAACAAAGAATACCTTCCTTAGTTATTATCTCTGGCTCAATAAATGTCTGGTACTGAGACTTGTCAGCTTCACTTGGAAATGCTTATGTCACTATCTTGTATCCAGAAACTGTATTAATATACTGACTTGCTATTAGTTCCAGGTACTTTTGTCAAGGGCAATTTTTTTCTCTGAAGTTGGACTGAGGACAACTTTTAGCTATTGCTCTGGTTACTGACGGCAGGAAGGGTAAGCTGCTGATGATGCAACACTGCTATTTAAAACTGAATGCGTAAGGTACACCGCAAAATGATTCACAGTATCTACATATGTAGCAAAGCCAGGAATGTCAGGAATTTCTGACCATATCACATTGCTGTCCACATTGTGCTCAGACTCAGGTTCAGCTAGAAGATTTGAGAAATGGCACTTAAGTTTAATGTCGTGAAGCGATGCAACAATAGCGCAGAATTTCTCTTCCCTATTACTCATGGAGAAATGTAAAGAGACATTCTGGGCAGCAGCTACTTAGCTGCAACCTCTAGCTCTATCTCGTTATTCCCTTGATATATCGCTAACAGATTGCTACATTACATTCTGCACATATACTACATCGTCACAGCAATACATCGTCACAGACCAATACATCGTCACAGACCAATACATTGTCACAGACCAATACATCATCAAAGACCAATGCATCATTACAGACCAATGCATCATTACAGGCCAATACCATGACCACCATTATGTCAATGAGTTGTTACATTCTCAACCTCAGAAGATTTTCCCCAATACTTGGCAGCACTTCTGGCCCTTTGTTGATGTTAGGCAATGAATTTGTAGCTACTTAATTTCTCTAATAATCTCTTAGGTCCCAGACTGAACTACATCTAACTCAGCCATACATATACAGGTTACACCTCAAACCCGAGCCCCTCCTCCTCTAGGAAACAACATTAATTCGCATGTAGGCTGAAACAGCCAAATTATTGGTGGTAAATTTCTCTTCACTGTAAGTTGTCAAAAAAGATCACCTGCCAATAAAAATCATGTGGGTTCTATAATACATTAAGTCATCTACTCCATCACATCACTCCTGGGGATGAATACCCCATTGTCTTTGGGTTTTCAAGAAAAATTGAGACTAATCGCCGTGGTGTTTATACCTTAATCATTCAATTTGCTGTCTTCCTGTTTAGATTAGTTGGGGGTAGGGGGTTGGTGGGGTGGTGGGGGGGGGTGGGAATTTTAACTCCTGGGGGAGGTGCTGGCGTAGTGGTATTGTCACTGGACTATAATGCAGAGGCCCAGGGTAATGTTCTGGGGACCCAGATTCGAATCCTACCATGGCATATGTTGGAATTTGAGTTCAATAAAAATATTTGAAATTAAAAATCTAATGATGACCATGAAACCATGACGATTGTTGTAAAACCTCATCTGGTTCACTAATGCCCTTTAGGGAAAGAAATCTGCTGTCCTTACCTGGTCTGACTTACATGTGACTCCAGACCCACAGCAACGTGGTTGACTCTTAAGTGCCCTCTGAAATGACCTAGCAAGCCAATCAGTTGTATCAAACCACTAAAAACAAGTCAACAAGGAATGAAACCAGAAGGTCCACCCGACATTGATCTAGGCTGGAAACGACAATGGCAAAGTCAGCCCTGTCGACCCTGCAAGGTCCTCATTACTAACATCTGCGGACTAGTGCCAAAATTGGGAGAGCTGTCTCACAGACTAGTCAAGCAACAACCTGACATAATCATCCTCACAGATCATGCCCCAGACACCAACATCACCATCCCTGGGTATATCCTGTCTCACCAGCACCGCAGACCCAGCAGAGGTGGCGGCACACTGGTGTACAGTTGGGAGGGAGTTGCCCTGGGAGTCCTGAGCATTGACTCCAGACCCCATGAAGACTTATAGCACCAGGCCAAACATGGGAAAAGAAACCCCCTGCTGAATACCATGTATCGTTCCCCCCTCAGCTGATGAATCAGTACTCCTAAATGTTGAACACCATTTGGAGGAAGCACTGGGCACAGAATGTACTCTGGGTGGGGAACTTCAATGTCAAGGTAGCTCTACTACAGACCAAGCTGGCCTGGTCCTAAAGGACATAGCTGCTAGGGTCAAGGCAGGTGTTGAGGGAACCACAAGAGGGAAAAACATAGTTAACCTCATCCTCACCAACCTGCCTGCCGCAGATGCATCTGTCCATGACAGTATCAGTAGGAGTGCCCACCGCACAGTCCTTGTGAAGGCCCATCTTCACATTGAGGATACCCTCCATCTGTTGTGTGGCACTATCACTGTGCTAAATGGGATAGATTTTGTACAGATCTAGCAACTCTAGACTGGGCATCCATGAGGCACTGTGGGCCATCGACAGCAGCAGAATTGTACTCGAACACAATCTGTAACCTCATGGCTCGGCATATCCCCCACTCTACCATTATCATCAAGCCAAGGGATCAACCCTGGTTCAATGAAGAGTGCAGGAGGGCATGCCTGGAGCAGTACCAGGCATACCTAAAAATGAGATGTCAACCTAGCAAGGCTACAGTACGGACTACTTGCATGCCCAACAGCATAAACCGAAAGTGATAAACAGAACTTAACGATTCCACAGCCAACAGATCAGATCTATGCTCTGCAGCCCTGCCACATCCAGTTGTGAATCGTGGTGGATAATTAAACAACTCACTGGAGGAGGAGGCTCCACAAATATCCCCATCCTCAATGATGGGGGAGCCCAGCACATCAGTGCAAAAGGAAAGGCTGAAGCATTCGCAACGATCTTCAGCCTGAAGTGCCGAGTGGATGATCCATCTCGGCCTCCTCTGGAGGTCCCCAGCATCACAGATGTCAATCTTCAGCCAATTCAGTTCACTCCACGTGATATCAAGAAATGGCTGAAGGGCACTGGATACTGCAAAGGCTATGGGCCCTGACAATATTCCAGCAATAGTACTGAAGACTTGTACTCCAGAACTTGCCGCGCCCTTAACCAAGCTGTTTTAATACAGCTACAACACTGGTGAGGTGAGAGTGACTGGCCTTGACATCAAGGCCGCATTTGATTAAGTGTAGCATCAGAGAGCCCCAGCAAAACTGGAGTCAATGGGAATCAGATGAAAAACTCTCTCTGCTGGTTGGAGTTGTACCTAGCACAAAGGAAGCTGGCTGTGGTTGTTGGAGGTCAATCATTTCAGCTCCAGGATATCACTGCAGGAGTTCTTCATAGTGTCCTATGTCCAACCATCTTCAGCTGCTTCATCAATGACCTTCCTTCCATCATAAGGTCAGAAGTGGGGATGTTCGCTGATGATTGTACAATGTTCAGCACCATTCGCAACTCCTCAGATACTGAAGCCATCCATGCCCAAATGCAGCAAGACCTGCACAATATCCAGGCTTGGGCTGACAAGTGGTAAGTCACATTTGTGTCACACAAGCAATGACAATCTACAGCAAGAGAGCATCTAACCATCGCCCCTTGACATTCAATGGCATCGCCATCACTGAAGCCCCCACTATCAACACCCTGGGGGTCACCATTGACTAGAAACTGAACTGGACTAGTCATATAAACACTGTGGCTACAAGAGCAGGTCAGAAGCTAGGAATTCTGTGGTGGGTACTCCTGACTCTCCAAAACATGTTCACAATCTACAAGGCACAAGTCAGGAGTGTGATGGAATACTCTCCACTTTCCTGGATGAGTGCAGTTACAACAACACTCAAGAAGCTTGACACCATCCAGGACAAAGCAGCCCATTTGATTTGCACCGCATCCAAATATTCACTCCCTCCACCACTGACACGCTGTGGCAGCAGTGTGTACCACATACAAGATGCACTGCAGCAGCTCACCAAGGCTCCTTAGACAGCACCTTCCAACCTACAGCCGCTACCATCTAGAAGGACAAGGGCAGCAGACACATGGGAACACCACCACCTGGAAGTTCCCTCCAGGTGGTGGTGTATCCCACTTAACAGCCAGGTCTAATTTAGGTTTGAAACAGGCAGCCGGGAGCATCATGCAGACTTCCTTGGTCTGTGAAGATTAGATGGCCTGGAGACCACTAAGCCAGAACTCAGGTTAAGTTTTGGGGATAGGGAGACCCAGGGCTGGGGTAGGGGCTGGGTGAGGGGTGGTAGCATTAGGAGGGTTTTATGGGTGAACAGCCCAGGATGGATGTTCATCATGGAAGCACATGAAAACATTAGTTATCTCCTTACAGGGTGTCCACTTCCTCACCACCAGGCTTCAATGATGTACATAAATTTATTTGCGCAAGTCTGGTGAGTGACTCCGCTGGCCAAGAGACATTAATTGAACACTAAGTGTACTGCTTCAATCTCGCTTTATCTGGTTTCTACTGGGTGGAGGGAGTTAAGGTTTTGCCTGTAGTTTGTTTATTTATAATAACTGGCTTCTTTTATCGCATATAAAGAGTATACTAGTGGACAGAAGAGAACTAAAGCTGCTAAAGATAAAGCATGATGCCATCTTTAACAAAAATGTATATCGTGGTGTACTATATAAAGATACAACTGGAGTTGAAGGCTGAGGTGTACTGGAATGCTGGAACTGCAGAGTGCTACAAGATCTCAGTAGACATTGTGTCCGCTTTGTAACATGCCATACAGGAGCAAACGATTTGCAAAACTTTAAAACCAAAGCTCCTGCTTAAGTTACTTGAACAAATGCCCCTTGTTTGTGCTTCTTCAGGTGGTCAGAAAAATGAAGGAAAATATTCACCATTGGTCAGGACAATATTTTGTGTGGCACCATGTGGCTCATGTCGTTAGGGAGCATGAACTGGAAAAGAAATAGTGACCGGCGCTGCTAATGCCGAATGCTGAAAATTGTGATTAAAAATGTGAGAAATAAGAGGAGGAGTGGGTCATATAGCTCCTTGAGCTTGGTCTGCCATCCAATAAGATCATGGCTCAACTTCTACATCCCCTTACCCAGCCTAGCCCCATAACCCTTGCATCCCTTCGTACTCCAAAATCAATTGATCTCATTAATATACTCATCAACTGAGCATCCACAGCCCTAGAGAATTCCAAAGATTCAGTGTCTGAATGAAAAAGTTTCTCCTCATCTCGGTTCAAAATGTCTGACATCTTATCCTGAGACTTTTCTCCTTAGTTCTTGACCGTCCAGGCGTAACAGCCTTCCAGCATCTACTCTGACAAGCCCACCAACAATTTTATACATTTCAATGAGATCACTTCTCATTATTCTCAACTCCAGAGAATACAGGCTCATTCTACTCAATCTGACATTTTTGCTGCTCTGGTTAAAAAAAAATCTTTAATTTTTACCTATTCCCCCAGAATTTCAGGATGTAACCTGTTTGGCTGATCAGTTGGCACAGAATTAACCATGTGCTAAAGTGGAAAGAATGCAATACATTTTAAATCTTGAATGCGTGAACAGTAGTATTAAAAGCACCGAAACTTAGATCACACTGTTATTTTTTTTTCCTTTTCTGTACACTAATGATCCTCATATAATTATCTACATTTGGATTGGAGGGTTAAAGGTCTGGAGACACTTGCGAGGGAATTTTCTGCTATAACTCTAGTAATGGTCTTCAAGATTATGTTGGGTTATGAAAGCTAAATATTGATAGGTTACTTAACTGGTTAGCAAAGTGGTAATGAGAGAGGAGCAATTTAAGATCATCTCAAAAAAGATAGAAAAATATGTTTTGGACAGATGGTAGTTATAATGGGGATTTCTTTGCCACCAAAGCATTGCTCATGTGGATTTCATAAGTTATTTTAAAAAGGAAATTGGATAGTCACTTGAAAATGAGGATTATGACGAGTTAATGACGAGTGAGCATGATGGTGGAACTAGGCTAGGTACTAGCTTTGCTCAGTGGTAACATTTTTGACTTTGAGTTTGACGGTTAAGGTTTTGAGCTCTACTTGTGACCCAGATCTGAGGCACATATTTCAGAGACATGAAACGTATTTTTGAGTGAAGGAGCTCTATTTTAATGCCTTTAATAATTTCCAGTAGCTGTGGTGGAATTTTAACAATTGAGTGGTTTATTTGGTCACTCCTCTGCCTGCGCATTGCAGCCAGTGGGTGGCTTGACCAATTTGTGTGGCCGAGGCCTAATTAACATTTAACTAACATTGATTAGCACTAAATTAACATTTAGTTGGTGGGTTCTCGGTGTTAAATGTGCAGTGAGAGGTTTTTTTTTAGGCCCAGGAGAAGCAAGAGTGCAAGTATCTGCAAGGCCCACTCTCCAAAATTACTTCCCCGCTCCCCCATCCCAGCTTAACGTGGAAGCCAGGGAATTTCTCCAACTGTCGAGCTGCTGTTTTAGAACCAGCAGCTCACTGATGTCATGTAATATGAGGCCTGAGCACAGAATAGACAATAGACACAGAATAGGAAATTCCAGTTACATGGGGATGGCAAAGATTAGGCGAGGTACTGTGGTGGTCAGAAACAGAGGGCAGGGAGTAGACAATATGAAACAGCCCTAAATTAAAGTCTGGTGCTTGCTTTCGATGCAGTCAACTTGTAGGCAACAGTTTGTACTTAATTACCACTTTAATTTAGTACAATGTCCCAAGGTGCTTTCCTACAGCGCAATCAAACAAAAGTAGATTAAAGGCAAGGAGGAAGGGATTTGAACGGATCAAAACTTGATCAGTGGTAGGTTTTAAGGAGCATTTTAGAAGGTGGAGAGGCAGGAGGTATAGGTAGGGAGTTCCAGAGCTTTGGCTTAGATAGTGGAAAGCAGGAGCACCGATAGCGGACTGAAGGATGTTGGGGGATGGGGGTGGGGTCAAGACGTCAGAGGTGTCAGAATGTTGAAAGGCTGGAGCAGGTTACAAAACTAGGCATGGGTGAGATGTTATGGGGATTTGATTTGGACACAGTAACAAAAATTTCAAATTGGTGGCATTGTGGACCGGCAGCCAATACTCCCACTGCATGCAGGGGCGATAACATAGCAGTAACAACAGGCAGACCATGGGCGTGTTCTGCCCACCTACTGTCTTCTATGCACCACATATTAAAACTATACTTCAATCAACATTAACATTGACTATAAATTGGTTCAATAATAACGTGATAGGCACACATTAAATGTTCATCCACCAAATTTCTAAAAACTGGTTCTAAGATGTGATTAGCCTGGGATCATACTGATGTGTGCTGGATTTCAAAAAAATTACGTCTGGCCAAGCGAAGCATAAAATAATCCATAAATAATAAAGGTTAAAAATAAGGAACTGGCATGAAAAAAGTCAAAAATCACTGAGTTATAGTGAAGGCGGCTGCACTATATTCTGCTGTTGCTGTATTGGTAGATATGAGAATTAATGCGCTTTCAAAACACATTTAATTACAGCATTAAATTCAATGCATTATGAATTGCTTTTCTGAACAAATGAATTAAAAAAAGCAAAAGCAAAAATACTGCAGATGCTGCAAATCTAAAATAAAACCAGAAAATGTTGGAAACAGGTCAGGAACTGCCTGTGGATTAAATTTTAAATCTTGAAGAGGGCAGAGGTTTAGATGTAGGTGGAAGGTCGAGGGTTAAAACCAAAAGTATTTACAGTGCTCCGGGAAACCAGCACCAATTTCTGCATTTGACTGGAGTGTATTAGCCTGTGTGCATGCGACCTCCTCGGGAGAGGCAAGTTGTCAATTTCGATTAGCTAATTGTTCAATTAGAGTGATATTGACATACTATATTTTCAATTTGACATTGGGTCCTCGGGATTACCGGGGCTTCCTGAAACATGCCCGTGAAGTCAAGGCAAGTGCACATTAGTGTTAGGGAAGTAAACGCAGGCAAAAATGCTAATAAATACTCCATATTTACAGCTTCTCCTTGACCTGCCAGTGGGAAAGTGTTGTGCAGTAACTTTACACATTTAGAGGTTTGCTCTATCACATTAGAATTGGTGCCATGAATGCTGTGTTAGATTAGACCAGGAGAGAACATAACAACATAAGAAATAGGAGCTGGTGTAGGCTGTTTAGCCCTTTCAACCTGCTTCTCCATTCAACAAGATCACGGCTGATCTCCTACCTCATTTCCACTTTCCTGCCCCAACCCCATATTCCTTAATTCCCTAAAATCTATTGACCCCTGTCTTGAATTTACTCAATGATGGAGCATCCACAAACCTCTGGGGTAGATAATTCCAAATATTCATAAACCTGTGAGTGAAGAAGTTTCTCCTCCTCTCACTCCTAAATGGCTTTCACCTTATTCTCATACCATGACTCTGTGTTTTAGATTCTCCAGCCAGGACTTGATGAGGACCAAGGTGATCCATGACACCATCTGCTGCTCACAGATCTGTTAGTGTACAGCAGAGGGTGGGTTGCTTGCAGGAGGCATTACCCACGTAACAGGGTTTGGAGGCAGAAAATCCTCGGTGTGTTTGAACACTGGTGTCTCAAGAGGCACAGGATATCACATCAAGTGGTGACTGACATTTGTAGCCTTCTAGAAGATGGCCCTCTGGCCATATGTTGCCTGTGGCTTTTGAAGTCACTATGGCCTTCAAATTGTTTTGGCTATGGATACTTCCAGGGCTCTGCTGCAATGATATGCATCTCCAGCCGGCTGCTCACAAAGACAGATGACGGATGGGTTGTTTGTCAGGGCTGGCGACAATGTTTATTTTGTTACCAATGATGCCAGTCAGAATGAGCAGGTGCTCAGCTTTGCAGCTCTGACTGGCTTCCCAAAGCTTCAGGATCCCATTGACTGCACACGCTTGGCAATTCGGGCATCCCCAGAATGATCAGGTATATGGGGAGGTGATGGCATAGTGTCATTGTCACTGGGCTAGTATTCCAGAGACCCAGGGTAATGCTCTGGGGACCTGGTTTGAATCCCACCATGAATTCAATAAAAAAAAAATGTGGAATTAAAAGTCTGGTCATCGTCATGAAACCATTGCCGATTGTTGTTAAAACCCATTTGGTTCACTAATGTCCTTTAGTCCAAATTTGCTGTCCTTGCCTGGCATGGCTTACATGTGACTCCAGGTCCACAGCAATGTGGTTGACTCTTAAATGCCTTCTGAGTAAGGGCAATTAGGGATGGGCAATAAATGCTGGCCTAACCAGTGATGCCCATATCCCATAAACACATTAAACAAAAATTGTCAACCACAAAAAAAAATACCTTCATGCATATATGCACAAGATTCCTGGGCCATAATGTTGAGAGGCAACTCAAACTCCCTGATCTCTTTACACCTGGAAGCAGACATGAGATTGAATAGACCATCAGCATGCCGAAGATGCAGTTCAGATACATGGAGCTGCTCTTCAGTATGCACCAGCTGGGGTCTCCAAAATTTACTGTGCTCTCTCTACACAACAGCGAAACTTGGACCTGCAAGAGGAACAAGGTGAAGAGCTCAGATCCTCCTCAGTTAATTCTAGCCTGGTGACAATACCACTATGCCACTGCCTCCTCCAAGGTAATGTAAGTGGATGTGCAGATTGATGTGCTTGACAAGACAGAGTGAGGGGGTGGGGTGATGCGCAGAGCAGGATGGATCGGCTGAGCTTATTCAGGTGTTTTCAGCAGTGAATCCAGGAGCATGGCATCACACTCAGCTGCTGACCTCCAACCATGGCTTCTGCTGCAGGCTTCTTCTTCCCATTGGCAGAGAAGAGTATCACTCTCTGACTCTACAGCCCCAGCAAAACATCCAGGGAGGCCTGAGTGAAATTGGGTGCAGCCTTTGCCCATCTGGACATTATTCTGGCACTTCCTGCTCTTTGGTTCTCAACTGCAAATCCCTTCAAATTGCGTGTTTGGAGTGTCCTTTTCAATACTGGAGTTGGGATCATGCCATGCGGGTCCACAACACGCCCACCTGCTGCTGTTTGGACAGGACACTTGGAGGTGAAATTCTATTGAAGTAGCTGAGTTAAAACCTGACAAATGCACTACATTTAGTGCATGGGAAACCCAAAAGTACCAGAGCTCCCTTGCCTCATGGGCATCATGGAAGTAAAATCAGGGCCAAAATTTCAGGTCAATGTCCTTTCATCAAAACTGGAAGGAGGTAAAGATTTAACAGATTATAAACCAGCACAGAGACAGATGAAGTGGTTGGTGGGGTTGGGTGGGGGGAGAGGGGGGAGGGGAGCAGGGGTGGAACCAAAGGGGAAGATCTGTGATAGTGTGGAAGGCCGGAGCGATAAAATGGTAAAAGGGATGATGGTGCAAGACAAAGGGGAATGGTAATGGGACATGTAAACAAACAAAAGATGGATCTAGAGGAGGTACAAATGGCGACAGCAAGCCATTACCAGCCTTTGCTGTCTGAGGAATTGGGATTATGTGGGTATAATCTTAAACTGTTGAACTTAATGTTGAGGCTAGAATGGTGCAAACAAAAATTGAGGTGCTGTGCTTTAACCATGATTGCATTGGAGAGGTGGAAGATGCCGAGGACAGAGTGGTCAGTGTGGTGGTGGGGCAGAATATTAAAAAAGGCAATGTGTTTCATCAATAGTATACTGACTAGTAGATTGCATATATGTGTATAAAGTGAATAGCATGTTGGTATGATTTTGTTAGTGGAAAATGTCCAAATGCGAAGATAGTGTAACCAGAGAGAAAGAGAGAGAAACTTTACACATTGAGAGGGGCCATTTGTTCATTTAATATCAGAGGATTTCATCCTAATCATGGTTTAGAAATGACTGGTAATGAATCTGGCAGCTGAATATTTACTCCGTTTGTATGACATTCCTCTGTCTGCTATTTTAATTCAGGCATTAATCTGCCTCTGCTAAAATAGCAGGAAGTGAAGTGTCATACCTGACTGCAACATACTGTCATCTACATGAATTCATTCAGCTTTCACCCGCTGATATTGATAAGCCAATATATGTGTTTCGGATGGACTGGGACAAATTTAGCTTCAGTTCAATTTGACACTGACGTGGAACAAATTTAAATGCTCCAGGCTCCTCATGGCAGTTACCCACACTGTCACGATGCACCATAGCAGGCATTTCATGAATCATGGGGCCTCTAATGGTTATTCCTAATTGCTTATTTCTTATCCTATTGTATGAATTGTCAAGAAAATAAGAAATTGTAATATTTTTCTTCTGGTAATAACCCTAGCGACTTTTTTTATGCACTGGAAGTCAGGCTGTAATTGGATTAAGAGCTAGAGCGACTGCAAGACTCTAAAGCCAACAGTGGTTTTGACATGTTAATGAACCAAGAGGAACTTCAATGAGAGTTTTACATACAGCAATAACAGGAATAGTTTGAATTGAGTTGTTTTAGTTCAAAGGGGAGTATACGCAGTTTGTAAAAAGGTGTAAGGAAGTAAGATATAGATAGGGTAAGTTTGTTTTTACAAGTCTAAGAGCTAAAGTAAAGAACAATTGAATCAATTCTGGGAAGAAAGCATTTCTGAAGAGACTGGTTGAAACAATAGAGAAACAGAGGGAAGGAATGCATTTAAGGAAATACTGAAGCCTATGTGAGGGGGTAGCTGGTCAGGTCTCCAAGATGACAGTGTGAACAAGATCAGACCTGAAGACCCAGTTGCTGTCAGCCTCAGAGGACACCCCAAGGAAAAAAGGCACTGTATGGTAAAAATTACTGAAATTCCATAGATCTTAAAACCTATAAGGATAGTTGCTGAACAGAAAAGGGGATGGTTAGCTCTGAGGGTAGTTAAGTTAAGATTTGTGGAATTATTTTAAAGTACTGTTTACGCTGTGAAGTCATTCTTGTGTTCAAATGTAATTGTGTTTTTTTTTCCTTTATTCTTTTAATAAATGTTTACTTTACTATAAAATCATCACACGAAGTCAGGGAAATCATTTCCTGATTTCAGAACCACTCCTCGTACTATACAAATTGCAAAATCATTTTGGCAGATGTTTCAAGTTTCCCTCTGGGATTTGAGCGGCTTGGCATTTACCATCCATAACAGAATGGACTCAGGTCTGACATCTGCATGGATCAGATCCATTGGAACAAAATCAGGACAGTACTAACATTCCTAGTAAGTGAGTCTAGATATAAAAATCATTATGTTTGTTTTCTTGTAGTGAAGTTCATTGCTGTGCAGTGAGTTCACACATCTCTAGTACATAGGAATAATTTTGTGCTTCAGGTCACTGGTTACGTAAGAGTCAGTGGCCATTTTATCCATGAACAGGACTGAAAGTCATTTGCCCCCATGCAGACTTTTACCATGTAATTAAATCAATCGACAGTTTACATTGAAATGGACTTTAAGTAGAAAATGTAGAAAAGGTATGTTTCACACATCTAACTTGTCGCCATCCGAATTCAGTAATCATGGTTCAAAGTATCATAGGGACATAGTAGGAGGAGTAGGCCATTCAGCCCATTGAGCTTGCTCCACCATTCATTTTGATCAAGGCTGATCATCTACCTCAATGCCACTTTCCCGCACTATCCCCATATCCCTTAATGTCATTAATATCCAGGAATCTACTGATTTCTGTCTTGGACATGCTCAATGATTGAGCTCCCACATCCCTTTGGGGTAGAGAATTCCAAAAATTCACCACACTCTGAGTGAATAAATTCTTCCTCATCTCATTTTAAATGGCCTGCCCCTTATTCTGAGACTGTGTCCCCTGGTTCTAGACTCACTCGCCAGGGGAAACATCCTATCTACATCTACCCTGTCAGGCCCTGTAAGAATTTTGTAAATTTCAATGCGAACACCTTACTTCGAAACTCTAGAGCATACAGGCTCTAGAGAACACACCTTAACCAATATGCATGTTTGGATTATTACATGGAATTCTCAGGTTTCTGGTACTTGCCCTATATGATAATAACAATATCATAAAAGTAACTTTCCATCTTCTGAATGGCAAACAATGGATGAGATTAAATGTACAATTTCAGTTCAGTTACTAGATAAAAGAGAGTTCATTCAACAAACTGCCATGCAGTAGGAGAAACAAGAGTATTGGAAATTACTTCTGGCTCAGGTGATATCAAGAAGTATTGGATTTGAAGGCTTCTATTCAACTTGCGATCTAAAGCATCTGGGCATATATATATTTTCAAAGACAACCTGATAAATTTAAAGCAAGAATAAAGGTTTTTGACTAAGATGAACAATGGATTTCTACCTATTCAAATTCATCACAATATTCCTGAGGTTCCCAAAAAAGGACAAAATTACCAATATGAAGCCTATTATAACCTCAAGAATATCTTCACTGTTATTGAGAAATGAGATTGACAGCTCTGGTACCTGGGCAAGGTGTTAGCGGCAGAGTCAAGGTTTATTGAAATACCATGTTAAAGTCACTATAGCGTTTTATTATGAATATGGCCAAATACTCATGTGTATTGCTGAGAAATAGACAAGTTGTCAAAGCTTTGCGTCTTGACCTTATCAGGACAGATGCAAGAATTCCAAATTTCAAAGGGAACAACAATTTGTACTGCATGAGAAAAAGGCGCTGATTGGTTGGCAGGTCATCTCTGATTGGTCGAGGCATTTCCATGGAGAATGCACCAGAAAACTATTGTCCCCAAGCGTTTGCTTAATTCATGGAGGAAAGGTGTTCTATCTACCATACAAATGAGTAATATGATATTTAAATTTCAGTGCTCGTGTGATGCCAGGTATGCCGTACGTCCCAAGGGCTGGCGGACCATATCAAACAGCACATCCTTGCGGCTGTTTGCAATGGGCCCATGCTTGCAAAACTCAGCACATAATGTGTACTGTAAGATGTGATTCCGTGATTGGACAGCACTTGCTGAACAACCCTGAGTCTTCTAAGAATTACAATAACAATCAATTTAAGATAATTAGTTGACCTTGCAATGTGGCTCACTTGTTCTTGCTAGAAGCTACATATATTATTACGTAGAGACTTGTCCTCTCCAGGAAAAAGGAACATGTCCAGGCATTGCACCTTTTTTGAATTAAAGAAAAGCTTGGGGGACAAACATTCCGTGGTGCATTCTCTATGGCAATACCTCAACCAATCAAAGTTGGCTTCCAACCAACCAAAACCTTTTTCTCGTGCAGTATAAATTGTTGCTCCCTTTGAAATTTGGCATTCTTGCCTCTGTTCTGATGAATGCAAGATGAAAAGCTTCGACAACATGTCTCTTTCTTCAACAATACTCAAGTTCTGTACTGCCAAGTGACTAAATACTCATCACCAATAATCATTGCAATATCTAACTTTTTTGTCTCAACTACTAGAAGTGAAATCAATAAGTATTCTTTAGACCTACTTATTTACTCGTTCTTCCCAATCAATCAATTTATCCTCGTGCTTGCCAGGATATTAATTTACTCAGGAGATATGCTAATGAGATTTCTGAATGCAAAATTACTTTGCTTCAAATCTTAGGGCCTTCTTTTACGATGTAGAAAATTAGAGCAAGTTTGTTGTATAAAGACCTATTTATCCAATCAAGCACTGCAGGTAACCCAGCACCAGAGAGACAGCTTGGCGTGGATTTTCCTCCACTATCTCCCCTGATATCGGATGCGATGGCTGTGGAAAATGGATCATGGAGGCAGCCAGCTTATTGCACTGTGTTGAATTTCCCTCACCCCGCCCCATCGAGACTGCTACAGGCTGTTCCTGCCCTGCCCATACGCAAATGCAGGTGGCGTGCAGGGCCCAGGCTCCTGCTCATCTTCCCTTCTCTATCTCTCCCCCTGTCTCATCCACCTTTGTTTCCCCAGGACCACCATGTGAACCATTATGATAAGCTTTAGAGAGCTGCAGGAATGATCTGACATGCAGCAATTAGAGGGAGCCTCCTTATACTCCAAATCACCGACCCACCAAACTATGCTGAGGTCAGTTTAGGCAGAAGGTAGAAATCCTTTGCTGACCATTCAGAAGCAGAATCAGGAAAATCCAACGCCTCAAGTCTTTTATTTTTATTTCTTCCATTTTAGCCTCCACGTTGATTGAAGGCACTTTAAAAGTAGGATGCTGAAACTATGAAAGAAATGAAGACCATGAAAGTAAGTCAGTCCCCACAGAACAGTTGATCCTTGTAGATAAAAAGAACTGTGCCAAAGTCTTACTGGCAGCTAATTTAATAGAGGAAATCCAAGATAAGAGGACAAGTGTAACAAAAGTACTCCAGCTTCACAGGAAACAAATTAAGTGATTGGCTCTGTTAGGAATTATGAACAATTAGCCCGGCCTTAACAGGAAGGCTGTGGGAACTAGGGAGAAGCTGGGGATGTGAAAGGTCTGTCAATAACGACAGGGCTTTATTTTTTCACATGCAGACGCCCAACTGACACCCGTCAATGTGTGAACAGTCCCTAGCAGTAAACAAGAGGGTGGCCTAGAGTGTATGATTGGCTGAAGGCTGGGCCTGGGGAAACCAAAGGTTTCCTTGTTAGGCCTGTAGGGACACTTAGGCTCCTTCTGGCCCATGAGGAGGAAAGTTGTAAATCTTACCTGGGCCTCTGGCCTGTTGGCTCCTCCCATTGTGTTTATGCTGCCAGGCAACAGACAGCACAGGACTGGCACCTGTGGTGAAGCGATGGTGAGGACGTCACCAGGCTATGAGCTCTGAATTTTGTCCCTGTCTATGTTCAATGGGTGCATCATTCCAGGGCCTGAAACATCACCGTATATATGGTGGCCAGCGATGTGGCGAGTTAGGAATGGGTTGCAGGATTCCGATATTTTAACCCTTCCCTCCCACCCCACTGACTCTGTTCTGCCATTTTGGGGGGAAGGGGAGAGTGGGTAAAGGTTAAAATAGAAGTCAATAATCCAGTCCTCGCACTACTAAATTAAAAACCGATTTTCTAATATAATTGTAACAATTAATTCAGCCAATTTTCATATATTCCCATCAAAAATCTAACTTCATGCACATCAGATAAAGGGACGACAATGAGAAAGGGGATGGGAAATACAGGACTGAAGGTGTTGTATCTGAATGCACGCAGTATACGAAATAAGGTAAATGAGCTTGTGGCGCAGATTGAAATTGGCAGGTATGATGTGGTGGGCATCACGGAGACATGGCTGCAAGGGGATCAGGACTGGGAGCTAAATATCCAAGGATGTACATCCTATCGAAAAGATAGGCAGGTTGGCAAAGGGGGTGGGGTTGCTTTGTTGGTAAGAAATGAAATTAAATCGATAGCAAGAAATAACGTAGGGTCAGATGATGTAGAATCTGTGTGGGTAGAGTTGAGGAACCGCAAAGGTAAAAAACCCATAATGGGAGTTATGTACAGGCCTCTGAACAGTAGTCAGGATGTGGGGCACAAGATACACCAGGAGATAGAAAAGGTGTGTAAGAAAGGCAAGGTTACAGTGATCATGGGGGATTTCAATATGCAGGTAGACTGGGAAAATCAGGTTGGTAGTGGATCCCAAGAAAAGGAATTTGTGGAATGTCTATGGGATGGTTTTTTGGAGCAGCTTGTGGTGGAGTCCACTAGCGAACAGGCAATTCTAGATTTAGTGATGTGTAATGAGGCAGATTTGATAAGGGAGCTTAAGGTGAAGGAACCCTTAGGAGGAAGTGACCAAATATGATAGAATTTACCCTGCAATTTGGGAGGAAAAAGCTGGAATCAGATGTAACGGTATTACAGTTGAATAAAGGCAACTACAGAGGCATGAGAGAAGAGCTGGCCAGAATTGACTGGGAGATGAGCCTAGCAGGAAAGACAGTGGAACAGCAATGGCAGGAGTTTCTGAGAGTAATTTGGGAGACACAGCAAAAATTCATCCCTAGGAAGAAGAAGCATACTAAACGGAGGACGAGGCAACCATGGCTGACAAGGGAAGTCAGGGACAGCATAAAAGCTAAAGAGAAAGCATACAATGTGGAAAAGAGCAGTGGGAAACCAGGGGATTGGGAAGCCTACAAAGACCAACAGAGGACAACTAAAAAAGAAATAAGGAAGGAGAAGATTAAATATGAGGGTAAACTAGCCAGTAATATAAAAGAAAATTGCAAGAGTTTTTTTAGATATATAAAGGGTAAGAGAGAGGCAAAAGTGGACATTGGGCCGCTGGAAAATGACGCTGGAGAAGTAGTAGTGGGGAACAAAGAAATGGCGGAGGGACTGAATAGGTACTTTGCGTCAGTCTTCACGGTGGAAGACACGAGTAACATCCCCAAAGTTCAAGAGAGTCGGGGGTCAGAGGTGAGCATGGTGGCCATTACCAAGGAGAAGGTGCTAGGAAAACTGAAAGGTCTGAAGGTGGATAAATCACCTGGACCAGATGGATTACACCCCAGAGTTCTGAAGGAGGTAGCTGAAGAGATAGTGGAGGCGTTAGTGGTGATCTTTCAGGAATCACTGGAGTCAGGGAGGGTCCCAGAGGACTGGAAAATCGCTAATGTAACCCCCCTGTTTAAGAAGGGAGTGAGGCAAAAGACGGGAAATTACAGGCTGATTAACCTGACCTTGGTCGTTGGTAAGATTTTAGAGTCCATTATTAAGGATGAGATTTCAGAATACTTGGAAGTGCATGGTAAAATAGGGCAAAGTCAGCATGGTTTCTTCAAGGGGAGGTCATGCCTGACAAATCTGTTAGAATTCTTTGAGGAGGTAATGAGTAGGTTAGGCAAAGGAGAGCCAATGGATGTTATCTACTTGGACTTCCAGAAGACCTTTGACAAGGTGCCGCACTGGAGGCTGTTCAGTAAGATAATAGCCCATGGTGTTAGAGGCAAGGTAGTAGCATGGATAGAAGATTGGCTGTCTGGCAGGAGGCAGAGAGCAGGGATAAGGGGGTCCTTCTCATAGCGGCTGGTGACTAGTGGAGTTCCGCAGGGGTCAGTGTTGGGACCACAACTTTTCACTTTATACATTAATGATCTAGATGAAGGAACTGAGGGCATCCTGGCTAAGTTTGCAGATGATACAAAGATAGGTGGAGGGACAGGTAGTATTGAGGAGGCGGGGAGGCTGCAGAAGGATTTGGACAGGTTAGGAGAATGGGCAAAGAAGTGGCAGATGGAATACAATGTGGGGAAGTGTGAGGTCATGCACTTTGGTAGGAAGAATAGAGGCATAGACTATTTTCTAAATGGGGAGAGAATTCAGAAATCTGGAGTGCAAAGGGACTTTGGAGTCCTAGTCCAGGATTCGCTTAAGGTTAACTTGCAGGTTGAGTCGGTAGTTAGGAAGGCAAATGCAATGTTGGCATTTATTTTGAGAGGACTAGAATATAAGAGCAGGGATGTGCTGCTGAGGTTTTATAAGGCTCTGGTCAGACCACATTTAGAATATTGTGAGCAATTTTGGGCCTCGTATCTCAGGAAGGATGTTCTGGCCCTGGAGAGGGTCCAGAGGAGGTTCACGAGAATGATCCCAGGAATGAAAGGCTTAACATATGAGGAACGTTTGAGGACTCTGGGTCAATACCTGATGGAGTTTAGAAGGATGAGGGGGGATCTAATTGAAACTTACAGAATACTGAAATGCCTGGATAGCGTGGACGTGGGGTAGATGTTTCCATTAGTAGGAGAGATTAGGACCCGAGGGCACAGCCTCAGAGTAAAGGGAAGACCTTTTATAACAGAGTTGAGGAGAAACTTCTTTAGCCAGAGAGTGGTGAATCTATGGAATTCATTGCCACAGAAGGCTGTGGAGGCCAGGTCATTGAGTGTATTTAAGTCCGAGATAGATAGGTTCTTGATTGGTAAGGGGATCAAAGATTACGGGGAGAAGGCAGGAGAATGGGGCTGAGAAACTTATCAGCCATGATTGAATGGCAGAGCAGACTCGATGGGCCGAATGGCCTAATTTCTGCTCTTATGTCTTATGGTCTTAAAATACAATATCTTACAATAACTATTTTTGATAAATTCTTACTTTATCCCACAAGAAAGCTTCATTACAGAACTTTTTTTTAAATATTAAAAGAAGTGTTTAGTACAGTGTTGATGGATTGACATTAATTCAAACAGATTACAGGTAGACTTCATCTATCCTGCTTGACATTAGTGACTTAAGTTTGAACATAAAGCAATTGTTTCTACCTTGTGATCTTCTGTCTTCCCACTTCTGTCAATTAGCTCTACTGGAAAACAATTCTGGACCAGCTAGATAAGTCTTTATGGAGCAACTTAGTTGCATAAATAACAAGTTAATGTATTAAAACCTACAGTGAGATAGCATCAGAGACAAATGTGCTTTGTGGCCATTTTAACTGAAATATATTTAGGTAATCTGTCACACTTAATTAAATCTAAAATGGTTCTCACAATATTAATCACAAATATTTCCTGTTTAGATTGTAATCATAACTGGGAACAAAACCACAGCTCATCACAGTTCAAACATCTGCACAACACAAAAGTGACAACACTTCAAAAGTATTCTATTAGCTGTCAAGTGCTTTGGAACACCCTGAAATCATAAAAGGCACTATATAAATGCAAGTCTTTAAAAAATATTTTCCCAATGATTCAGGTATACGCAGCAAATGGTAATAATATTCCAGTGTCCATTGCCAGCAGTATTATTCTGGGAAAAAAATCACTAACAAATTTCAAAAGGGATTTACACCTTCTTTGTGTGAATGGGTTTCTTTCCCATTTTGTAATTCGCACTAATCAATAGGAATCAAATTTGCCCCTACATAGGAAAAGATTAGCTTCCCTAAAATGAACAAAACGCCCCAGTTAAGATCTGTACTTACAATGCTGTAAATTGGAATGAGCTGGTTTACCAGTTTACCAACATCCACAAAATGTTTTTGAAGATCCTATGAGGTGGCAGTTTTTTTCTATTCGTTCATGGGATGTGGGCGTCGCTGGGGAGTTCAGCATTTATTGCCCATTCCTAATTATCCTTGTTCAGAGGGCATTTTAAAAGCCGACCATATTGCTGTGGGTCTGGAGTCACATGTAGGCCAGACCAGGTAAGGACGGTAGATTTCCTTCTCCTAAAGGACATTAGTGAACCAGATGGGTTTTTACAACAATTGACATCATTAGACTTTTAATTCCAGATTTTGTTGAATTCAAATTCCGTCATCTGCCGTGGTGGAATTTGAACCTGGGTCCCCAGAGCATTACCCTGGGTCTCTGGAATATTAGTCCAGTGACAATATCACTATGCCACCACCTCCCCAAAGATAGCCTGGGCAGGCTCCATAGTGCAACGGGTGATTGAAAAATCAGATCATATTCTGGAACAATGCACTGGAGAGAATTTCTATTTGAGCTCTTATGAAAAGTTACAGACCTGAAACATTAATTCTGGGCTGGATTTTATAGGGCGATGTGTTCCCTGCTGCCCACCCCCTCCTCCCTCTCCCTCCGGCTAAAAGGTCCATGGGAAGCCTGCCCAGGGAAAGAATGGCTACCCTGCAGTCATTTAACAGTCTCCTCAAAGTCCAGCCATCTGATTAGCTGGTAGCTCTGTAGTCCCAGCAGCAATAGGCTGGAGCGGTGGCCACTGTTGGGGCTACAGGCAGTCTGCCATGGAGTTTGTCTCTGGAGTTGGACACCAACGTAAGTGGGGTAGTTTTGCCAGGTTCAGGCTAGCAGGCCCCGACGTGAGGAGTGAGGGGGCATAGGGGGCTGGGTTTCAGAGGCCAGTGGGTGAGTGGGACACTTAAGGGCCTCAACAGGCTGATGTCTCCAATGCCCCCTGTAAAATTTCATACCGGTTAGGGCGGGTGTGTAGGTGGTGGAAAGATCACGAGCTGGATTTTATGAGCCCCCCCTGCCTTTAAACCCATCAGCAGGGGAACGTAAAATCAAGGCCTTTGTTTCTCTTTCCACACAGATGTTGCCAAACCTGCTGAGTATTTCCAACATTTTCTGTTTTTATTTCAGAGTTTCTATTTGGTTGGCATTGGTTAAATGCCGAAAGATTCAAGATCCATCTTCAATTTACTGTTTTATCAGCATAGCTGGGCTTCAGTACTCAGAAGACGGTGATGACCCTCTCCTGTGAACCTTGGCAAACACAGGAAAGATTCTACAAATGAATATTGAACATTCATCAAGTAGGATAATGACACCTGTTACAGGAGGGGAGCTTTCAAAGGGTAGGTGATTAGGCAAGTTGATACTATATTGATGCTGAGCCTTTGGGTATACATTTCTCGGCCATGCAGGTTTCCACTTATTTGATAAAATGCAATATAATCAAGTCGAATTAGTATTGGAAATTGTTATCAGATATATGCTCCATGATATACATTTTGTTCTATGGATTTTTCAAATCGGTAATGGGACATCAGGAGAGAACAGAAGAAGCTTACAGCAAAGAAGGAGGCCATTTGGCTATCGTATTTGTGACAACTCTTTGAATTGCAAAGTTTATCTCACTGCCCTACTCAATCACCTCAAAGCCCTTTATCTTTGCCCCAAATGTTCATGTACTCTGTCCATTAAAAATGCAACAATCACTGCTTTAACTATTCCCCATGACAAAGCACTCCATGCTCTGGTAACTGGCAGAAATTTCTCTTCACAATTAGTACAGTCAAGTGGGAGAAGGAAAAAAAGGAATAAAAACGCTGCAGAAATGGTTTTAAGCAATTGAATGAATCTTTTAACTATAGGACCTTGAAACTTACTTTCATATACAGTTCAGGGCATAGAAACCTTGGATTCCCTGGGCATGAAGATCTCTCAGTCTGATATACGCTTGGTACTTGGGTGCATGACAAAATACTGTCACCCAGCATTATCTTAAATGTTTCAGGCCAGAGATTCCTGATTTTCAAAGCTGAAATGCGCGTGTAGAGCACAAACTTGGCAGGAATACTAGAATTGAAAGAAAACCTTGGGACAGAATTTTCTGTCTGTTGGGCAGGTGGAGCTGGAGCGGGCACGGACCCGATCAATACCCGCGATCGGGTCCGCGCCGCCATTTTGCGCGGGCGGGCCAATTAAAGCCCGTCCAGCATATTTGCCGGCTCCTGTGGATAGTGGGAGTGTGCGGACAGCGTCGGGCGTGTACAGGCCGTCGGGTCCAATGGCGACCCGGCCGTCTGTTTAAAAGGGCTGGCAGCCTCCTGTAGACTGGTGACAATGGCCACTTTGAGGTCACACTGCAGGGGGTCGGCTGAACAGGCAAAGTTGGAGGGAAGGGGAGAGGAGCAGGGCAGGCTGCAGGGTCTGCCACAGGAGCAGGGCAGGCTGCAGGGTAGGCCAGCGGGAGGCCAATGCGCCCCTCGCCCTTCAGACGAATGCTTTGCTGCCCTCCTCGAGGAGGTGGCAGCATGGCGGGAGGTGTTGGTCCCCCAGGATGGGAAGAGGAGGCCTCCCCCCACATGGCCAAACATGCTTGGGAGGAGGTGGCGGAGGTGGTGAGCTCCCGCGACGTGGCGCGGTGCACTTGGATTCAGTGCCGTAAGCACGTCAATGATTTGTTGCACTCTGGAAGGATGAGTACCATGTTGGCATTGGTCACTTAACCTAGCAGGTAGCCTTAGCCTTGAGGCCACCCCACCCCAGCAAGCCTTATTGTCGTGACTGCATTGCATCATGTTGGGCATTTTTCCTACACTGGGTGGGCAAGCAGATAGTGCCCATGCTTACATCAGCCTGAGTGGTTCATGAGTTCTCCCCCGCACCATGTGTTGCTCTTAGTCGCACATGGCTAGTCTGGGGGCAACATGCAGGAGATGCAGCTAGGTGCATACTCAGAACTCCAACACATGTCCTATTCGCTGAAGGGTTCTCAAAATTCCCACATTTTTCATATCATCAACAAGGATATGACTTTTGGACTTTTATGGCAGAGGATTAAGTGTAGAACCCTGGAGACAGGAGGCTAGGACGAGAGGAGACAGAATACACATTCTTCCCTTTAAAACAATCAAACCAGAGAAAGACTTCACCTTACACGAAACTAAAGCCCATCAAAACCTTGCATAAATAATTGCTACTAACTACTAAGGCAGGAAGGCCACAATCAATGCAATTATGCGAACCCATCAAAACTCCACACATACAATGGCTTTCAGTTCAAGACTAGTTACGGGGACAGGAAGACAATAATAAACATCATGTGAGCCCATTAAAAACAACGAGACAACAATCACCTGGGGAAGCCCACCCAAATCAGACAAAGGACTAAGCTTGATTTGGATTGAGATAAGAAATTCGAAAAAAAACAGTATAACTGGGCCACCAGTTATGAAGGGGAAGCTGACACAGGAGGGTGAGCAGCTTTGCAAGGTGAGCAGTTTGGAGCGGTTGAAGCAGTTTTGGAGGGTGAGCAGTTTTTGGACCGGCTGAAGCAGAGTTTAAGCAGGGAGCTGAGCCAAGCGGAGGAAGGAGATCTGGAGGTTTGCAGGCCCGCAGGCAACATCACGGCGAGAGGCACCGGGTGGCAGGCTCAACCGAAGACAACAAGGCCACAACCGCAGCCCTCCACAAAGATCGACCACCCACAACCGCGCCCTCCACCCAACTGAAGAACCTTCGCAGATTCCACAGACCAGGACCACGTGGGGACGGCAGGCCCCAGAGGACACAAAGAGCATACCCCAAAACTGCAACCGGCTTACCTGGCTGGATTTCGAACTGTCAAGGAACCCTGGGTTGGTGAGCATGATCCCTGACCTCTCCTAGTTCAATTTAGTTAGGTTTTGGGGGTGGGACAAGGGTAAGGGGATTAGTAGCGTGATTTTCCCTCGTTATGCCGTGTGTTCCCCATTCTTAATAAGTGTACTTTGTAGGTCTGTATAATCTCAGTGTAATCCTAATGTTATAAGTTCATTTGTGACTTCAATAAACCCAGTTTTTTTTCTTGTACCAAAACCAGTTGTCTGCTGCACTTTGTCACAACCCCCAAATAAGTCCAAGGTCTAGAACCCAGGGAATGGAAGTGATTCAGACCACTCAGAAGTCAGAGGTGAAGCTGACACACACCCTACATCACAGTGATGAGATTGTGGAAGGGGAGCCTCAAGGTCTCGTGGCCAAGAACCATCTGCTGCCCTCGACGCTGCACGTAGTTGTGCCTACTTGCTATGGGAGCAAAGACCATGTGTTTCCTAAAGTGATGTACGCAGAATGTGTCCAAGGTGGCCGTTGGGGGCAGGCGTACTATCTTTGTGTGACTGATCAGCAGTAGTGGGGAGAGGAGGCACTGAAGGCCTGATATGGGCCACTCTGGTTGGGGTGTGGCATGCGCGTGCAGAGTCCATGTGCAAATTATCGCAATGAATAGTGTTCTCTGTTTCTCAGGAGAAGAATGCTCAAAATGCATCGGAGCGTTCAAGGACTGGAGGCGGCCAGGCTCATCTCATGATGTTAAGACGCTTCGAGCAGGAGGCCCTGGAGCTTGAGATGCGCCATGCGCCCAGGTCATTTGGTGTCAGTGAGGCTGGGGTGGAATGGCCAGGTATTTGAGGCCAACAGTGAGATCCACAATGTTCTCCCAACATCCATAGCCCTGATGATTGTTTAATTTGTTATTGTTGCAACATTGCTCGGTCACAGACTGATAGAGTCAACGGTGTGGATTATAGAAAAAGGCCCTTTGGCTCTTCGAAGATGATTGTATCAAACACGTTCCTGAGTCTCCTAATCCCATTTCCCAGCACTATGCCCATGGCCTTGTATGCCATGGCAATGCAACTGCACATCCAAATACTTATTACATGTCAGGAGGGTTTCTACGTCCACCACCCTTTCAACCAGTGCGTCCCACATTCCCAACACGCTGTGTGCAAAAGTTGCTCATCACCTCACCTGTCAACCTCATGCCCCTTACCTTAAATCTATACCACCAGGTTACTCATTCCTCCGCCAAGGGGAAAAGTTCCTTTCTGTTGACCCTATCTATGCCCCTCATAAGTTAAACACATCAAACATGTCACCCCTCAATCTCCTCTGCTCTGGGGGAAATAACCCCAGTCTATGCTATGTCTCCTCATAAGTCAAACTCTCCAGCCCAGCCAGCATCCTGGTCAATGAACTCTGCACTTTCTCCACTCCAGTCACATCCCTCCCATGAAGCTCATTTCACAGCTGCACGCGGAACTATAGCTGTGGCCTAGGCAGTGTTTTCTGCACTTGGAACATTACCTCCCTGCTCCTATATTCTATGCCTCGGCTAATAAAGGCAAGTATGGCATTTGCTTTCTTAAACACCTTATGTGTCTGTCCCGCTACCTTAAGGGGCCTGTTGACATGCACAGCAAGGTCCCTCTGATCCTTCTTACTTTCCACGGTCCTACCATTCCCGTGCCTTGTTTGTCCTGCCCAAGTGCATCACCTCACACTTATCCACATTACATTCCATTTGGCCTTCATCAGCCCATCTGACCAGCCCGTCTATATCCTCCTGTAATGTAAGGCTATCCTCCTCACTATTTGCCACCCCACTAATGTTCGTGTCCATTGTTTCTGGAAGGTTGAGCACATAATGAGCCAAGGGGAAAGGGATGAAGTGTGTCACTGTTTGCACTCTAACTGATCCACTGCCCTTGTTGTTCATTTCAGCATCATCAGAGCATGGCTGCCAGGAGGAACTGCAGATGCCCCTCTCACACCTGAGGGCCCTCAAGTGTCACCTGCGTCACACCATTTCTGTGAAGCAGGCACCAGCACAGATACTAGCACCTCGGTGGGCATTGCAACATCGGCTAGTGTCCTGGGGCACAGTGGAGAGGGCACTTCACAATCGCTGGAGGAGCTGGCAGAGACAGAGAGTGCCAATGGCGCCAGCAGTCGGAGGACTGCAGGGGACCCGGCACATTTTCAGTCGGTGCCTGATGATGTGCCTCTGGAGTCTTCCGCGATGCAGCAGCTGCAGGAAATGCGGCCGGGTGTGCAGGAGCATCTGGGAGTGTTGCATGAGGCTTGGTGTCCGTGGTGGAGGAGTCCAGGCGGAGCATCACTGATGCAATGAGCCTCATGGCTGAGTGTTATGCTTCCTCTGTGGAGAGAGTGGCGACTCTCGTGGAGAGGCTCCTCCAGGAGAACAATCAGTTCCTCCTGGGGTTACGCTCGGACCTGCAAGCCCTCACAGTGCCAGTGGTCACAGCTGGCCAGCGCCAATGTGGGAGACGGTGTGGGTTTCAAGCTTCCCAGCTGGTTGCCCGTCCATCCGGCGAACAGGGAGGTCCGGGGCGAACTCACGTCTGCACAGCAGCTGCCTGTCGTATCTGCGGGCTCCTCTCACGGCGCTACGGATGAGGGGACCAGCTCCTCCGCCTCTCTCCCAGTGACTGTTTCATCCGGTGAGGCTGCGCGAGTGGGGAGGTGCCAGCTGTGCAACAGGCTGCTCCCTCCTAGGTGGGGCCAGCACAGGCTCCACCGGTCAGAGGACGATTGCCAAGGTCATCGAGGCCAACAGGACAGCAGAGTCAGCAGGCTGTCTCAGATGCCACTCTGAGCGATGGGGCGGCACCAAGACATAGCACCTGAAAATGTAAACATAAGGCACATTAGGCACACCACGGGTTTCTCACTGATGCTTTTGTGTTGGCCCGAGATCAGGTCCTTATAATTTTTTTCTTCTTGCTTAATTTTTTTTTGGATTTGTGAGAACATCTGATCTTTAAAATAAAAACCAGATGTGTGACAATGGCTGAGGGTGGCTCCTTTGTTCTGCATTTGTATGTTAAGATAAATGTCATGAGTGTTTGTTTGGACATTCAAGTTTATGTCCAAAGCCCTTAGTTGCAGCTGATGACCTGGCAGATTTAACACTTAGGTGCCGAGTATGGATGCGCCAGGCAAGGCTGGTCCTGCTGATCCATTTGTGTTGTGCTAGCTGAAGGTTCATAGGGTTAAAGCCTCCTGGGTGTCCCTGCCTCCTTGGTATAGTCCCGAGTCAGCATCTACCCCCTCAGCATTCCCCTGTGTGTGCTCATCCTCAGAATCAGTGCTGGACTCATCGTGTGCAGCCGCAGCCACTGCGTCGACATCTTCATCACCCATTGTGTCCCCCTCTTTCCAGCGGAAGATTGTGGAGAGTGCAGCATGCAACCACTATCACTAACATATGATCTGGGGGGTACTGGAGTGCGCCCCCTGAGTGGTCCAGGCATCGGAAGCGGATCTTGAGAAAGCCGATGGCTCCCTCCACCACTGCCCTTGTGGAGGTGTGGCACCTATTGTACCGCTGCTCAGCTTCTGTTCTTGGATGTCGGAGAGGCGTCATGAGGGAATAGCCCTTGTCACCCAGCAGTCAGCCATCAAGCCGGGCTGGAGCACTGAAGTGGCACCTGGGAGTGTCTGAGGATGTAGGCGTCATGGGAGCTGCCTGGGTGCCTTGCACAGACTTGCAGAATCTGCATCCTGTGGTCACACACTATCTGCATGTTCATGGAGTGGAAGCCCTTCCTGTTGATGAAGGCACCGGGCTCACCTGCTAGAGCCTTGATGGCCACATGTGTACAGTCTATAGCACCCTGGACGCGGGGGAAGCCAGCAATGGCCGCGAAGCCTCTGGCTCACTACCTCTGGCTTGCCTGGTCCCAGCCGAGGTGGATGAAGATCAATGCCCGTCTGAACATAGCGTCTGTTCAGTGCTTGACACAAGTGTGTACAGCTGATTGAGAGACACCGCAAAGATCACCCACCGAGCCCTGGAAGCAGCCAGAGGCATAGAAGTTGAGGGCAGCTGAGATCTTCAGAGCCGCTGGCATGGGGTGTCCACCCACACAGTTAGGAGAGATCTCAGGGCCAATCATCTGACAGATGTAGTTGACTGTCTCCCTTGAGAGTTGGAGCCTCCTTCGGCACTGCACCTCAGTCACATTGAGGTAGCTGCTTTTCTGCCTGCATACCCCGGCAGCAGGATAGTGGCGTCTTCTGCGGCCCCTTTCACCTTGGACAACCTCTTGGCCCTGCGCCTCTTGTGCCTGCGCCTGGCCTCCCAAAGGTGGCTCCCCTGGAGGCTGAATGTGCACTCCTGGCCTCCTCCTCATTCTAGCCCTCCCTTCCTCCTCAGAGGAGCTGCGTCCAGTGGACATGTCAGAACCCATACCCAGGCTAAGGGGAGGCCTCCGGAAAGCTGCAGGCCCAATAAAGATTACTGACTGCAGAGTGCTGAGCTGAAGGTTCAAAGTACACAGAAAGCTGCTGGAACTAGTTCTGAACTGCTGCAGATCACACAGGCAAGTTTAAAATACTTTGTCCAATAAATACTCCACAAAGCAGATTGACGACCCCACTGAGCCCTCTTATCCTGCCCGTGGATGAGGTTCATAAAAAAGTCTCTTACCCACCTGCCTGTTGCGCCTATTTGCCGACCTGAAAATCGCAATCGATTGACGAATTAAGGGCCTTAACTAGCCTGTTAATTAATGGTGATGAAATTCGACGCGCGCCCGCCCAGTGAAATATCGCGATGGCACGCGGTGATGTCGGGATGTTCGCCCAACATCACCGCGCGTCATTTTACGCCCTGATGTGTGGGGCCCACCCCCCCACATGACAAACTGAAAATTCCGCCCTTGGTGATTAATTTTGTTTGTAGGACGTCCAATGCTCCTATGATAGAAATTGAAAATTGCTATTCTTTTCACTCAGAGATGCACAGATACGTTTAAACTGTTGTGTTTTCCGCGCAGAGATCGGTTTGGTCTGCATACTGTGATTTGCTAATGTGGTCTTCAGTGGGTCTGGATTTAAGGGCAGGATTTAATCCGAACAGATTGTCAAAATTTGCGTTTCAGCACATTATGCCACTTATGGCAACTTTGGGAAGTAGCCCACCATGTCCTGTGGAACATAGCATTGTCAAGCACTTGATCACAAGAATTTCCTGCTTTAAACAATAGTACCACGCTCTGGATAAATTTGCCCTATATAAACCAGGTCCAGGTCCCCCCCACAGCAATGAGTGGTTGTGAGGTGTTTGAGAGCGTTCGAGTCCCCAGCACTTCTTCACTGATTTATGGCTCAATCACGTTTTTTTAGTTTTTCTCAGGAAGTTAACAATATGCAGAATTTTAAACCAACCGGATTTTACGTTCTCACCAAAGTCAAGGGCGTTTACAATGGCTCGCCACATTTCGCTGCCCTGTCCCTGCTGCGAGGGGGCCATAAAATTCCAGCCAGTATCACAGATTTAAGAGGGCCTGACCTTCTGAAGTTATGATAAGGCACATTTTTGAAGGTTGTGTTTTATGTGACAGTCCTTGAACTGATAAGTCACAAAGTGGAAAATATGCTCCACTCCTCAATATGGATATTCTCACTCAAAAGAATTCAGAGAAATTATGATATGTGTGTGCGTGTGTGAGAGTGTATATGTGTGTGAAGAGATAGAAGAAAAGACAGAGGCCAAGTACTATTGAGTACAGATAAACACAGATATCAAAATCTGATGGAAACCACAAATTGTAAGCATGTCTCAAACAATCAAATTTCTCATATTTTTGGGCACCGAAAGAATCAAGAGATATGGAGAAAGGGCACGAAAGTGGAGTTCAAGTAAAAGATTATCCCTAATCTTATTGAATGGGGAGTAGGCTTGAGGGACAGTATGGCACACTTCTGTTCCCACAGGAGACTGTGAGCGGAATCGCCCCAGATTTGCACCAAGTGTGGAAGCGGGGGGGAAATGACATTTTACCTGCCGGACACAATGGCAGCTTTTCACGCTGTATTGTCCCAAACCTGCTGCTTTAATTATGCATTCCTGGGAAACACGCCGTTCCGATGGCAGGCAGGCTCTCATTCGCCCGCCACGCCATCACTTCACCGCTTCATCATGCCAGGCACCACATTTAAAGTGCAGCCGAGCGCACACCCTTCAGTGCTCCCAGCCCAGGAGTGCTGCACGAAAGACAGGGTGGCCCTGAAAGGCAAAAAGACTGCAGCTCCCTGGTTTAGTGATGTGTCCCTTGAGCATCTTTTGTACGCTGTGGAGGCCTGGCGTGATGTCCTCTACCTGTGCTCTGGCCACAGGCATCACCAATCCAGCATGGGAGGCGGTGGCAGTGGTGGTCAGCGCCAATGCCCTGCAAACGCACCCAGTGCTGCTACAAGATGAATGGTCTCATCCGTTCCGCCAGGGTAAGTTACTCTTCTCATCACTCTCAACTCACACTCACAAACCCATCACACACCCACAGGGATCTCACACCTCAAGGGACAACACCGCTAACTCTCACACACACCCTCACATCTCCATCAGGCTCATATCCTCTGGAGCTCGCATCCTCATCCTGTCTGTGGCTCCGCTCACCACACAAACATTCCACGCAGTGCCATGCGTCCTGCTCACACTCTCTACATCTGTTTCCATGCAGGAAAGGCCTCCTCACATCAGCAGAGAGAGGTCCCAGACTGAGGGTGGAGTGGCCCACATTAGGTCCCTCACTCACTTTGAGGAGCATGCCATTGTGCTGACTGGTGAGGACATAGACTGGGCCTGCAGTGATGGTGAGGCCAGTGGCGAATGCCCTCGTGAGGATCTTGCACCACATCATCCCTATCTCAACACAAATGTGAGTGTTCTCACTCCTGTTTTTGACTCTGCTGACATGTACTAAGTATCTCTACTTTGGTTCACAGGGAGCTCTGCCAAACACCCGATACCCTCAGCCAGCCAATCCCTCAGCTTCATCCAGGTCCTCACCTCCAGCCAAGAGGACACCTTCTCCATTGAAGAGATGGAACTAAGCAGCCTGGAAGACCCATTACAGCGCTTACCCACACCCTCCACCAGCTCAGAGACACACACCTCGGAGGGACCTAGATCTAGAGCAGGCTCAGGTTCACAATCTGGTGGTCACTGCACAGACACGTGTCCACAGCAGGAGTCGGCAGGTTCAGCTGAACTCTTCAGCACTTGGAGGACTGCTGAGGAAGAGGCATCTGTGAGGTCCGAGTCAGATGATGAGTCTCTGTATTTGGCCTTCCAACTCATCCAGGAGAGTCGTCAGATGGCAGGGCTTCATCACGCAGAGCTGTTGGAAGCCCTCAACAGAGTGGCTTGTGAGTTGGAGGAGTGCATCTGTCTGCTGTCTGATGAAGTGGTGCACACATGTACGGGTATGGAGATCTCCATAAGGAAGATGGCGAACACCATGGAGACCTGGTCCAGCAGAATGTGGAGAGGAGTGTAGACCTGCACTCCATCACGGTAGCCATGGGTGAGTTCCTGCAATGCCAACGCGAGAGGGAGACGGGGCACCTCGATGTCTCCCCAGGTGCTCCTGCACCTCAAGGAGTCAGGCCGGAAACCCCGGGCACCCGAGGGAAGGAAGAGCGGAGCTGGACACCCTGGGTGTAGTCTCAGAAGTGGTCCTCTCACTCCAAGTTCCCTTTGCCTGTGAGGCCCTCAACCTCATCCTCTATCACCACAGTGGGAGCAGCTAGCCAATGAGTGATTCTGAAGGGAGGAATGTGTGCGTGTGTGACCGGGCCTTTCGGAGCCCTGTGCAAGCTCTCTCCCACGCACCCAAATCCTTCCCGTATCTCATTCACCTCAATGTCCTGAGCATTTTCAATGCTGCCTGCTGGGGGTTTGCTTTCAGTTGTCCATCTGAGCTGACCTGCATCTCCGGCCACCCACTGATCACACTCCCATGCAGCACCTGATCTTGCCCACCATGGCTCTCGTTTTACTTTAGATTTAGACAGCATGGTGGTGATTCAGTTTTTCATTTGCTCCCCCATCTTTTCCTCTCCCCAGTCACCCATTTCCTTTCCCCCATCGCTGTTGACCCCCAAGGCATCACCTTCCACCTCCCCTCCGTGACCTACCAGCCACAACACTTTTCCTTGGGGATGTCCAGGTGAATGTGTACGTTCCCTTACTTCCCCATCCACATTAACCTCCCCGACCTCCTCCTTCCCACCGCCAGGGTCTGTGTCTGCCTCTGGGTCCCTACCAACCACCCTCACCGTCCCTTCTATCGCTACCATTGAACCCTCACCCTCCCGCCCTACTGCCTCACTCTGCCCTCAGTCATTCTCGCCATTCCCTCATACCACGCCCATCCTCAGCTCCCCAGGAGGCAATCATGGACTCATCAGAGCCCTCCCTTGCACGTTCACCTGGACATCCGCCCCTCTGGACCGCTTCCCACCTTGGAACCCCTTCCCCCCTTGGAAATCATTCCCCCAACCCCCAGACTCCCCCTCTTAGTCCTCTCCACCCAGACTCTCGTCATGCTTAGTTCTTCCCACTTCTTGACTTCTTCAGACACCCTCACTTCTTCCTCCAGGCTTACTCCTTCCTGACTCCTTCCTCATTGTTTATCTGGAAGAAGTGTTTGGGGCCTTGGACGGTGAGAAGAAACAAGGCAAAAGGGCAGATGTTGCAGCTCCTGCACTTGCTTGCAAAGGTGCCATAGGGGGTGTTGGGGATGACTGAGGCATCTCGCTGGAGGTGGTGGAAATGGCAGAGGATGACCTGTTGAATGTGGAGACTTGTGGTGATGAAGGTGATGACAAGGGGAATCCTATCATGATCCTGGGAGGGAGGAGAAGGAGTGGGAGCAGGAGTGTGGGAAATGGGATTGAGACAGGGGGCCTATCAACCACTGTGGGTGGTAGGGAAATGCTTGGTTAAGGAAAAGGCAACACTGGAATGGATTGGTGAACCATATTGCCAAAATCAGGAAACTTGAGGCTGTCATGCTGCTGCTGCTGCAAGCCTTGATGTGCACCTGAAACACCGTGCTCAGGTTTGGTAGCTGAGCCTTTAGATCCATCTAAACCTTACGGGCAGCACAGAAAGGCTGATGCATTCTGTCAAAGGAAAGATCAGAAAAATGTACACTCTTCAGCCTTGAAGGCTGCTTTAGTGAGGTGTGGAAGATACTAAATGGAATAGGAAAGGTCACTCCTGAGCAAGTCAGGTTTATGACTGTAGGACAAAGAGACTAGATACAACTGGTAAAGGAAATAAGTCCAACATTGAGGTCAAGTCTTCAGACAAAGCATGATTAACACCTGGAATGACCTCCAACTAGGGGAGTGGAGGAAAAAAACCTTGTCATCATACTAAAGTCATTTGATGTGGTGATGGGAAGGGAGGTGAAATTGCAGGTTTGTATGATGGGATGAGCTGGAGGGACCAATCACATCTTTACGTTCACAAACCGCAACAGTCATAACATAAGAACATAAGAACTAGGAGCATGAGTAGGCAATTCAGCCCCTCGAGCCTGCCCCGCCATTCATTACGATCATGGCTGATCTCATTTCGGCCTCAACTCCAATTTCCTGCCCTCTCCCCATAACCTTTCAATCCGTTACTAATTAAAAATCTGTCTATCTCCTCCTTAAATTTATTCAGCGTCCTGGCAACCACTGCACTCTGAGGTAGTGAATTCCACAGATTCACGACCCTTTGAGAAAAGTAATTCCTCCTTATCTCTGATTTAAATCTACCACCCCTTAGCCTAAAACTATGGCCTCTCATTCTAGAATGCCTCAGAAGGGGAAACATCCGCTCCACGTCTACTTTGTCTATCCCCTTTAGCATCTTATATACCTCAATTAGATCTCCTCTCATCATTCTAAACTCTAGCGAGTATAGGCCTAAACGGCTCAATCTCTCCTCATAAGACAAGCCCCACATCTCTGGAATCAATCTAGTGAACTTCCTCTGAACCGCCTCCAGTGCAACTACATCCTTCCTCAAGTAAGGGGACCAAAACTGTGCACAGTACTCCAGGTGTTGTCTCACCAATGCTTCCCTATTTTTATACTCTATTCCTTTAGCAATAAATGCCAAAATTCCATTTGCCTTCCTCATTACCTGCTGTGTCTGCATGCTAGCTTTCAGTGATTCATGCACGAGGACACCCAGATCCCTCTGCACTGAAGCATTCTGAAGTTTCTCTCCATTTAAATAATAAGTCGCCTTTTTATTCTTCCAACCAAAATGGATAACCTCACACTTATCCACGTTAAACTCCATCTGCCAAATTTTGGCCCATTCACCTAACCTGTCCATATCCATTTGTAAATTTCTTATTTCTTCATTGCAACTTACCTTCCCACCTATTTTGGTGTCATCTGCAAATTTAGCTATAGTACCTTCTATCCCTGAAAACAAGTCATTAATATAGATTGTAAATAGTTGGGGCCCAAGGATCGTAGTAGTGGCACCCCACTAGTTACAGCTTGCCATCCAGAAAAAGACCCATTTATCCTGCTTTCTGTTGGTTAGCCAATCCTCTATCCAAGCTAATATATTGCCCCTAACTCCATGTGACCTTATCTTGTGTATTAATCTTTTGTGCGGTACCTTATCAAAGGCCTTCTGGAAATCCAGATATACTACATCTACAGGATCCCCATTATCCACTTTGCTTGTCACATCTTCAAAGAACTCTAGCAAATTAGTCAAACATGATTTACTCTTCATAAAACCCTGCTGACTCTGATGGATTGCATTTTGACTTTCCAAATGCTCCATTACTACTTCCTTAATAATGGATTCCAACAATTTCCCAATGACAGACGTTAAACTAACTGATCTATAGTTTCTTACTTTCTGCACCCACCCCCCCTTTTTGAATAAGGGTGTTATATGAGCATTTTTCCAATCCAGAATCCAGGGAATTTTGGAATATTATAGCCAATGCATCCACTATCTCTGCTGCCACTTCCTTTAAGACCCTGGGATGTAGGCCATCAGGTCCTGGGGACTTGTCACCCTTTAATCCCAATAGTTTGCTCAGTGCTTTTTCTCTAGTGATGATGATTGTTCTTAGTTCCTCCTTCTCTATATCCTCTGCACTACCTGTTACTATTGGGGTGGTACTAGTGTCCTCCACTATGAAAACTGAGGCAAAATATTGATTAAGCATCATTGCCATTTCTGCGTTCCCCACTATTAACTCCCCAGTCTTGTCTTCCAAGGGACCAACATTCACTTTAGCTACTCTCTTTCCTTTTATATACTTGTAGAAGCTTTTGCTATCAGTTTTTACATTTTGCACTAGTTTTCTTTCATAATTTACCTTTGCTCTTTTTATTATTTTTTTCAGTAACCCTTTGTTGATTTTTAAAAGTTTCCCAATCTTCCAGCCCGCCACTGATCTTTGCAAATGATATGCCTTAGTTTTTGCCTTTAAGTTATCTTTAACTTCCTTGCTTAACCATGGATGCTTTTTCCCCCTCTTACCATCTTTCTTCTTCATTGGGATATATTTTACTTGGAAGGAATTGAATATCTCCTTAAATATCTGCCACTGTTCATCAACTGTCCTACCTTGTAGTCTTCCTGCTCAGTCCACTAGGGCCAAATCTGCCCTCATACCTATGTAGTTACCTTTGTTTAACTCCAGAACACTAGTATGGGACTCACGTTTCTCGCTCTCAAACTGAACTTGAAAGTCTATCATGCTATGATCACTCTTCCCGAGAGGATCCTTTACTATGAGATCATTAATTAATCCCATCTCATTACACAAAACCAAATCCAGAATAGCTTGTTCCCTGGTTGGTTCCACAACATATTGCTCCAAGAAACAATCTCTAATACACTCTATGAACTCTCCCTCAAGGCTATCCTTGCCAATTTGATTAGTCCAGTCTATATGCATATTAAAATCGCCCATGATTATTGCCGTGCCTTGCTTACATGCTCCCGGTATTTTCTGGTTTATACTGTGTCCTACTGCTAAATTATTGTTTGGGGACCTATAGATTACTCCCACCAGGGACTTCTTTCCCTTGCTATTTCTTATTTCTACCCAGACTGACTCCAAGTCTTGCTCTCCAGTGCCTATATCATTCCTCACTATAGCACTGATCTCTTCCTTTACTAACAAAGCTACACCACCTCCTTTTCTTTCCTATGTATCCTTCCGAAACACTGAGTACCCTTGGATATTCAACTCCCAAACCTGTTCTCCCTGTAACCACGTCTCAGTAATCACTACCAAATCACACCTATTTATCTCTATTTGCGCTGTTAACTCATTAGTTTTATTCCGAATGCTATGTGCATTCAGATACAAAGCCTTTAATTTGCCCTATTGTCAATTTTCCCCACTCTTACATGATTCTTTGGTGCAATATGGTGTTCACACACTCTGTGCCTTCCTTTCACTTTTTGATCGCAATCAGCCTCGTCACTAACCTGCACTCTTACCCTCTCTTTAAAACTTTGATTTTTTATATTTCCATGCAACTGAACCCTCCCCCCCAACTATTTAGTTTAAAGCCCTATCTACGACCCTAGTTATGCGATTCGCCAGGACACTGGTCCCAGCATGATTCAAGTGGAGCCCATCCGAATGGAATAGCTCCCTCTTTCCCCAGTACTGGTGCCAATGTCCCATGAATTTGAGCCCTCTTCTCCCACACCAATCTTTGAGCCACGCATTTACCTCTTTAATCTTATTGACCCTGTGCCAATTAGCTCGTGGCTCAGGTAGTAATCCAGAGATTATTACCTTTTTGGTTCTGTATTTTGCGATTGGACCTCTGATTGGGTGCTGTCAGATAACAAATCTGCTCGATTTTATATGTGTAGACACCAGCAGATTTAGCAGGGTCAGCTCAATTTGGAAAATGGAAACGAGCTGCTGGTTCATATTCAACCCGCCACGGGGAGTTAGCCAAGGAAGTGATGGTGGAGGGATGGGATGGCGAACCAGGTTAATGGTTGCGGGAGACGAAAATAGGAAATTGTGTGCAAGCATTCATTATGGAAGTGCTTACAAGAAGTGATGAGGAAAATTAAAGGAATTTGGCTACTTTAAAGATACAAAATTGCTTGTAGCCATTACAAAATAATCTCCATAAAACAGCATTGCAGTATACTTGAAAGGGTATGGAAGCAGAAGTGGATACAGTTGAGCACCTTTGGCAGTGACAGCCCAATGGTTCACCCTGCCAATAGACAACACAGCTCTGTCACTACCACCCTGGTGATTTGGACACCTTCAGGCTGAAGTCTTCAGATAAAACCAGGCAAGCGTAGATCTTCCCATAACAATGGCTGTGAGGACCTGCCCAGGCAAGGTGCATCCTAACCTACCGGGCATCTTCTGTTGGGCAACATTCTGTTGGTTTGCTTCCAGTTGGGGGGATTCCTGGGGACCAATGCATTGCACCAACACGGTGGATCTACCATAAGGGACTTCCAAATCCCTAAAAGGATGAATTACCTCTCCCACTCCATAACTTTGCAGAAGTACGCATAAATGCAGTTACAGTGGTGGGGCGGGATAATGAGGTCAGGGTATCATTTAAATACCACAACTGGAAAGCTGGCAGATGCTTCATAGGTGACTTTAGAACATGTCTGGGAAATTAACTGGGGCACTACATGGTGAAAGATCTTGTGTGTCCCTCACAGCTGTGTATTCAAGCAGTTTTAAGAACTCAAAATATATATTGCACAACAATGAAAAACAAAATAAAGGCTTCTATCAAGTGGTAAAAGACCAAACACCTAACTCCTCGCAGTGGGGAAATATTTGATCTGGTAGCAATATATAATGTAATAAATGTACAATATATATATTATGTATTATATATCATATAATACATGTGCTTCTTTGCTGGAAATAACAACCAGAAAAAATTTCATGATCATTATTTTGCTATTTTGCCCATTGTCCCTCTTAGAAAGAACTTTTCAACTTAGTCACATTTCAACCCACACTTCCCATATTTCTTTATTTTTTTTACTTCTGCATCTCCTGGCTCCAGGTAAGTATACTTTCAGCATTTTGTTTGCAACTTACAATGTTCCTTTAATGATAGCCTGTTAGGCTGCATAAAAATGGGGAGCACATTCCAAGCTGAACCCTGCTCTTTCGACACCCTGGGGTTACCATTGACCAGAAACTGAACTGGACCTGCCATATAAATACTGCAGCTATATGAGCAGGTTAGAGGCTGGGAGATCTGTGGCAACTCACCTCCTGACTCATCAAAGCCTCCACCATCTACAAGGCACAGGTCAGGGGTGTAATAGAATACTCTCCACTTGCCTGGATGAGTGCAGCACAACAATACACAAGAAGCTTGACACCATCCAGGACAAAGCAGCCCGCTTGATTGGCAACCCATCTATCACCTTAAGCAGTCACTTCCTCCACCATCAACACCTAGTGTGTACCATCTACAAGATGCATTGCAGCAACTCACCAAGGCCACTTCAACAGCACCTTCCAAAGCCCTGATCTCTACCACCTAGAAGGACAAGGGCAACAGATATATGGTAACACCACCACCTGCAAGTTCCCCTCTAAGCCACATACTATCCTGACTTCGAACTATATCGCTGTTCCTTCACTGTTGTTGGGTCAAAATCCTGGAACTCCCTCCCTAACAGCACTGTGGGTGTACCTACATCAGATGGACTGCAGCAGTTCAAGAAGATAGCTCATCACCACCAAGGGCAATTAGGGATGGGCATTCTGTGCCAGAACTTAACAGTGGGTTGCTGGTTTCCCAGGCCTTGGGCACTCTGTACATATTAGACCCTCTAAATCAAGGGTCCATTATTCTTTTCTGGTGGTTCAGGCAAATGTAAACAATTTTAAGAAACCGCCTGAAGGAAAACAGGGAATTCCCCTGGCATCCTGAGCCAATGCTAACACAGATTAACCAGTCATTTGTCTCATGCTGATTGTGGGATATTGTGATAACCAAACTGAGTGCCAGTTTCCCTGTATAACATAGCAGTGATTGCACTTCCAAAGTAAATGGTTAGTTTACTTTTGAACTAAGGATATCCTAAGGAGGCAGTAAGGTATTATATAACTGCATTATTTGTGGAATATTCTAAGATGGGATGTTAGACTGCATATAGACCAAGCTTTTCTGAATGCAGCTGTTCCAGCTGTCTGCGTTTAAGGCAAATCTGTTTTGCAAAGGGGGCCTCAAACAGACAATATAAAAAGCGCCTAATGCCTGCTTCAAGCATGGCCTTGGCTGCTGAGTTTTTTTGCCTATGACAATATGGAGGGGAATGTACTTCCGGCTCATAATGAGTGAATGATTCCGGTCGGCCATATTGCGTCTTTAGCGTCGGACACACAAGCGCAGTGCCATCCAATTTCTAAGCGAGAATGTTTCAAATGCACTGATTAACTGATCAATTTTATGAGTTTTATTATCTTCCCTCACACCTATTTTTTTCAAGCACTGAATCCAGATATAAGTAAATCATGAAGTAACTTCAGGTCAGATTGTGAGAATGTTCTTATAAAATGCTGGTTAGGACAAACTTCCTGAAGCGCCTTACTCAAATTCCAACATAGTCAAAACATTGTACTTCATTTGTACAAATGTTGTGTCTTATATTTGCTTCATTGCACTGCAGACATTAAGCCTTGGCCATCTGGTTTAAAGCATGAAACTGTACTGCAAGTACTTAATGCTGAGTTGGTGACAAGATTATGCATAATTAAAAGATTACTACAAGATGAAAATAACAATCTATGCTTTTTCTTTGACTCATTTAAATGCAAATAGACACAGCCATGTATGGTACAAACGACAGAAATAGGATTTTATATTTAAAACGCCAAAACAATAAACTCCTAATAATGCAGCCCTAAACGAGGCATTACCTCCGGGTTCTTATTAAACAAAATACGTTTCATTCTTACCCAGCTGTGATCTTACTTGTGCAGATCAGTCCACAAAGCAATGTTTCTTAAGAAGTGAAGAAAATTCTTTGTACATGGAAAATTTCTCTCTATTGTGTGGCTTCACATCGTGATTATAATAAGACTTCTGGGCAAATCAAGAGCTGAGCTGAGGCCATAGGCTGGTTGCTGGATTTCACGACCACCGGTGGCCGACTTGTGGTTTCGTGTACAAATGGTTCCCCTCCCACCCCCACCCCTACCCTTCTCTCAGATAACTTCAGCCAGCTCCATACCATTCCTGGCTGCATTAATCAGTCCACATCCATTCCAGTGTTTTATGCGGAATGTTCAAACTTGCTTTGCTTTACTTTGGCTTGTCAGCTGTCTTCCGCTGCATGACACGCAGCAGTCAGAGGCAATTAGCAAATTACTTTTCTCCTAAATTAGCTTCCTATGCTTTGGCGTCATGTCAATCAGCTTGTCCTCTCAAGCTGCCCCTGTATGTTTTATAAGCAAGCAACAGCTGATAGAATGACAACACAATTACATGATTCTTTCCCCCTTTAAAACCCTGTCACTGGCTACAGTCAGTCACTTCTCTCTGCTGCTTCTTACTTGTTGCCTTGTTCTTTCAAGCTTAGGAATAAAAATGACATCTAAACTGCACAATTGCAGGAAATCTGAAAACTGGAATTGTACACTTGGCCTACCAGCGACTAAAAGAGAAAAATTTTGCCAATTCTGATGAAGGACTCAGGTCTACTGTTACCTGTTTTTTTCTTTAATATGATAATTAATCTGCTTAATATTTCAAGGAATTTATGTTCCTTTCCCTAACATTACCTACACCATCTGCATTTATATAACGCCTTTAATGTAGTACAACATACTGAGGCACTTCACATGAGAGTTACCAGAGAAAGCTTAACACCAAGCTGCATTAGGAGATAACAGGACATCTGAGCAAAGGCCTGATTAAAGAGGTAGGTTTTTAGAGGAACCTTAAAGGCAGGGAGGGAGGCAGAGAAGTTTAGGGAAGGAATTCCAGATGGTTACTCATTTGCTTTGCAGACCTCACTCATTCAATTTTGCACTGTTTCCAAGTTCTAGTTTATTACAGTGCGCCGTGAAAACAGCAATTTCCTTGTTTCACCTTGGAGTAAAATTGTATGCCTTGCACCATTGTTTCTGGAATAACTGCAGATTTAACCTGTTGGCGTAGGTGAATGTAAAGATGACTCTGATTGCTGCTAACTTCAGAATGCACCCACCACTTTAAGAAATGGGCCGAATGTAAACAGAATTATAAATCAGCAGAGTTGTCAGCTAGTTGGGTCACTCCAATCCTTAGTCCGACAGCTTCTATATCAGACAAAGAAGGAATGGCAGCTAATAAATTTTTCCATTTAAACAAACTTATTAGGGAAGTGAGGTATTTCTCATTTATATGCAGCCTGTTGCAAGACAATTGAGGTGTTCAAGATTCACCACAAACCACAAAAGTCAAACTCACAAGTTTATTAATGTCACCTGTACCCCTGAATGTGCTATATTCTTCAATCTAATGCCTTCTGGGTTCTCATTTCTGTTCAGTAATTTCCAAATCTTCCCTGTTGCTAGCTGGTTATGAATATTGGTTATGACAAGACCTTGTCCCACTGCGTTGTCCATGTAATTCCTTATCTTCACTTGTCATTGGCTATATTCAAAGCTTTTTCTGATGTGTCAGTTTTTATGGAGCTGTTTTTGAAGCTATTGTTCATCTTTTTTTCTCTGTTTCTAGGTTGGCATGCATACAACTGTAAAAGCTCCACTGCAATTCTCCTGAAATCAGCTAAATCCAGGTATTTCCTGGTCTGTTATTTGTTTCCACATGGTGAGGTACACTCAGCAACAGATTCATCACAGAAGCTTGCTTGATAGGGCATTTCTCTGACTTCGCACTCCCAGTAGATGGCTTTGTATGCCAAGAATGTATATTAGGAATATGCTTTCATGCAAATGTCTCATGTGGGATTTTATAATCCTTAATCTATTTGTAGATTAGATTTATTCAGGTGTAAACAAAGGCTGAAGAGCTGAATAATGAAAAAGAACTAATAGTTGGAGGTTACAGCAACATTCTTAGAGAGGTGCCATGAGAATAGATTGGTTCTTACTGCATTTTTATGTATGAATATGCAAGCCATGTAAAGCCTAGTTATTTATAGAGTGGAACTTATTGCATGCATGCCAACTGTCAGATTCTTTTTAGCTGATAGTCAGTATTTTGACCCATGTATCAACTTGTCAGCAATTCTCAAGAAGCAGCAGCAGTTTTTTTTTGCTAGGAGCAGAGGTTGTCAACATCAATCACTCCAAAGGTTGCATTGGAGCTTGTCAGAGCCAAACTTGTTGAATGTTGAGACTTGAACTAGTCATATATTAGTTTGTTACATGCAAATTCAAACAGGGAGAAAATATGAAACGAGTTACTATTTTCTGAGAGACTGTCACAGGTGCTGTAATTGAGTGTTTCTTACATAAGAAGCTATCTATGACAAATAAAGCTGCTCAAAGGAACTTTCTTGGCTATCTTGGTTATTATCCTATGTAAAGGTTTATTTTCTTCATTAGGGTTTGTAGCTGCTTTTTGAGATAAAATGAATATTCCCTGGTATGAATGTATTAATTGGTCTTACTTAACAATTTATGTCACTGTTTTATTGGAATTATTGGCGTTTGGGAATAAAATGGAGGCTGGTGTTGGAATGATGCTGAGATTTACTGACCTACAACACATTGGAATTTACACTCAGAAATACAATAGAATCTAAGAATTTAATCCACTACACCAAAATAGGTGCCAAAAATTAAAAGGGATGAAATTGGTCTTCAGCTGTAGCATTGGGGGGGGAAAAAAAATGTATGTGGTTGGGCAGTGGCAGGGTACTCTGTGTGTGTGGTTAAAATAGGCAGCTGACTTGCTATCACCTGTCTTGTAGCATCGCCAAAGATCCATTTAATCCGCAAAATGTTCTGAAGAGAGGCCTACCCTCATAAATAATACATTTCATGCCTTCCGGACTCTTTCCGTTCAATAATTTCCAAATCCTCCCTGTTGCTAGCTGGTTATGAATATTGGTTATGACAAGACCTTGTCCCACTGCGTTGTCCATGTAATTTCTTATCTTCACATGTCATTGACTTTATTCGAAGCTTTTACTGACGTGTCAGTTTTTATGAGGCTGTGCCAACTTTTTTGTTTGAAGTTATTGTTTGTCTTTTCTCTGTTTCTAGGTTGGCATGCATACAACAGTAAAAGCTCTAACGCAATTCTTCTGAAATCAGCTAAGTCTAGGTATTTCCTGGTCTGTTATTTGTTTCCACATTGTGATGTGCACTTAGCAACAGATTCATCACAAGAGCCTGCTTTATAGGGCATTTCTCTGACTTTGCACTCCCAGTAGATGGCTTTGTATGCCAAGAGTGTGCATTAGGAATGTGCATTCATGCAAATATCTCATGCAGGATTTTGTAATTCTTAATCTATTTGGTCAGAAAAATCATTTGCCGGATGCACTTTTCACTATATGCCATTGGCAGGTGAGAGTCCAATGAACGTAGCCCATGAGGGAGGAAGCTGGTCTCTCTGGCTACCTACGTCTCTTTCCTGGTAATCACCAAATCAGGAGGCCTCGGAGACGGAGCGTACAACATCCTTTGGTATACTTGAGATCTTCCATGATCAATAAACATTAAAGAGAAGAGAGTGTCTTATGAACACTAATAACATAATTGTTGGTTTTGTTGGGACTTCATTGTTTATTTTGGCATCTCTTACCCTGACTGGACTATATGTTTCATTATTATCTTCATGATGGCATTAAAGTGGCAATTGTTATCGCAGAATCACAAAATCACACAGTGCAGAAGAGGCCCTTCGGCCCACCGAGTGTGCACCGACACGTGAAAAACACCTGACCTACCTACCTAATCCCATTTTCCAGCATTTGGTCCATAGCTTTGAACGTTATGACTTGCCAAGTGCTCATCCAGGCACTTTTTAAAGGATGTGAGGCAGCCCGCCTCCACCACCCTCCCAGGCAGCGCATTCCAGACCGTCACCACCCTCTGGGTAAAAAGGTTTTTCCTTACATCCCCCCTAAAACTCCTGCCCCTCACCTTGAATTTATGTCCCCTCGTGACTGACCCTTCAACTAAGGGGAACAGTTGCTCCCTATCCACCCTGTCCATGCCCCTCATAATCTTGTACATCTTGATCAGGTTGCCCCTCAGTCTTCTCTGCTCCAATGAAAACAACCCAAGTCTATCCAACCTCTCTTCATAACTTAAATGTTTCATCCCAGGCAACATCCTGGTGAATCTCCTCTGCACCCCCTCCAGTGCAATCACATCCTTCCTATAATGTGGCGACCAGAACTGCACACAGTACTCCAGCTGTGGCCTCACCAAGGTTCAATACAACTCCAACATGATCTCACTGCTTTTGTAATCTATACCTCGATTGATAAAGGCAAGTGTCCCATATGCCCTTTTCATCACCCCACTAACATGCCCCTCCGCCTTCAGAGATTTATGGATACACACGCCAAGGTCCCTTTGTTCCTCACAACTTCCTAGTGTCATGCCATTCATTGAATACTTCCTTGTCAAATTACTCTTTCCAAAGCGTACCACCTCACACTTTTCAGGGTTAAATTCCATCTGCCACTTATCTGCCCATTTGACCATCCCATCTATATCTTCCTGTAGCCCAAGACTCAACCTCACTGTTAACCACCCGGCCAATCTTTGTGTCATCCGCAAACTTACTAATCCTACCCCGCACATAGTCATCTATGTCATTTATATAAATGACGAATAATAAGGGAACCAGCACAGATCCCTGTGGTACGTCACTGGACACAGGCTTCCAGTCACTAAAGCATCCTTCTGTCATCACCCTCTGTCTCCTACAACTAAGCCAATTTTGAATCTACCTTATCAAATTACCCTGTATCCCATGTGCATTTGCCTTCTTTATAAGTCTCCCATGTAGGACCTTGTCAACGGCTTTGCTGAAATCCATATAAACTACATCAACTGCACTACCCTCATCTATTCACCTGGTCACCTCCTCAAAAAATTCAATCAAATTTGTTAGGCATGACCTCCCTCTGACAAAGCTGTGCTGACTATTCCTGATCAAACCTTGCCTCTCCAAGTGGAGATAGATTCTCTCCTTCAGAATTTTCTCCAATAGTTTCCCTACCACTGACATAAGACTCACTGGCCTGTAGTTCCCTGGCTTATCTCTACAACCCTTCTTAAATAGTGGAACCACATTAGCTGTTCTCCAGTCCTCTGGCACCTCCCCCGTGGCCAGAGAGGAATTAAAAATTTGGGTCAGAGCCCCTGAGATCTCCTCCCTTGCCTCCCTCAGCAGTCTGGGACACAAATCATCCGGACCTGGAGATTTGTCCACTTTTAAGCCTTGTCACTCCCTATATCAATTTGCTTAAGAACCTCGCAGTCTCTCTCCCCGAGTTCCATACCTTCATCCTCATTCTCTTGGGTGAAGACAGATGTGAAGTATTCATTCAACACTCTAGCGATGTCCTATGGCTCCACCCATAAATGGCCCCCTTGATCCCTAATGGACCCTACTCTTTCCCTGGTTATCCTCTTCCCATTGATATACTTATAGAATATCTTGGGATTTTCCCTACTTTTACCAGCCAGAGCTTTCTCATATCCCCTCTTTGCTCCTAATTGCTTTCTTAAGCTCCACCCTGCACTTTCTGTACACCACGAATGCCTCTGCTGATTTGCTCCCCTTGTACATGCTAAAAGCCTCTCTTTTCCTTCTCATCGTATTCTGAATATCTCTGGTCATCCATGGTTCTCTGGGCTTGTTACTCCTTCCTATCACCCTAGGGGGAATATGTTGAGCCTGTACCCTCCCCATTTCCTTTTTGAACACCCCCCGCCCCCCAACACTGCTCTTCTGTAGATTTCCCCATCTCCTCCAATCCAAAACATTTTTTTGCAACTTGTCTATTTCTTTGTCCATAACAAGCTTAAATTGTACCATGTTGTAGTCGCTATCACTAAAATGCTCCCCCACCACCACCTCAGCCACCTGTCCGGCTGCATTCCCCAGAATTAGGTCCAGCACTGCGCCCATCCCTTGTTGGACCCTCTACATATTGACCTAAAAAGTTCTCCTGTACACATTTAAAGAAATACACTCCATCCAAGCCCTTAACACTATGTCGATCCCAATTAATGTTGGGAAAGTTGAAATCACCTAATATAATTACCTTAATGTTATTGTTTTTACACACCTCCGCAAATTGTGCACATATTTGCTCTTCAATTTCTGACTATCTGGGGGTCTATAATAAACACCTAACAATGTGGCTGCCCCTTTTTTATTCCTAAGCTATACCTACAAAGCTTCATTCGATGCCCCCTCCAAGATATCATCTCTCCTTACTGCAGTAACTGACTCCTTAACCAATAATGCAATGCCTCCTCCTCTTTTACCCCCTCCCCTATCTCACCTGAAGATTCTATATCCCAGAATGTTGAGCTGCCAATCCTGCCCCTCCCTCAACCACATCTCAGTGATGGCTACTATATCACAATTCCACATGTCAATCCTCACCCTTAACTCATCTGTTTTACCTGTAACGCTCCTGGCATTAAAGTAGAGGCCATCCAGCCTTGCCTTACTTCCTTGAAACTTATTGCAGCTGTACTCCCTCTGACTTGATTGTTTTTCTGTATTATGATGTGTCCCTATTCTGCTAACATTCTGTGTCCCCTCCCCCTGCCGAATTAGTTTAAACTCCTCCCAACAGCGCTAGCAAACCCGCCCACATTGATGTTAGTCCCGCTCTGGTTCAGATGTAGACCGTCCCGCTTGTACAGGTCCCACCTTCCCCAGAAACGGTCCCAGTGATCTAGGAGTCTAAAACTCTCCCCCCTGCACCAACTCTTAAGCCACTTATTCATCTGTGTTTTTCTCCTATTTCTGAGCTCGCTAGCATGTGGCACTGGGAGTAATCCAGAGATTACAATCCGAGAGGTCTTGCTTTTTAGTCTACTGCCTAACTCCCTGAATTCTTGATGCAAGACCTCATCCCTCTTTCTACCTATGTCATTGGTACCAACATGTACCATGACCTCTGCCTTATCACCCTCCCCCTTCAGGATGCCCTGCAGCTGTTCAATGACAACCCAGGCCCTGGCACCAGGCAGGCAACATACCATCCTGGAGTCACGTTGACGGCCACAGTAACGCCTATCTGTTCCCCTGACTATAGAATCCCCTATCACTATTGCTCTTCCTCTCTTCCTCCCCTCCTGTACAGACATGCTGCTTGTGGTGCCAGAAGCTTGGCTCTGTCTGCACTCCCTGGAGGAACCAGAGCCCTCATCAGCCTCCAAAATGGAATATCAATTTGTGAGCAGGACCCCAGGGGACTCCTGAACTACCTGCCTGTTTCTCTTGGACTGCCTGGTGGTCACCCATTCACTTCCTTCCTCAAGTCCCTTCAGCTGCAGTGTGACCACCTCTCTAAATGTGCTATCCATGATGCCCTCAGACCTGTGGATGCTCCACAGTGTCCCCAGCTGCCATTTCAGCTCTGAAACCCGAGCTTCCAGGAGCTGCAGCTGGACATACTTCCTGCACACATGCTGGTCCTGGGCACTGAAAATGTTCCCACCTTCCCACATGGAGCACAAGGAGCACACCATGACTTTGAGCTCTCCTGTCATGACCTATCCCTTTAAATTAAACCTTTTAAATCAATTACTTTAATGCCCTTCTTTCCTGATCCTCTTTACTACAGAATATACAAACTATAAACCACAAAAACACCAGAAACTATAAGCGATAAAAGTAGTAATTACTTACCCGACCTTACCCACTACTTACCAGTCAGTCCTTTCCCTTGTAGCCTCTACTGCTGCAGCAGGGCAAGACCACTCTCTGAAGATTTAAGAAATTGGATAGCAAAGAAAAAGTGCAAAGAGCATCTCTTCCCCTATGCACCAAATTCCCATTGTGTACCAAATTGCTCACTCTGGCTGTGTCTCACTCAGGATGAGGTATCTCCCCTGTTCGTGTGCAAGCACACTGTCATGTTGATTCTTGTTTGGGGCAACTCAGTGTTGCCCTTATTGACCTATCAAAATAGGCCCATCCTCACCATGAACCATGAAGTCAGAAGATTATCCATTATAGATTTAGCATTCAAGTTTATTGGAATTTATTGTTTCGTGGATTATTCTTCATTCCTTTCCCAGTGGACAGTGTGAGGCCTATTGCACTAGAGAACAATTTGTGGAATAGTAAGTGACGAAATTATTTCTGTGATTATTAAAATCTCCTGGGAAAGAAGTAATGAACAAGGTAATGGATGAACAAGAGAACTCTGTTAGACCTGAACTGAATCCAATTTGCTGCGGAAACAGGTTGTACATTGGTAGAGAACATTGTGATTAAAATGTATTAGACGTCAAGATCAAGGTCAGTACTCAGAGGTGGCCTCAGTTTAAGTTGAACATTAACGACAGACCAGCATCTCTATCTGAATAATGCATGGGTAGGAAGGTCAAGGCTTTCCATCCGTCTGTTGATTAATTTAATAAAATGTTACTCAATTTTAATTTATGAGTTATGCATTATCTTTAAATTCTCTTCATCCTCCAAGTTTTAAAGACATGATGCTGAAATCTAAATTAAACATTAAAAATCTCTCTCAGCATCTTTTCACACTCCTTTGGATGATGTTATTTCGACAACTACGCTAAGTGATTTCCAATGATTTTTCTTTGTTACCAAATGGATATGGGGTGAGGGCTAGAATTTGGTGTGCATTTGTTGTGAGGCACTGGGGTCACAATTCATGATCTGTCTGCACCACTTCTGAAAGGGGTGGGCAGCACGTAAAATCGGTGCACCTGCCTCATTTCCACAATTGCAGAATGGCCACAAGTGAATCCTATGCTACACTCAGCCCGGTTTCTGCACATCTTAGGGAGCTGAGTAGTATTCTGAATAAAATATATGCTCTAAGCAGCCTTTCCTTTTTAAAAACACAGTTCCTATAAAAAGGAAGCTGCACTAGCAGACTGCAGGTTGCTGGATAATTACTTTTGTGCACTTAAGTTCAAAGAAGATCTGGCAGACAGCCAGGGAAGGGCACCTGCCTCAGTAAACATGTCCTGAGGGCACTGGTGACACAAATGAAGCCCAGGGGAGAGGTCAAGTTTCTGCCTGGGGCAGGAAGCATTTGGAAGGGAATGGGACCAGGTGGCAAGTGCAGTTAGTGCCCAGAACGTGACCCCAAGGACATGGCAGAAAAAAGTTTAATGACCTCATTTGGGTGGTCAATGTGAGTGAATATGCCTGGAAATCCATGATAGCACTGCAAGGCCGACCCATTACTGAGTGATCATTAGCCATTGTCTCAGCTTCCACTGCAGCAGAGGCTGAGGCCTCCTGATGGTAGTGTACAAGGGAACCTGTGGTGGGTCTCCTTAGTGGCAGTCATGCTGCACTACTGAATCCTGCTCCCCAAATTTCTTTCACGTTTGAGTTTTCTGTTACACTAGCTTTAATTCCCCTCCCTCCCTTTCCAAATTCATATATACTGATTTTTCTTTTCTATTCAGTGATACACTTCATGACACAACATTCGTCTGGCAAGAGGGTAGCTCAACAAGTCATCCTTATTACCATCAGTCAACGTATCCCCCTGTCAGCCCTTCATCAAAGGTCAGAAATAGGAAGGGTGCTCATGGCTTCATTGGATTGTGGCCTGGTACTGGGTGATTCTCAGATGGACAAGGTCAATTCTTCATATGGAATTTCAATGGAATTAGCAGCTGGGTAGACCGGAGTGCTCTTGTGTGTTACTTCCTCAAGGAGATCACCCATGAAGGAACTTTTGTATTTAGCTGTTTCAAATTAGGAACCCCAAGCTGAAAAGAAACAACTAAAACCTGAAGCCAATGTTTGTAGATGAACACAGTGGGCAGAATTTTTCCATCCCACCTGTGGCAGGTTTCATGGTGGGCAAGAGTGGAGAATCCAGCAGCAGGCAAAAAGTTGGAAATCCGCTGGCGTAAAAACAGTTTGAAATTCTCCCGATGGCGGGTTAATGGTGAGCTGGCTATCCCGTTGACTAATGGCGCGAACATCATTTGCGTTCATTGACATCTCATGTCTGCTCATTGAAACAGCTGCTCGCCGCCGGAAACTTGCCATGCCTTCCAATCTTGCACCACGCCAGTGGGAGATTATGTTGGCCTCAAACCCGTTTGAAAATGGATGGCGTGCACAACTCGGACCACTGTTTGCTTGTAACTTCGAGGTGAAGTGCAACATACATAGCCTGTCTGTCACAGCACTGCTCCAGCCTTGTTGAGATAAACGCCATACTGCTGGGGCTGTAGGGTTGGGCTGCTCCTGCTCTTTGCCTACATTGCCCTGAAGGACACGACTGTGCTGCGGTACTCATGCAGGCCTCCACTTTCAGACAGTGACCAGCACTGTGGCCGGGATTGGGGAGTTGTAGTAACCTGATGTGTAATACACCTTTAAGACGAATATTGTAATGTAATGATCTTAATACCCAATAGCAGAGTAGCGTGGGCTACCTCTATGTGAGAGATTATTGAATTAGTCACTGATGAGTGCAGACAGGGTTTTTCGTTGTGAGCACACAAGTATAGTTGTAGAGTTTAGTTTGTAAATAAACAGCATGTGTTTATGCTAACAACGATCTCCTGATGTTCTCTGTCTCTGTACCGACTCAGTGACTTCGAACAAAGCGTGCAACCCAGATCATTTAGCTCCAACAAACCAAGGGCCCTGGATCCAACAAACTGGCGATGAGAGTAATAGCAGGAAAAATCACAGAAAAAAGCAGTAAAAAGCGAGAAAAATGAAAGAAATCAGAAGAACCAAAAGTACCTTGCATGTTGGTCATAAGTAAAACAAAATTTCCTTCTCAGCGTCAAAGTAATCCCCTCAGAGCGTGCCACAATTTGGAAGAGTGGAACCATTCGATCCAACCTCAGATGACTTGTCTCACTATGTTGAACACCTCACGTTCTTCTTCCAGGCGAACGACATTGTGGGGGAGAAGAGACGCACAATCCTTCTGTCCACATGTGGAAGTAAGACATATGGACTAACTCGGAACCTGTAGGCGCCCCGTGCCCCATACTCCAAAAGTCTTGATGATTTAGTGAACATCATAAGGAACCATTCCCAGCCCAAGCCGTCGGTGACCTTACAACGGTTTAAATTCAACTCAATAATTAGAGCTGTGGGGGAGACAGTTGCTTCTTATGTGGTGAGTCTGAAGCAATTAGCTGAATATTGCGAGTTCAGTACTTCTATCAATGATATGCTTAGAGATCGTTTAGTGTGCGGGATAAACTAAAATGCAATTCATTGTTGTCTGAAACAAATCTAGATTTTCAGAAGACGTTGGAAATCGCTCTTGCAATGGAAGGTGCAGTGCGAGACTCAGAAACCATTCGAGGAGTGCACAATGGCACCTTCCTCCATGTTGCACAGGGAGCTTCAACCAAAAAGAGGGCAAAAGTGCAGAGCTTTGTCCCGAAGTGGGAACCAGCCACCGTGAACAGATAAATTAAAAAGGAAAACTTAGCGGCAAAAGCATAGCATCATAGTGACAGAGATGGAAGTAGACAGGCCTGTAATGAAACATAATTTAAAAAGATTGAATGTTTCTTCTGCCAACGATATGCACACCTCATGAGACAGTGTAAAGATAGAATCAGGCAGACTGTCAGACAGGCAAAAACCCAATGAGATAAACAATTAAAAGCCTGAAGTAATAGATGCTGATATCTATTCATTGTATAATTTAAATATAGGAAGAACGGAGCCTAACTATGTAACCATGAGAGTGAATGAGAAGCCTATCAGAATGGAGGTGGATACTGGTGCAGCTACTACGGTGATCGGTGAGCATACTTTTCAATACCTAAATCACGGAGAATATAAGCTGACGAAACTGACGAAAAATTAAAGATTTACACAGGAGAAGACATACAAGTCAAGGGTGTATGTAAAGTCACAGTAAACTGTGAAAGTCAAACAGTGAGGTTACCCTTATTGGTAGTAGCAGGTGAGGGACCTAGTCTGCTTGGATGAAATTGGCTGAAAGAAATTAAATTGGAATGGAATTAATTCTTTCAACTAAAAACTAATGGGGCAGGATCTTTAGGTTGGAAAATGGGGGGGCGGGGCCCGCTCACCGATGCGTAAAATGATGCGGGATGATGTCGGGCAGAACTCCCAACGTCACCATGCGTCATTTCAATTTTCAGGTTGGCGGGGGCGCAGCCGAATCAGCTGTGCGCCCGCCGACCTGTCAACGGCCTATTGAGGCCATTTAAAAAGTCATTAGCCTAATTAATGGACCTGCCCGTCCAACCTTAGGGTTGGCGGGCAGGCCGGGAGCCCTGGCAGGCTTCAGAAAAAGCATGAATCCTCATCCATGGGCAGGAAGAGGTTTCATGAGGGTTTTTAAATTTTTAATAAATGTTTGAGTTTAAGTGATAGGCATGTCCTAACTGACGTGACAGTGTCACATGAGGGGACATGTCAGGAAAATTTTTTAAACATTTACGTTTAAAGTTTTAATTCTGAGCCGATCTCCCTGAGGCAGCACTCAGCCTCAGTGGGATCAGCGCGCTCTTTCATGCGCATGCGCATGAAAGAGCGCCCTGCCGGCTGAGGGAAACTCTCCCCCCGCCCGCACAGGGAGTGCATAGTGCTTCCTGGCGAATGTCACACTGGGTGGCCTTAATTGGCCTGTCCACGTAAAATCGCGGTGCACCCCCGATTGCGGGCACCAATCGGAGGCACGCCCACCTGCGCCCACTCCCACACATCCCCCCCAACGGGGGAAAATTCTTCCCATGGACTTTCACAGCTCCCACAAAAATATGCCTCAGTTTTTACGGAGGAAGTTGGAAAAACTGAAGGGCTACAAGCAAAAATTCATGTAGATGCAGAGGCAACACCAAGATTCATGAAGGCAAGACCGTACCTTATGTAATGCAGGATAAGGTAGATGCAGAACTAGACAGATTAGAAAAGCTGGGAGTGATACAACCAGTACAATTTTCAGAGTGAACAGCTCCAATTGCACCTGTTCTCAAACCTGACAGAAGCATTAGAATATGCATTGAGCACACAAGTATAGTTGTAGAGTTTAGCTTGTAAACTAACAGCATGTATTTATTCTAACAATGATCTCCTGATGTTGTCTGACTCTGTATCGACTCGGTCACTCCAAACAAAGCGTGCAACCCGCCAACAAACCAAGGGCACTGGATCCAATAGGAGTAAGAGGTCTTCCAATTCCATTGGCTGAAACTGTTATCCACAAAGACATCACTGTGCAATGGTAGTCAGGCAGCACTCCACTTTCAGAAATTAGTGCTTCAGCCAGGGGTGGGCTGTGAGGCGAGGACAGGGATGGCGAGCATGAGGTGGGCAACGGGGATGGAAGGCTGTGGAATGGCAGTGAGGGGGAAGGACGAACATGAGTGGGCCTTTCGGGGTCACCCGCTAACTTGTTGCGAGAGTGAACAGCAGTCTGCTTGGAAAGAAAGGAGGAAAGCCTCCTTGCGATGAAAGCCACTGAAGCCAATGGCTTTATTAGCACTGTTAAAGGGCTACTCAGAACTCAGTGATTTCACATCACAGTCACTGCATCTCAAGAGTAACACATAGGAATATATGGCCTTCCATCAATGAAGGCCTGTCACATGTTCACCAGATTTGACATTCCTAGCGGGCCTCAACTTATTGACCATGAGCAACTGATTGGTCATTAATATGCCACATCAGGGATTGGAGCACAGAGCTAGGTTGAATCACTCATCTCAATTAAACCTTAGCATCCCACAGAGGGCTCAAGATGTTACATATTTGCGATGCCATCTTGGTCACCTCGATGTGTGTGCTAGTGCCTCAGGGCAGCATCAGCCACCATGCAAGTAGGGCAGGAAAAACTATGAACACTTGCAGTTTCAATACTTTTCATCTTCCGAGCTTCACTTTCTTGCCCCTTGAATCTTTAATGTCTTCAATGTTTCCTTTCAAAGTGAAGGCAAAAGCACATATGGATCCAGAGATCAATCGTGCCTTTGTCAGAGTCCTAGTACGATGGAAAAGGCGAAGGAGGGAGAGGTGACGCCGCACGCAACTCCAGCAGGAGGCTATACCTGAGGAACATGGTCAAGCGGAGCCAGGGCATGACCAGGAGGGTCAGGAGGAGAGGGCCAGACAACAGAGGCGAATTGCCAGACCTAGGGTTTATCGTAGAAGAGTCTCCTATTTACAAGTGATTGAGAGGCAATGCTGTGCATTGTCTGCGCTTGTCCCGAGCTCTGCTACATCATATATGCCACATCCTTTGTGAAGACTTTACACCACATGGAGTTGGAGGGTATCCCCTGCCAGTGGCTTTGAAGGTGACCACAGCGCTCAATTTCTTTGTCTTTGGGTCTTTCCAGGGATCAACCTGTGTGGCAGCTCTCAGTCCGCAACACATCGATGCATAAAGGAAGTCACAGACGCCCTTTACAGAAAGGCCCATCATTACATCAGGTTTACTCTGGATGAAGATAGCCAGGCTGCAAGATTCACCGGCTTCGCCAACATCTCAGGCTTCGCAAGAGTGCAGGGTGCAATAGATTGCATCCATGTGAATGTACGGGCTCCATGGCAGCAGCCCCTAATGTTTACAAACCTCAAGAGCTATCAATCCATCAATGTACAACTGGTATGTGATCATCAGAAGCACATACTGCATGTTTGTGCGCGGTACCCTGGGAGTTGCCATGACTCTTACATCCTGAGCCATTCACAGGTGCTTAAGATTTTTGAGGGGCTATTATATCTGCAGGGATAGCTGCTTTGGGATAAACACTGGCTGATGACACCACTGTGTCGCCCTCAGAGTTGTTCCAAGGAGAGGTACAATGCTGCTCACAGCTCCACATGCTCCCTTATAGAGCAGACCACAGAGCTTGTGAAGATGCGCTTCAGATGCTTGAACCACTCAGGTGGCTCACTCCAATACACTCCCGACAGGGTTTCGCACATCATCAGTGTGTTATGCCTTTCACAATCTGGCAATGCAAAGAGGTGACCCCTTGCCTGAGAATGAACTGGAGGAAAATGAAAGCTCATCGGAGGATGAAGATCCGGAGGCCCAGGAACCTCACGAGGCTTCCAAGGGTCACTTTGAGTGTGACCACACCATGGGGGAAGGAAGATGTGGGAGACATGTCCATGGTACTTTAATTGCGACAGGTTCCAGCAAGAGTACAGTTAAGTGAGGGAATATGGCCATATCTCTCCTAGCCCACAATTCCATTCATTTTCATCTCAGGGGATGTCCACCCACTTGCAGCGAGGACGAGTCCTGCATTCACACTTGCGCGTTTTGGCCTCATGAATCGCCAGGCCATGATCTCTGCTTTGGTCCGAGCTCACTCTGGGAACTGAGAATTCACTGAGGAACAAGAGTGATGCAAGAGAAGATTTGAAGCCTTTGCCAACAGTAGACAAAATTGAAGGAGGTGCAAGTGAAGTGCTGCTTCCCCTGAAAGGAGTGTTTAGGCCCTTGGATGGTGAGGAGGGAGGAGATAAAGGGGCAGGTGTTGCACCTTCTGCGACTGCATGGGAAGGTGCCATGGGAAGGGGATGAAGCATTGGGAGTTATTTTTATTTTTTATCCACCCACTTGATGTGAACACTGCTGCAACTGAGATGTGGACATGCCTAGGGACTTCCTCCCCCCGTGCATGTCTTTTCTTCGGCCACTACCACTGAGGAGACACAAATGTAGCTAGAATATCAATGCTGATGAACTGCCCTCACTCAATGGTGTTCTGTGAAGAAGGGGTAGAAATGCTTACATCACATACTTCAAATTAAGGTTTAAACACATCTCCCTGACATCACACAAGGGTGCGGAGACTATTTCTACTGAGGTTGACATCACAGGAATGTGAATCTCACAATGGGACACTGTCACTGAGTGGGAGGATGGCTAAACCTCGACATAAGAGGATTCCAATGTACAAGTTCACAATGCCTTCAGTTGACCAAAACATTCATGTAACCATCAAATGTATTCACAAAAGTGCAATTTCTTTACTTGTATAGCACACCCGTGACCCAAAAGTGACATTAAATTTTCTTATGATGAAAGCAAAATACTGCAGATGCTGGAAATCTGAAATGAAAACAGAAAATGCTAGAAAAACTCAGCAGGTCTGACGGCATCTGTGGAGAGAGAAACAGAGTTAACATTTCGAGTCCGTATGAACCTTCTTCAGGGCTAAAGAGAAGTAGAAATGTGATGAAATTTATACTGTTTAAGGGGGGTGAAGCAGGTGAAACTACATAGAAGGCCAGCTATAGGTGGGGGCAAAGGAGAGATTGACAAAGATGTTATGGAAGAAAAGACAAAGGGAGTGTTAATGGTAGTGGTAAGGGCTAAAGGAAGTGCTGATAATGACATAAAGGTAAGAAAGCAGAATGTGTTACTAGCAGAACAAGGGTCAGCACTCTGGGGAAGAACAACATGAACAAAAATGAAAATAGGTGGATAAAAAAAATAGTCAATTTTAAAAAGGGGATTAAAAAGGGGTGAAGATAGAGGAGAGAGTTCATGATCTGAAGTTGTTGAACTCAATGTTGAGTTCAGAAGGCTGTAAAGTGCCCAGTCGGAAGATGAGGTGCTGTTCCTCCAGTTTGTGGAGGATGGCCCTTTTGGGAGTTGGGTGGAGAGGCGGGGGGGGTGCAGTGGGGAAAAAGGATGGACAAAGGGATAAAAGGGATTAAAAATGGGACAAAACAATGAATAAACGAATAAAAATGAAAATGGGTGGATAAAAAATAAAAATAATTCCCAATGCTTCATCCCCTTCCCACGGCACCTTCCCATGCAGTCGCAGAAGGTGCAACACCTGCCCCTTTATCTCCTCCCTCCTCACCATCCAAGGGCCTAAACACTCCTTCCAGGGAAGCAGCGCTTCACTTGCACCTCCTTCAATTTTGTCTACTGTATTCGCTGCTCCCAATGTGGTCTCCTCTACATTGGAGAGACCAAACGCAGACTGGGTAACCGCTTTGCGGAACACCTTCGGTCTGTCCGCAAGCATGACCCAGACCTCCCTGTCGCTTGCCATTTCAATACTCCACCCTGCTCTCATGCTCACATGTCCATTCTTGGCCTGCTGCATTGTTCCAGTGAAGCCCAACGCAAACTGGAGGAATAGCACCTCATCTTCTGATTAGGTACTTTACAGGCTTCTGGACTCAACATTGAGTTCAACAACTTCAGATCATGAACTCTCTCCTCTATCTTCACCCCTTTTTAATCCCCTTTTTAAAATTGACTATTTTTTTTATCCACCTATTTTCATTTTTATTCACTTATTCGTTGTTTTACCCCCTTTTTATCCTTTTCCAATCCTTTTTCCCCAACCACTGACCCTCACCTGACCCCACACCCAAAGGGCCATCTGTTGCTTGTTCCATGTTGTTCTTTCACAGAGTGCTTACCCTTGTTCTGCTCTTAACACATTCTGCTTTCTTACCTTTTATGCCACTATCAGCACTTCCTTTAGCCCTTACCACCACCATTAACTCTCCCTTTGTCTTTTTGTTTATGACAACTTTGTCAATCTCTCTTTAGCCCCCACCTATCGCTGGTCTTCTATCCAGCTTCACCTGCTCCATCCACTTAAACAGTATACATTTCATCACATTTCTACTTCTCTTTAGCTCTGAAGAAGGGTCATACAGACTCGAAATGTTAACTCTGTTTCTCTCTCCACAGATGCTGTCAGACCTGCTGAGTTTTTCCAGCATTTTGTTTTTATTTATTAAATAATTAAATATGGTAAATTTTCTTCACTTTCTTAACCCTACCACTGTGCCTGGGTGCAGCCCCGACGTCCGTAGCAGAGGTGGAGGCATCCTGCTGACTGCTACGTCCTGGTTTCTGTGATGATTTTGGCAGATGCTCTCTGGTGACCAGAGGCCTGGAGGGCCCTGGCCTAATAAGGGTCTCCTGCTCAGGGGCAGAAGCGCCCTCAGCAGCCTGAGCAGCTGGAGTAGATGGGGTCACAGACAGAGTGGACTGTGAGTGGCTGCACACCCTTGGAGTGTCCTGAGAGGAAGACCCCAGGGTGTCTGGATGACGCTTATCTTTCCTGTGGGTGTCTGAGGGCCCCGTCCTGACTCCTGCAGGAGGTGGTATACCTGGAGGGAGGTCAAGGTCCATCATCCTCATGTTGTCTACATCTTGATGGCACCCACCAGGGTGTGTGGCCATGGACCAAGCACAAATCTGGCATGACCTGCTGGACCAAGGTGTCCATGGTGACCTCGAGGCGCTCACATATCGGAGCCACGACATCAGGCAGAATGCGGACGGACTCCTGCATCGTTTGTTCTAGTCTGCTGAGTGACTATCGAATCTCAGCCTGATGTTCCTTCGCCTGTCATTGCATCTCCAGCATTGAGTTGGTGGCCACTTCCTGAGGCTCATCACCTGTCTCATACAGAGCGGGTGGCTGGTCTCCAGCAGCCCTCTGAGTGCCGGAGACCTGGGCTGTCTCTGCCTCCAACTGCTGTGAGGATGTGTCAGTGAGGCGTTCCCCAGAGAGTGGGCCCAGTGAAAATGCACTGGATGGTGTTTCAGGCATGGTTGCCAGCCACGCTGACCTGCTTTGCGACGGCCTTGCAGGCCAGAGATGTGAGGCTGCTGTGCTCCCTGGAGCCATCCCTGGGATACAGGACATGCCTGTGTGCCTGCACCCCTCTGATCAAGGCCTGGAGGGCCCGGTGGGTGAAGTGGGGGGGTGCTGCATTCTTCTTGAGGCTTTTGGCCTTCTTCTTGTGGCTGGAAGACATCTCTGCACGTGTCCTGAATACAAGTGGCTGGAGAGAGTGGGGATGTGTGTGTTGGACTGGCTTTTAAATGTGGCGCCTGGATCTTCGACCCCGCCAGCCGACAGCGGGTAGACAAATCAGCTCCCGACCCGCCAGGTGATACGGCCCAATATTCGCCTGTGCATAGTTAATGAGCTTCCAAGCGTGAAATCAGGCGTGAGTTCCTACATTCCAGTCAGCAGCATGGGCGCCGGCAAAACCGCCCACTACTGCGCTCAGTCTCATGAATGAGAAATTCCGCCCAGCGATGTGAGTGACAGCAGCCCGGGCGATTTTTTTCAGATATTTCTTCTTTAGTCTCTCATGGTGCCTTCCATTCATGGGCCGGCTGAGGCTTATTGATACAAACCGATGTTACAGTCAATTGGTTATGCCGCATAATGCTGACAGACCGATAGACGGCACTATTTGTGTCCTATATTTTCAAAAGTCAACACAATGGCAGAACTTTATACAACATTTAATGTTGCGGAAACTATATAAGAGCATAAACTGTTTGAGGGTGCAAACCAGCAGCACGGTGCTTTGTCAGCTCAGTACCACATCTAAACTGGGGGAAAGTGAAGCATTCCACAGGCATGCTGTAATCCATGTACAGAACTCCACCCACCAGCAATGGAACGCCGGTGAAATTTTACATATATAAAAAGTGTATTAATGCGTTGCCATGAAAGGAGTTCATCTGTTTACATGTCATACAATGTAATTTCAATATATTTAAGTAAAGAGGGTCATTTTAAAACTGCTTACTTTTACTTTTAAGGTCTTATTGTTCAACTTTATTTTGAAGTAATTTCTGGGTTTATTTTACCTATTTTTAAATTTTGCAACTGTGCTCTGGCCTGAGCACTGCAAAACCTTACAGAATTTTCATTTTGAAAGTTTGCGAGGCATCACATCTCCTTTAATATTTTCCAAACAACAAATGAATTACTTCCCTTGCTAAGAATCTTACTTACAGTTTTTGTACCAGCTTTAAGAGCTGTGGTCCAATGAATGGTACAGACGCCAGTACATTGTAAATCATTGGCTAACACTGTCCACTTCAATGCTTCAGTGAGAAGAAGGATTTTAAGCCATTTCTGGGATGATTTAATATGTGCGAGCGGTTGTTAGTTTGCTATCCTTTTAAAATAGCAAAATTATTATGCAAGAATGTTTTATTTATTATTATTCATTCTTCTCTTAGTACATGCTCTTATTAAAAAACCTTTGATTTAAAAGATTCATTAGGGTCTCATAACAAATTTAGAAATGATTTGGAATCTTTCTTCTCATGTAAATGGTCTACAAGGGTTTGTCAGTGCCCTGCCTACAGGTCACTTACAATGCCACTGTGCATCAAGTTGCAAGTGGCTGGTGTTTAATTCTGGGACCTGTTTGTCACATGACTCGCTCCCATTTGGTAATGAGCTGCAAGCAAGTCATGTTAGTCACGTGGAGAAAAGTTCAAGTTTAATAATTATTTACAATTAGTTTGTTTTTTGGTTGTGTGTACATTAACCAATTTGCCCAATATGATATTCTGCTTAATTGTAATCAATGCAGGGAACTAGTACTTTACATGACTAGCTATTTGTGGCATTCACATCCTCATTTGACAAGTGAGAAGCACCACATGGCCCCAAGCCATATAAAGTTATACTTTTACAGTCTAATCACAGCACAAATTCTGCAAAGCCGTCAAGGTTGAACAGTCCCATCATGCCCCTGGCAATTAAAGCTTATCAGTGGTACTCGTACCTATTTGGAATTTGAAATTGAAGACAAGAGGCTGCTTTCCAGCTGGGAGCAGAAGACCACAGAACTGACGAAGGGAGAGGCAGAGAGAGAAGACCACATGTCGCTTCGCATCCTAGACTGAATCGGGAAGCAAGAACTGCGCTGATCCAGTAAAATCACTGCCTAGCTTTGTTGAGTACTACTTCTGTTACTTAATAAATGTTTCCTGAGTTGCATAGATTGTCTCCTATTGCCTGAATGGTTAAAGCCTCAAAATAACTAATTAATATTGTGAGTGCAGACTCATGGGGAAGAATTTTCGGGTCGGTGAGCAGGGGCGGGGCCCGCTCGCCGACACGTAAAATGACACGCGGTGACGTCGGGCGTGCGTCCCAACGTCACCACGTGTCATGTAGATTGTCAGTCGGCTGTGCGCCCGCTGAACTGTCAAAGGCCTATTAAGGCCATTAAGAAAATAATTAAAGTTGTTAAGAATGCTGCCCGTCCAACCTTAAGGGTGGGATGAGGTTTCATGTAGGACTTATTAATTAAATAAAAATTTTGGAAAAAAATGAATGGACATGTCCCAGCTCATGTAGCAATTTCACATGAGGGGACATGGGTCCTTAAACATTTTTCTACATGTCTTCAATGTTTTGTAAGTGAAAGTAATCTCCCTGAGGTACCTCTGTGCCTCAGGGAGATTTCTGTGCTTTTCTTGCGCGCATGCACGGAAGAGTGCAGGCCCAGATTCAGGGAATGCCCCCCCTGCCCGCACAGGGAGCACTCAGCGCTTCCGGGCGCGTGTCATGCATGGTGGGCCTTAATTGGCCCGCCCATGTAAAATGGCGGTGCGGCCCCGATTGGGGGCGCTGATCGGGTTTACGCCCATCCCCACCCTCCCGCGCACAAACCCCACCCCTGACGGGGGAATATTTCTGCCCATGGATTTAGAGGTTAAAGACCCCCCAAAATACTTACATATGCGATTTGCGTCCAGCACTTGTCACGTGACTTGCTCCTGCTGGGTAACAAACTGCAAGGCGATAATAAGATAAAAAGCAAAATACTGCGGATGCTGGAAATCTGGAACAAAAAATAGAAAATGCTGGAAAAACTCAGCAGGTCAAACAGCATCTGTGGAGAGAAAAAAAACCAGAGTTAACATTTTGAGTCTGCATGACTTCTTCAGAACTCTGAAGAAGAGTCATATGGACTCGAAATGTTAACTCTGTTTTTTTTCTGTCCACAGATGCTGTTTGACCTGCTGAGTTTTTCCAGCATTTTCTGTTTTTGTGCAAGGAGATAGTGTTAGTTATGCAACAAAGCTTCAAGGAAGGAAGCAACTTTCCTTGCAATTTTCATTTGGTTCTATCATGACTGCAATGATGAATTTACCGGTATAATCCTGTGTTTGGCTGCTAAAAGATCACTTACATTTTTCCTGTTTTGATTTTTTTTTCTTTTTAATGTTATTTTTGTTTTAATAGTATGTGCTGATGATGTCAACTGGGACCTAAGTAAGTGAAGAGTATTTTGTGGGAGCTGAATTAGTCATCGTGTCTATGTTAATTCTGTTTCACTGTAATCTCTAGTTGCCACCTCCTCTTTCCCTCAGCCATCCTATTATAGTATGTACTGCTTAAATGAGAGTACAGGGGATAATATTTGTATCGCTACTGACGCACTTGTGACTAAAACTGCAGTTGGGGTAGGTTAGCAACAAGTGGAATGAAGTTGATGTAAACAACTTGCTGTTTGTCTATTCCAACATTGCACTTGGAAATTCCTTGTAGTGCTGCAGAGTTTTTTGGGTATTGAGTGATATGGATTGAAAGCAGTTAAGTAGAGTTGATATATAGGATAGTATGGTGGGACAAATTCAAAGGGCTGAATGGCCTACTCTTGTTCCTATGTAGATGTAAACACAACCTCCAACATTGGTTTTCTGTCTGCCCATATTGCTATTATCAGTTCCTATTCTCTCTCACCAATTGTGGATCATAGAAATTGCAAGTTGACCAATTTTCTTAGTTAATGACAAATTTGGAATAGGTTCCTAAAACAGGCACTAAGGCCCTGCTTTGTTTTTTTCTTGAAACCCTGAACACTTGTTTCTGGCTTTCAGAACATTTGAAAGTCATTGCTTTTGGACTTGGCAGCTGTGCATTTCTCGAAGAGATTGGGTGTGAGGAACCACGGCCTAAAATTGGTCTCCACAAAGTGAACCAACTTACCCTTATTAAAACACAGATCTTTCAGATTTTAGTTCTCAAAAGAGACTCAACCAAAGGTATCGCCTTTTCTTTTCTCACAATCGATGGTGCTGACTTGACGGGCAGGATGTTGTGTTTCGGGGTCTACGTCAGATCCTGATCCCGCACTGTGTCGGGAACTGTCAACCCATCTCAGTCTTGCCTTGGGGCAGGGGGTGTATGGAGTCTTCCTGGAGCACAGGCTCCCTGCTCTGCTGACTGGAAAATTTCATTTGGCCTCAGCCCGATCAATGACTTTAATTGGCCTCTCAATGAGCTTACCTGGCTGACGGCCACTAGTGCGCACATAGCTGCTCCACCCCCGACCCAGCCTTCGCCAAAATGGCTTTGGGCGGGAAGGTGCCAGCATGCCGGTATACCGGCCAGTGGCATGAAATTATGTGCCCACCCATGTATGCTCCCAACCCCATCATCCCACAAAAAACCTGCCGATGTGTTTTCTCATCATTTTCTATTTTTGTTTCAAGGAAAGAAAATGCTTGGCTCATCTAAACTCATCTCTCAAGTATCTGGCTTGTCAGCCAGGCATTCAACTATATTTGAACACCTCTGATGATTTTTGTCTCTTACTTTGGCCAGTTGACAGAATATTCCAATCACGTATCCTCTTTTCAATAAAGAGATTTGCTATCATATCAATTTCAAACTTACACTTCACTAATTTCAGTTTATGTCCTCTGATCTTAACCAGTCTTGTGTACTCTGAAATGTATTTCAGTTTACAAACACTGTTTCATATTTTATAGGCTGAAATGAAGTTGTCTCTTCAATGCGTTCTTTTTAGACTGTAAACCTTTCACTTATCTGGTCAGAGTCAAGTTCAGAATAGATCAGAAGAAAAGATAATTTTATTTCACATGGAGGGAGGTGAATATGTGGAACGCACCCTGGAAAACAGAGATGTTGAACAAATTCAAGGGGGAGCTGAATAGTTTTTGACAAGTGATTCAGAGGATAGGAGACAGATTATAAGGTGATATTTTTTGAGGGCAGATAGAACACGAGGAGATCGTTCTGGTCCAGTTCATTCCTATTCTCTTATGCAATTTTTCCTCATGGCATTTTCCACAGAATTGCCTTGTTGCTCTTCTCTGTACCTTTTTGAATTTCTGCATATTGGCACCATTGCCAGAAGGGAACACAATACTCCATCTGTGGTCCGACATTGTAAAGATTTAACTTTACAACTATCTGGCTGTCCCATCTCTTATGATCTTGGACAGATATTTAAGATGGTGACCAAAGTGAGATTAAAACTTTCTGCTCTCTGTCGTTAGCAGTAAGCCTGGATTGTAGACAGAGAAGGAGAGGAATTGTGGAGTATTCTTTCATGGAATGCGGGCGTCGCCAGCAAAGGCCAGCATTTGTTGCCCATCACTAATTGCCCTTGAACTGAATGGCTTGCTCGACCATTCAGAGCACAGTTAAGAGTCAACCACATTGCTGTGGGTTTGGAGTCACATGTAGGCCAGACCAGGTAAGGACAGCAGATTTCCTTCCCTAAAGAATATTGGTGAACCAGATGGGTTTTTATGACAATAGATGATGGTTTCATGGTCACCATTTTGAGACTAGCTTTCAGTTCCAGATTTTGGTAATTGAATTTAAATTCCACCAGCTGCCATGGCGGGATTTGAACCCGGGTCCCCAGAGCATTAGCATTAGCTTGGCCCTCTGGATTACTAGTCTAGTGACATGACCACTACACCACTGACTCCCCATATGAAAATAATCGTACTGTAAACATCAATCCAGGTTGAAATATTTAATTTTAATTGAATTTCAGTGTAACTACGACAATTGGGGTTTAACTGGAAGTTTAGAAGTTACAATTCCAGCTATGGAAGCAGGTGCTTTTTGTTTTGGTGTGAATTCACTGCAATACATTTCTATAAATAGATCACTGGGGCCTGAAGTTTTGCTCCCCGATTGGGTGGGCAGAGTTGGGAAAAGTCCCGACTTCGCAAACAAGACTGTGGAGGAAATCAATGGACAGTCAAATTTTCATTTTGGGCGTCGTGGTAACTAGAGTCTGGCCCACTGCCCCCCAAAGTATTTGGAGGCAACCACAGTGCTGCTGGGTGCGGAGACGGGCTGTGTGGAAGCCCCACCTCAGTGATCCAGGGTTTTATTGCAGTTGTTAAAAAAAGGAATAAAACAAAAAAGCCCCCTCTCCTCACACCCCTCACCACCCACACATTCCCCACCCACCCCCCATGGCCTCTCATACCCTCCATGAATACCTACGCCCCTCTGCCCACTCCCATGGCCCTTAATAGCTCCTATGCCAACTTAGTGCCAACCCATGCACCCTCACCCACACCCTTTTCCCTTACACCCTCCTTGCCAACTCACCCAGTAGCCAGCATAGGCCAACCTCAGGACCTATGCTGAAATTAAATAGCATTCTTAAGTGTTTATTGTTGAATTCACAATTAATAAACACTCATTTATAAAAAAAATCACCGCATTTAACTTCCTTCAACTACCTAATTCCGTATAAAAACAAGCATTTGTATTCATAGCCCCACTTCAATGACTTTATAAGCACTTTAAGGTGTCAATCAAACGGTGAACTGACAGGCACCCTACTGTGATAATGATAAGTTGTGAAATCAGACACGCAGCACATACTCTATAAAGTCAACAGTGAAATAGAAAGCACTGGTTTATTTTTACACTGTAGACAGTTTTTTCAAAAAAGTTAAAGGCCAGGAGATTTGAATCCCTTGACAGCTTGATAGTTCCCTTGGCAGCCTAACAGTTCAATCAGCTTATCAGTTGCAATGAGTTTATCCAGTTTTTATGCACATTCATGCCTAATTTTAACATATCCAAAGAGCATCTGACCTCTCCCAAAGGGCACCTTACCTCTCCCAAAGGGCACCTTAGCTCTCCCAAAGAGTACCTTAGCTCTCCCAAAGGTGTCCCTGGACCTACCCAAAAGGGTAAACTACCTATCCAAAGGACTCCAGCAGCTTTATACCTTTTCCTGAAAGGTCTAAAACTCACAAGTTCTGTTTTGGACCTCTCGCTATTGAAAATCGGATCTGACAGAAGGCAGCTTCACCTTAACAATTGCAGCTACCTCTGCGAACCGTCGATGTGCAAAGTACAACCCACTCCTATTTGCATCTTCCGGCAAAAATGTTGGGTGCCAGGTTCAGGGGTGGGACTTCTGGAATTGGGTCTCTAGCACCATTTTGGCTAAGTCAGAGACCCTCTCCATCATGGCAAAAATTCAGGTCTCTATTTCTCTTAAAACTGACATTTCTAAGTTTTGACAAATTTATCTTGCTAACTTCCTGCAATATGTGGTGTTGTCGTCTATGTATCCTAACAGGCCAATACAAAAATTTCAAATAAAGCACACTATTTAACCTTGGCAAAAAAAGGATATCTATGAGTATATGCTATCACAATTGCCTATTCTATCACACAGTGATATCTTAAACCCTCTGAATGGTGCTTTCAATTGCAATCGTTTTTTAAAAAAATTACAGGAAATGTTATCACAAAGAATGAATTATAAACATGCACTGGAATATTACGCTTGTCAGGCAGGTGCGCGCCCGACCCAAGCGAGTGTAAAATGATGCGCGATGACTTCGGGTGAGCGCCCCGATGATATTGCGCAGATATTTTGGTTGGCGGGTGCGCGCAGGAGTCAGCAGCACACCCGCCAACAATTAAAAGGCCTATTAAGGCCATTAAGGTCCCAATTAAATGTTATTTTTCGCTGCCCATCCAACCTTATGGTTGGTGGGCAGGCGAAAAGGCCAAGCGGCCTTTGCCTATTTTAGGAAACCTCATCCACAGGCAGGATGAGGTTTCCAACAGCAGTTAAAAATAAAATAAAAATGTTAACATTTCATTAACACGTCCCTGCTCACGTGACAGAGCAACATGAGGGGACATGATTTTTTTTTTACCATTTCATAATTCTTTATTTTTCATTTTTTATCTCTTCAGCTCCTTGAGGCAGCTCTGTACCTCAGGGAGCTTTTCCTGTGCGCAGCTGCGTGCATGTGCAAAGTTCCCCCCTCGCCCTCCTCCCTCCCCACCACACAGGCAGCGATGAGCGCTGGCCTTAATTGTCCCGCCAGCATGAAATCGCGGTCCAGCCCTGATCGCGGGGGGCGGTCAGCTTCCCAACCATCCTCGCCTGCCCCCGCCCGACGAGGGCAAAATTCTACCCATGGAAACAAGGCTGATATAGGTAGAGGACTCTGCAAATAAACTTTAAAAAAGTAGCCTTATTTTTGTGTTTGTATAATGTCATAGCCCTTCAGACAAGCAAAATGACACAGAAGACCCAATGAATTGTTTTAAATATGTTTTTCTGTTTGTTTTATATTCTACCATTTTTAAAAAAGAGCTGATCATGAATAGATTTTATTTTAGGTACAATGGACCTTCCATTAAATTTGCAGCAATGACCTCAGTGCTTCAGAATTTACATTCAGATGGTTGGACCTGACGCACTGTCACTCTTCAAAGGTTGCAGATTTGAGTCAAATGTTTGACATGCCACATCATTATGTCAGTGCAGTCATTTGTGCTGCATTACTAAATGCATTTCACTAAAGTGTAACATTCACACTTCTGGTCTAGTTACTTTCATTGATCTCTGGTTCAGTGAAATCATCAACTCCCTATTTCATTCCAGTTTCAGTTTAATTTGTGATCACTGCCACCTTCTGACTCATGGTTTCCTCTGTGTATGACTGTGTGTAACTTTTTCCAAATTGGTATAACTTTTAAAATAGAATGATTCTCCTTTGTAAGAGAGGACTTCTATTCCGTTTCCAAAAGGAAATGTTTAAAGTTATACACCCGGGGCATAGTGAATAATGTATAGTAGACTCTTTGTTAAGAACATTTGATGCATTAACTCCTCCAATACTAAACTTAATACCAAATTGCAAAGTTCTACCACAATGATATAACCAAAAACACAGTTAATGAGACAAATCAGTAACTGATCTAATAACATCAAATTATATTTATGTAGCACCCATCAAAGTAATAAAATGCTCCCAAGAGTTTTCACAGGGCTGTTATAAAGCAAAATTAGACACCATAATCAGCAATATAGATGCATTAGTGAAATGGCAAATATTTCTGAAATTCAACATGTCCTTATAGTTATATGCAAAAAGTAAGGTGACATCTAGTTGAACAGGCATACAAACATGTGTTAAATTTCTGAAGTGGAGGCCCAATCTTTTCTCAGTATCTACTGTAACTTTGACAGCCTGTCTGTCAGATCAGGGATTTTCTAATCAGTCTTGTTGGGGAGAAAATCTTTGTTCGCCCCTTACAAGGCCAATGCCCTGTGGGTGTTTGGCAGCAGAGATCCTCTATGTCTGAAGTTAATCCATGTTTGGTTCTGTCAGAACCCATTGTTTTATTGGAGGCTGATATCTACTGAGGGAGATGAGGTGTACTGTCCTCCACATGGACACAAGTAGGTCCTACCAAGGGAGAGGGGATGTTCCAGGCCAGAACAAAACTGGGAGATTGCACTTAATATAAAAAAATTCTGGATTGATCGTCTTATACAGGGGAGCTGAGGAGGGGCACTATAGGGTAGGCGCCATATTTTCTGGCTGCATGGGGACAGGTGTTGCTAGCAGTGGCACAGCTGGTGCAAGTTGACCCAGTGCAAATTAGGTCATCTCCCACTGACCATACCAACTCCAGTGAGGTGAGTGTTAGATGACATGGGCACAATCTCAGCGTCACCGCCTGTATTACAACCTGCAAAGGCTCAGAATCTGAAATATTAACCTTCCTTTTCTTGTTACAGAGGTTGGCAGGCCTGTTGTGCATTTCCACATTTTCTATTTTTACTTTGGGCAAAGGTTATCTTTTGAACTTTGATGAGGAATCTCAGAATAGCCCTGTTCAATAGGGCACCTTCAGATCACAACACTTTTATGGAAGAGTTTTCTGAAAAACTTCGGCCCTGATGCTGTACACTGAATGTCAAACATATTGGAGGTTTTTTAATGCAGAAGCCTTTTTAAGTCTTAGGGGAAAATAATGTATCGGCACCCTCCATCTCTGAGAAATGATGGACATGCAGCAAACAATCCATTTATGTGGGGACATAACATAGCTGATTTAAAGTTTTTTTTAACGATATAAAATAACAAATCTGACATGAAGAAACAAGGGGTACCATACTGAACTGGGAAACTCACTTAAATTTTCTCAGCAGATTTATTTGTGCTGAGATCAAGACACTACTTGTGAAGGCACATTGAAGCTGTCCACGATCAATACTAACCGGGATGTCAGGGCAATATTGCTGAGAGGCTCAAGTAGTTAAATATTCCACATTTTTCTTCAAAAGCAGATGTGTAGAGAGATATACTGAATGCCTGATTTATCAGTGATCTCAAAAATCACGGCAGAATTAATGAACTGATTGAACTTATATTAAAAGTATACAAAGCTTCAGCCTTTGTATAACCTATAACCTTACATATACACATACATTCACACATATTGAAATCCTTTTATAAGTACTGTCTTAATGAGACAATATCTATGCAGGTTGACTTGAACATTCATTGCTGGAATTAGTTTGACTAATTCCATAAGAAAGGACATAAAGGTTTGACAAGTTCAACAAACAATACAAAAGGACAGCAGCAAGAAAAAGTTAAGCAGATTTATCATTCTATAAAAAGCTTGTAATAGATATTACCTCAAAGGCAGTACAGAGGTGCAGCCTTCCCACCAGTTGTTCAGTGAAGTGCTCAGTCCGGGAGCTCCTCAGATTTGGACTCTCACAGCTGGTAAGTGCTGTAATACATCATCATATCATAAATTCCTCAGGTCACAGCCTGGCACAAGGAACCATTTAACAGAATAATAAAAGCTACAGTTTAAAACCACACAGTCATACAGCAGAACTGGAGCAACATGTCAACATTTATGTTCTGAACCTGTATAAAATGGTGTTGCTCAAGAAAACCATACAAGGAAAAGATAGCTGCACTGGAGGTCATTTTGGGAGTTCCCAATTATTTTATCAACTTTTTTGTTGCACACATGTCACTCTTGTGTGCAAGATTGGTCGGATATAAACTGAAGCATATCACCATGCATCTGTAAACCTGTGTATCCCATTTCTAAATGGCATTCTATATTTTTATTTGTTGTTTTAAATAGCATTCTGAAGACCATTGGGCTGGATTCTGACACTAGAGGTGGTCACTAAGGTTTGGGCATTAAGCTTAGAAGGTAAACTCTCCCACAAATAACCATAAAATGAACTGCTCGACTTTAAAAAAGAGACGGTGAATCCTCTGCCACGTTTGCTGAACAGGCAGGAACTGAATGGCAAAGGATCCGTGCTTGATCAAAAGGAAAATGCTTAACCCTGTCAATACCAGGTCAGGTGAAGTTTTATATTTCTAGGGAGTACCCAATATGCCAAATGGCTGTCATTGTAAACTCCCTGCTTGCGGGGAAGATATTCTGCACTGCTGCAGGTATTTAAAGGCCTATGGCAGCGGTTAGGAACCCCCTCCAAGGTTTCCAGGTAAGGATTTGCACGACAATTGACCAGAAATGCAAACTTCCCCTGGGCAATTGCCCTGCACTGGGAACCATCTGAAAAAAAGATTTTAATCGCAAGCTTCGGATGGTTCCGACTGGGTTACACCAACAGTTTCCCAGAAAATGTTAGAAGGATTAAAACCTCTTCTAACTTCTGGGTAACTATTGTACTGACCCACACCGATACCCCACAGGACACCTCCCATACGCCTGAACCTCCCCAGGGGACGCCCCACACCTCTGAGGGGGATTCCTAAACGATGCCGTCGGCCTTTAAATTCCTGCAGTAGTGCAGAATATCTTTCCATGGGACTCTCCCGCACCCCCCGACACCCCAAAAGTCTCCCTCAGCCCCTGACTAACTCCCCCACCCTCACACTACACCCCTCCCATGGGACTTCCCCACCCCTATGAGCCCCCAGGGGTCACCCAACCCTACTTCCCCACCCCGACTACCCCCCACCACAGGATTCTCCCCATGCCCATGGGACTCCTTCCCCCCACCCCCCTCTCCACACACATGGAGACTACCCCCCCAACCTGCCAGGCCTGACTCTTACCCCCACACAGGCCCGACCCGACCTGAGTGCTGACCCTCCCCCCACTGAGCCCTGACACCTCCCCGCCCAACCAGGCCCAACCTGACTAGACCCACTGCCTGACACGACCCAACCCGGCCCGACCCGAGGTCCATCTCACCCAAGGTCAGAGCCCCCTTCCCGAGGCCCGACACCTGCCCCCCCACCATACCCCCAGGCTCAATTCGACCAGAGGCCAGAACACAGCCCCCCCCATCGTGGGCCCGACCTGACTCGAGGCCTGATCCCCCAACCCCCGACTTCCCCGAATCTCCAGCTTTCCCACCCCCAGCCTCATCCCCCACTGTTCCCCTGACCTTCCATCCCAATATCCTTCCCAACCCTGACCTCTCCCCTCCGACCTACCCCCCCCACCCCCCCCACCCCCCCGACCACCCTTGACCTCCAACCCTAATCTCCAATTACCCTCCGACCCCCTAATCCCATCCACTTACCTTCTCCCTGGCCTGTCATATATATGTCAAAGACGTTTAAACTTACCTAGTTTACAGCAGCCACTGCCATAATAAAGGGGCTGTGCTCTCCTTCCCTTTGACTCTCCTGCACTTCGACACTAGGCCCCAGAGATGCACTGCACTGCATGGATCTTGCCCGGCCTGAGTCAGAAGGTCAGGCGAAACAGCCTGGGAACAAAATTCAGGTAAGATATTGGGCACAGAGTGGCAATCCGATGTTAATTGCCACTCTGAGGAAGTTCAGGCCCAATAAGTTGATGAGATAACAATAGATGACAGCGGGGCAATATTCAGTGATGCATTTCCAAAGTTGTTCCAAAGGACTGGGAAAGTCCAAAACTGCAGCAGAAATTGAAGTCAACTCATTACATTGTGAGCCGGTCTTTATTGAAGAAGCACCATCAATTGGACCACAGTGGGAGATTGCAGATCTTTCACTCTTCTTTGGAAACCGGCTAGAAAAGGTGGAAACTAGATGCGCCAACAAAGATGTTGAGCATCCGCTAGAGGAGCTTCTAGATCTTGGTTGGCTCTTTCGGGATGAAGTTCAAGAAAATGAAACCACCGCAGAGGCAAATCATCTGTGGGAACGTTATGGCACAGCGGATGGTAAATGCTGAGCTGTTCAAATCCCAGAGGGAAGCTTGAAACAACTGCGACAACTATTTTACAATTTGTATTTATTTCGAGATATGTGCCTTGAATTCAGTAGTAATAAGATCATCGAGTCTTATAGGTTTCTTAAGAAACTAAATTAAGCCTTTATTAATAAATAAAATTATTTTAAGCACATACATAGGTTTATAAATTACTACTATGATAACTCTCAGGCCTGAATTTTTCAGGTGGCGGGCGGGCTGTGCAATAATGGGCGCAGGCGGGCGTGGAGCTGGTCGCCGCCCACGATCGGCGCTGTGCCGCCATTTTATGTGGGCGGGCCAATTAAGGCCCATCCAGCATGAATGCTCCCGAGAACAGTGGGAAGGGGCGGGCGGCGGCAGGAGTCACAAGTCCGCCGGATCCAATGGCGACACAGCGGCCCATTCAAAACCGCGGAGGCAGCCTTCCAGAGGCTACCGCTGATATCGCAGAGCAGAGTGCCGGACAGCGCTGCTGGATAGCAGGCCAGGCAGGAGGGCAGGTCAGCGGGGCAGTGTGCCCCGAGGTTTTTGGATGAGTGTCTTGCTGCCCTCCTCGAGGAGGTGGCAGCACGGCGCGATATCCTTGTTCCAAGGGACAGGAGGAGGAGGCCCCCCCCACATGATGAAACGTACCTGGGTGGAGGTGGCAGAAAGGGTCAGCTCCCACGATCTGGTGAGACGCGCCTGGGTGCAGTGCCGCAAGCGGTTGAATGACCTCTTGCGAGCGGGAAGGGTAAGTACCGCGTTGGCATGGGTCACTTAGCACAGCAGTTAGGTTGGCCCACACCCCCACACCCTGAATTTTGTGTCTGCATTCATTCATTTATGGCATGTGGCCTTCACTAGGTCGGCCAGGATTTATTGCCCAATCCTAGTTGCCCCTGAGAGGGTGGTGGTGAGCTGCCTTCTGTACCTGCTGCATGTGGTGCAGATATACCCACTGTGCTGTTTGGGGATGACCTCAAGATGTGCACCTAGGTACACTGATGTAGCACCGAAACATTTCAAAGTCAGGGTACTGAGTGACTCGCTGGGGAACTTCCAGGTGGCGGTGCAGCCATCCATCTGCTGCCCTTGTCCTTCTAGTTGGTGGTGCTCGTGGGTTTGGAAGGTCTTACAGTGTGAGTGGCAAATGTGATGGAGGCAGCATCTGGGCAAGGGGGTCAGCCCTGGCTGCTTGGAGTGAGCGTATGGCAGCTCCAGGGTCACGAATTGGCTGAGTCCTGCAATGTTTCACTCAGGTGGGGTTGGCCAGGCTGCAATGGCAATGCAGGTACAGGGTGGACTAATCAATGCTCCTCTCTCCTTTCAGGAGAAGAGCACGCGCAATAATGCCGAGTGGCAGCCGACTGGCGGAGAGCAGGTGCAGCGAGTCATATTCACCAGATATGAGCAGGAGGCTCTCGAGCTGGAGATGCACCATGAGCCCAGGTCAACCGGCTGTGGAGAGGTTGGGGTGCCATTGGGAGGTGAGAGTGCCGTGCACTAAGGTCACAATGTCTGTCAGTTTCACTGTTGATTGTATATTGATTTCAGCATTCAACATGGGTTGCCCATTGATAATAGATGGAGGAGCGCATCCTGAACTGGGTGCCAGGCATGCACATTAACCGTGTCACAACTTGTACTAATCAAATGTACTTGTTCTTCCTTTCAGCCTTTCCGGACAATGCCCACACTCAGGTGGCAGAGGGACCCCCACTGACCCCTGAAGCCCCAGAAGAAATAAATGCACCAGCATCAGCCAGGCAGGCACCAGTAAAGATACCAGCGCCTCGGAGGGGATAAGATCGTCAGATAGTGTCTCGGTGCACATTGGTGAGGGCACTTCACACTCGCTTAAGATGCAGGCGGAAGTAGAGAGTGCCCAGGGCACTGGCAGTTGGAGGACTGCTGGGGACCATGAAAATGCTCAGTCGGTGGCTGATGATGAGCCTCTGGAGTCGTTCCTGAAGCAGCAGATGCTGGATGTCCAGCAGGATGTGCGGGAGGATCTGGCGGAGATACATGAGGGAATGCGTGCCATGGTCTCCATTGTGGAGGAGTCCATGTGGAGCATGAGCAATGCAATGACCCTCATGTCCGAGCACAATGCCTCCTCCATGGAGAGAGTGGCGACTCTCATGGAGAGGCTCCTCCAGGAGAACAATCTGGGCTTCCTGGGGATGCGCTCGGACCTGCAAGCCCTCACAGTGGCACTGACCTCAGGTGGTCAGTGCCAGTGTGGGAGATGGATTGGGCACCCAGTATCCCAGCTAGGTGCCCGTCTATCAATGGTGAGCAGGGAGGTCCGAAGCGACCTCACGTTGGTGCACGAGCTGCCTGTCGTCTCTGCGGGCTCCTTTCAGGGTGCCCCAAATGAGGGCAGCAGCTCATCTGGCCATTTGCCAGTAACCGTGGTATCTGATGTGGCTGTGGCAACTAGGGAAGTGCCAGCCATGCCACTGACCGCTCCCTCCCAGGCAGGGCCAACACAGGGTCCACGGGCCCGAGGATGCCCGCTGAGGGCATCAAGGCCAACAGGCCAGCAGAGTGAGCAGGCTGTCTCAAATGCCGGTGCCAGCGAGGGGCGATCACCTAGACGTAGCACCCGCAAACATAAACGTAAGTCACCTTAGGCACACCACGGGCTTATCACTGGTGGTTTTCCTTTGCCCTCCCCCTTTCAGCTGTTTTTAAGTAGGTGTGCAGTTCAACATCTTTTAATGGACTTTGATTTCTGTATGCAAGTATGCAATCATTAAATGTTTAGGTTCTCAACAAGCCTCTGGATGCTTCATTAGTTCTGCAGGTGAAGGGGAACCTATAATGTTATGAGTGACTTGTTTGTCTTTGAGCTTTATTGACAAGGCACATAGTTAATGTTCCTAACCAGGCAATGTTGCTCCCAGGTATCGAGTATGGATCCTGCAGACTAGGCATCTGTTGGAGGTTCATCTTTGATAGTCTAGTTGAAGGGGCATTGGGTCAAAGCCTCCCGGGTGTCCCTGCCTCCCTAGGAGGTTGCCCGGGTCAGCCTCTATTCCCCTCATCGTTCTCCCGAGTGTGCTTGTCCTCGGATTCATTACTGGACTCATGGTCTGCCACAGAATCTGCATCTACATCTTCTTCCTCCACTGTGTTCCCCCCTTTCCAGTGCCAGATTGTGGACAGTGCAGCATGCAACCACTATCAGTGACACACGATCTGGGGGGTATTGCAGTGCGCCCCCTGAACGGTCCAGGCATCGGAAGCACACCTTGAGAAGACTGATGGTTCTCTCTACCACGGCCTTTGTGGAGGTGTGGCTCCTATTGTAGCACTGCTCAGCCTCTGTTCTTGGATGGCAGAGGGGCGTCATGAGCCACCTTTTGAGCTTTTGAGGGGATAGCCCCTTTCACCCAGCAGCCTTTCATCTAGCCGGGCGAGAGCACTGAAGAACCTCTGCACCTGGGAGTGTCTCAGGATGTTGGCATCATGGGAACTGCCTGGGTACCTTGCACGGATTTGCAGGATGTGCATCCGATGGTCACACACTATCTGCACGTTCATGGAGTGGAGTCCCTTCTTGTTGACGAAGGCACCCGGCTCACCCGCTGGCCCCTTGGTGGCCACATGTGTGCAGTCGATTGCACCCTGGATGAGGGGAAACCCAGCAATCGCTACAAAGCCTCTGGCTCACTTCACCTGGCTGGCCTCATCCGAGCGGTAGTGAATGAAGATCAATGAATGCCTGAGCAGAGCACCTGTCACTAGCTTGACACAATTGTTGACAGCTGTCTGGGAGACACCACAAGGATCACCCACCGCCCCCTAGAAAGAACTAGAGGCATAGAAGTTGAGGGCAACCATGACCTTCAGCACCATTTGCATAGGGTGTCCACCCACGCAGTTGGAGCAGATCTCAATGCCGATCACTTGACAGATGGAGGTGACTGTCTCCCTTGAGAGACAGAGTCTCCTTTGGCACTGAACCTCAGACATATTGAGGTAGCTGCATCACCACCTATAAACCCTGGCAGCAGGATAATGGCATTTTCTGCGCCCCATTCCGCCTTGGATTTCCTGGTGGCCCTGCGCCCCTTGTGCCCATGCCTGACCTCCCAAAGGTGGCTCCCCTGGAGGCTGAATATGGGTTCCTGGCCTCCTCCATCTTCTGGACTTCTCTTCCCCTTCAGAGGAGGTGCCTCCAGTAGTGAGCATAATCCCCATTCCCAGGATAAGGGAAGGCTGTCTGATACCTTCAAGGGCCCAAGTGTTATGGTTCTTCCAGAGTCCTGAACTGAAGCCTGTTCTCTCTGTCAAAGCAGCTCTGAAGAGAATTGAAGTTGTCCTGTTCACACAAGCAATAAGTTAAAAAAGTAAATCACTAACATCTCACATTAGCGAGTCCACTCACCCCTCGTATCCCGCCCGTGGATGAGGTTTTTAAAAATATGGCCTACCAGCCTGCCCGTTGCACCCTTGTGACGTACTGAAAATCACACGGGCTGCTAGAAATCGCTGTCAATTACTGCCTCAAGGGCCTGAACTAGCCTGTTAATTAATGGCGTGCGCGCCTCAGAAGTCAAAGTGCACCCGACCTCTGAAATATCGCGATGGCGCACGGTTACATTGGGATGCACGCCCGACGTCATTGCGAGTCATTTTACGCTCGGGTGTATCGGACGAGCACCCGCACGCCAACGTCAAAATTCTGGCCCTAGCTCCCCTAGTTAATCTAACTCCCAGTTACACTTCCATTAAGGCAACAGTAAGACACCTAGGACAGAATTTTATGCTCGGCATGTGGGTGCGTGCCCGACACACCCGAGCGTAAAATGACGCGCGATGACATCAGGCGTGCATTCCGACGTCATCGTGCACTTGTACGAAATGTTGTTCGGTGGGCGCACACCAGAGTCGGCTGCATGCCCGCCGATATTTAAAAGGCCAATTAAGTCCATTAACAAGCTAATTAAATTCCAATTTACACTGCCCGGGCCAAGCGTCCTTTACATTTTTTTTAGGAAACCTCATCCACAAGCGGGATGAGGTTTCCTAAAGCAAATAAACATTAAATAAAAACTTTATTTTGGAGTTAAAAATGTGTCCCATCTCATGCGCTTTTCACTGTCTTTATTAATTTTTTTAAAAAGCGCTTCAATCTTCCTGAGGCAGCTGTGTGTCTCAGGGGGATTGAAGCGATCTTTCGCAGCCCAGCTCTCCCTCCTCCCCCTGCCGCTCGCGATCCACGCAGGGCGGGCCTTAACTGGCCCGCCCACGTGAAATTGCGGAATAGAGCCGATCGCGGGCAGCGGTCGGCTGCCTGATCGCCCCTGCCGGCCACCGCTGAGCACCCCTCCCAAGGGCAAAATCCTGCCCATAGATTTTAAAGGACCCAGGCAAAGTAACATGATACCCTGAACAGTCTAATTCAAAGTGAGTTTTCTTCATTTTAGTTCGTGTAGACAGCAAGTTGAGGCTTAGAGGCTGGAAGCTTTTCACACTTGTTAGGTCTTAGAATTCCTTCTGCTTACACATAACCTCATCTCCTTTATACATGCCTCTCCCTCTTTAATTTAAATCTCATTGTCCCAATATATCTTTTCAACTCCACTTTTCTAGTAATAAAAAAATCTTTATTAGTACCCATTTTATTAATAAACCTTGGGAAAAATAAACACACTGTTTGGATTCCTCTGGCTAAGTGTAACATTTCACCACCTCTGGTTTATCTAAAAATGCAAATCTTCCCTTTACACCTCACATTCTAAAAGTTCAGCCATGCATACCTACTCAACACCTCAAACCGAGCTTTTCTTCTGATACATCAAAGCCATCAGACCAGCTGTCTTTAATTCAGTTAAGTCCCACAGATCCACCCGCACACACACACACACACACGCTCACACTATTCCTACCTTACAATAAATTCCAATAACATTATGAAAATTATTATATTTTCCTGTCAGGGAAGAAGAGGTCCTAGACCTTACTACACTCTTTGACTCCACTGGCAATGATTGTGAAGTCTTTGTTGTCTCTTTTGAGGAGAATCATCCTTTTGTTGAAGAAAGTAATAAAGAGGTGAATTTGTCTACTTATTTCACTGAGTCCACCGATGATATGCATCAACAGTTGCAAGCAGCCAACAAAAATGTATCCAGGGAGAATGAGACGCTTAACTCCAAGTTGGATCAAACCAATAATGGAAGTTCAGAACTTATTAATTTGTACAAACGTAAGCTGCAGATCACACTTGGATCTTATCAGCAAGCCATGGACACACTCAAGCTTTCTTTCAGTAAAGAAGCAGAGGTCCGAACTACAGAAATTCTACAGCTGAAGACTAGTATGCAGAAACTTCCTATAGATAAAAGCAAAATACTGTGGATGCTGGAAATATGAAATAAAAACAGAAAATTCTGGAAAAACTCAGCAAGTATGGCAGCATCTGTGGAGAGAGAAACAGAGTTAATGTTTTGGACTCCGTATGATTCCTTCAGAGCTCTGAAGAAGAGTCATACGGATTCAAAACATTAACTTAACTTCCTATAGATCCTGGTCTGGAGGTTTATTCCATTGTTGATGATGGTGAAATCCTCCTTTCTTCAGCTGACCCCGAGATCCCATCGCCTGCAGTGGAGCAGCCTCATGCTGAAGCCAGCATGGAAATGATACCACTACTCACAGAAAGAGAAATTCCTACCCTAAGAATAGTAGGGAATTCTTCCTTTCCTCGCATCCTGCAGCGTCTTCAGGATGTTCTTCATTCTTTTCATCTACCGGATTCATTCATGCCTCCTTTATTGAATGCCTCTCTTGTCATCACAGCAATGGTGAATGATACAGCTGCAAAGTTCTTCATAGGAGCTGAAAGTGCTTCATTTTCTCAAGCCAGTGTGCCCAGTGTGCAACGCAGGAGAAGACTGCTGAGAGAATTTCAATGCACTGTGTTCCTTTTCAAGGGATTGTGATCATTCAAGTCCTGCAGCGTTCTCTCTTCAATCAGTTTTTCTTTGATTGGTTTTCACTGCCTTTACATACAAGTCACCATAAGAGTCACAGCCCAGGAACCAGCTATTTTAAGAGGTTGTTATATCACTCCACCAATGTGTCTGCCTTCCAAGGAGAAGATAATGGAACAAATATGCCCTACACGTCCTCCAAGAGAGCCAAGAACACTGTGGGAGATTGATGCCTTTGGCGAAAATGACTTGGTGCGGGTGGAGGTTGGAGTTGGATGGAAACTGTAAATAGAACAAGGGGTTAACAGATGGTAGGAATGTAATGTAAATAGTTAGACAAAATAATTTAATGGTATCAAGATTATACTTGGGAGGAGATGTAGAATAAAGGGTTAATGGATAAGTTAATTAGACATTCATGTTAATGATGATGTAAGCATGACATCAGGGTCAGATGACCAAAAGACTCCAAGGGAGCAAGGCACAGGGAATGATGTACTTACCATGAGGTCTTGGATGCAAATAGTTCTAATAGTTTTTCTTAAAACTATTTATATCTCCAAGTCACTCATAGAGTAAGTGAAACTTTGTCATGCCAGAAGACAATATAAGTAAAGGGCCACAAGCCATACCATGGAGGCAGCCCAAATTACAAAGAGAAGAAGGATTATACAATGTAGGTCCAAGCTGACAGCTTAAAACTGCTGATGTTCAAATACTTTATCTGCTTTTCTATCCACAAATTTCAACCAGTTGGACATGCTATCTGTACCTTGACTGACCCAGTATGAGAATTAATATCCTTGCCTCTTCACATGTAATTTGATGAAAGCTAGTAACGTTGCATTCAATTCTAGAGTTTAAGATCTTAAATTTAGATAGTTGATAAATCCAGGAAAATGCCTGCCCCCCCTGGGATTATCAAGTTTTATTTACTTTCGGTGCATAGGTCTGATTTTTGCAAAGTCTCACTTGAGTAGGGTCTTGCTGGTAGCAGATGTGGACTGTAGTACTAGGCTTATCAGGCCACATATATAATATGCAGTGTGCCGCATTTTATGCTGGCTGATTTGCAAGGGATAAAGATGAAGCCTCATTTAAATAGGCAATTATTTAAAACTGATTCCCTACCGAATCTCCTGTACTCCATCTTCAACAAAGCCCCTGTTCACAGGGTGCACCTAGGCCATCTAAAATGGACATATGGGAGGATTCTGGGACATTGTTTGCTCAAGAAGACTAACGAAAGGGAGATGACCATTTCATTTGCTGGTAAAAGTCTTCGTTTTCTACAAGTTTCAATTATGCTACTTACATTTTGTTGCATTTTATTCCACCCATTTGTTGGTTTTACTGAGTTTTGCAGTTTGGGAATTTTTTTCTCCTTACGCTTTTCTTAGTTCTTCTTCATTGCTGCCCTCTTTTAAATGACACCATATAGTATATGAAGAAGAGGAGTGCTTGAGGATGAATATGAAGAACACCTGAGGTGTTTTGTTTGCACCTGCCACCACCCCAGTATTTGTGTTTATTGAAGCCAATGCATGTACCTGGACATTTTAAAGGAGAAGTGTTTTCACTGCCTCTACCTTCCAAGTCAGGCTGGCACAGAATGGTAGTGCCAGCTGTAGGATGACTGGCAGACAGCATTTAGTGGAGGTTACCATGGTATGCAGTTTTCATGTAGTTGACACCACAGGGAACATGTGTCACATCAGACAGCTTGCAGTAACAAGCAAGTAACAGCATACGTAACAAGCAAGTGACAATGACTATGGGTTAGATTTTAATTCCCTTCCCCCCGCCCAGTGGAAATGGGGTGGTATCGAAGTTAAGGAGCAGATGGCACTTCCTGAGGTCTTCTGGGTGGCTGAGGTACCTGTCTGAATCAGGTGACAATTTTATGAACCTGTGAATATTGGGGGTCCTATGATGAACATGGGATCTCAGTTCTGTTTTGTCATGTGGCCGGGGTCTAGAAAGGGTTCTTTGGGGCTGATCTATTCTCCCAAATAAGCTGCTCGAGACCTTAGTTTCTGAAAATCATGGCTCTTTATTTACAGCTACTTTACACATTTGGAGCTTCACCTCCTTCCAGGTCACTCTGACTCAGTCATGTGGTGTTACATCATTATTACATCAGCATACTGTATGCTTCTGATCTTAGCCCTACAAATTCCAATATATATGAACACTGGGCAGAATATTACAATCAGCATGCGGGCGCCGGCCTGACGTGACCGATCGTAAAACGATGCGCGACAGCGTCAGGCGAGCACCCCGACATCATCGCACATTCCCGCGAAATTTCATTCGGGCGACAATTAAAAGGCCTATTAAGGCAATTAAGAAGCTAATTAAATCTAAATTTACGCTGCCCGTCCAACTTAATGGGTGGCAGGCAGGCGAGAAGGCCAAGCGGCCTTTACATTTTTTAGAAAATCTCATCCACGGGCGGAATGAGGTTTCCTAAAGCAAATAAACATCAAACAAAAATTTTATTTTTGAATTAAAAACATGAGGGGACATGTTTTATGACAATTTTATTTCCTTTATTATTTTTTTAAACAGCGCTTCATCTCCCTGAGGCAGAGATTGAAGCGCTCTTTCGTGCGCATGCGCGAAGATCGGGCTGGGCCCGCTCGCCCTCCTCCCTCCATCCGCACAGGCAGCGCTGAGCGCTGCTGCTCGCGTTCCACGCTTTTCGGGCCTTAATTGTGGTGCGGAGCCAATCACAGGCGGTGGTCGGCTTCCTGACTGCCCCCGCCTGCCTCCGCCGAGGACCCCCACCAAAAGCAAAATCCTGCCCATTGGAACAGGAGTAGGCCTTTTATTCCCTCGAGCCTTTTTCACTATTCAATGAGATCATGGCTATGTAAACACAAGCATTCAGCTGATTGACAGAAATTAAGCCTTTCACCATTGGAGCCGCCTTGTATCTTCCAGGATGGATAGCAGCAGCTTCAGTGAGGGCACATATTGGTTGCCGAAGCCAGAAGTGGTTGACCAATGCACAAACTTGTTTGTCACCTGCACATCTATCTCGCCCTCTCTAGCATTTTCCACCACCTGAATTCCTATTATTCTGACAGTTTCCTCCTTGTGGAAGGTCACATAGTGAATATTTGTTGCTCTACTCCCTGCGACTATTCCCTCCTTCATGTTTTGCACCATCTTTTTGTGCAACACAAAAACATGGCCATGTCTTTCAGCTTGTGGAAATTTGAAAGGAGACCCATTGACTACATGCAAGCTTCAAGATTTATAACTAGGACACTCTGAAGTCTAGCAACAATAGCTTAAATGGGGAGCATGTCGGGTTCTACTGAGTGTGCATCACTCAGCTGGAACTTTTATGGAGTTACAGTCATGTGCAGGAGCAATGGATCTTCACTGTGTCCATGCTGGTGGAACTTGGAGAACTGAGACATTGGGCTGCATTTTCTAGAGCTGCCAGGGGTCCTGATGCCAGGGATGAAGGTAGGTGGGGGGTGTTGGTGGGGGCGGAGTGTGGGGATGGGTGGGGGTGTAGCAAGCCTGCTTTGGTGGTTAGCAGGATCCTAAGCCTCATCGTGTTGGTGGCAGTCAATTAACTGGCTGTCGCCGGGGCTGCTGTCCCTATTAAGGACTGTGGTCCGCCCTCAAGAGCTACCAGCCAATCAGAGAATCGGCAGGTCAGCAGCCTCAGCAATGTCACCATTAGCGGTGGCCAGTGCTGGGGCTACACCCGAGGATGAGGGTCCATCAATAGCTATGCACCCTCTGAGCCAGGTCAGTGAAGTCTAGTGGTGCAAGAGCCAGTCAGGCAGGCCCCAGCAAGTGGGTGGGGGATGGGCAGAGGTCACTGAGCACAAGCAGTGCCCATTGCCACCGGGGCAGCTGTTAATGGTGGCTGGGGGTGGGGGGGGGTGCCCTCTATGGGTCAAAGAGTGCCCAAAAAGGAGAGCTTCACCCCAAACCATGGAGCCCGATGGGAGGACGCCAGGGTTTACCTGGCAGTCTCCACATATGGTGAACAGCACCCCCATGCACCGGTCAAATGCCAACGGAGGGACTCAATTGGCCACTTAACTAGCTTATTTGGCCTCTGGACAGGTGGGAAGTCTGCCATCTTCCTGCAGCGTTTTGCCACCTCCCTGCCCCTCCCCAATGGGCTGGTAAAATTCAGTCCATTGATTTCCTAAGATGTTCCTTAGAAACGTTTAACCTACCGGTGACATACTTAACTTTCCCTCTTTGGTCAAGTTACATTTTTAGCTGCACTGAGTCGCTCATCTGGGTGTTGTGCAAACCACCTCTCTCCACTTGCCCTCACTGTACTCCGAGATGGTCTCTTGTCCAATGTGTCACAGTCTTCTACTGTTTACAAGAGGGCTTCCGTCTCAGTGATGTTGAAGTTTGGTGCTCTCTTTCCTGCAGGTCTTCTGGCCATCATCGCTAATTTCCGTCTCCTCCTACGCTCTTTCTGTTGCCACTTTCCCTTTTATCTGCTCTAGGCTTTTAGTTTCATGGCAACGTTCTGATTGCCACCCCCTCCACAGGCACTTACATCCAGTCATTGACCGAACCCTGACGCTGATTGTGTTAAATGGCTGGCTCCAGGAAATCTGCTGGACTCAGCACTGGGGTCAGTGGGTGGGTGGAAATATACAGCCACTGCTTGTCTGCCAATGAAGTGGGGCATCAGGTAGTCTAGGTACACAATTTCAAGTCAAATATTTAAATGTATGTGGAGCATTTAATAGCTTGACAAATTGCACCAATTGCCTAGGTTATTCCTTCTAGTCATTTAAAGAATATTAATTATTTATTTGCACTGCTACATTTACTCATTCCATTTTTTGTAAAAGAAACTACTGTTTGCAACCAGACTTAAGAATAAAGTAAGCATCTTAAATGTTCTGCAAGGGAAAAAAAATCAAAAGCCCGTGTTCCGTGGATTAACTATTAGAAATTCAAAACTCCAAGATCACAGCCAGTTCAAATTGCTGGTGGTTAAGATAACTTGCTGCATGGAGTAGACATTCTATGCTGTTGTTATGGCTACAAGCATGACTGTCTGCAGTTTATGCTTCTTACTATCTGGTCCAGCAGCTGTTTTTCTCTGAGGATGTAACTTCAAACTTGTAACATTGACTTGTCCCTTTTTTTAATATGAGAGCGAGCCCATTAAATCACGCAGTCTTATCCCTGTCTGGTTTTTCTAAAGGTTAATTTTAATAACGTACACTGTTGTGGTTAAAAGGCTGATTTCTACATGACGTGTATGTCGCCTGTTTCTATGAGCAGCTCGGAAAATTTGTTATTTTTCTCTTCAGTTTCCCTGGCAACTGCACAAACCTTCTAGAACTACAGAACCTAAGTCAAGGTTTTTCATTCGTTGGGCGGGCTCAGCATGGGGGCGGGGGGTGGGCGGGAGGGGTCGGGAAGCTGACCGCCGCCCACGTTCGGGGCCGGGCCGTGATTTCACGTTGGCGGACCAATTAAGGTCCGCCCGGCGTGAAAAGCGTGCTTCAGCGCTCAGTGCTGCATGTGTGGGGTGGGCGGGGGGGAAAAGGAGGGTGAGCACACCCGAGTACCCGCTGCCTCAGGGAGTCGAAGAGTTTAAGAATTAAAAATAAATAATTTTAAATTGTTAAAAAAAATGTGTCCTCTCATGTGTCTCTGTCACATGAGCAGGGCCATGTTCTTAATGAGTGTTAAAATTTATATTTTATTTTTATTATTTGCTGTTGGAAGCCTCAACCTGCCTGTCGATGAGGTTTCCTAAAAAGTGCAAAGGCTACTTGGCTTTTTAGCCTGCCCCGCCAACCATAAGGTTGGACGGACAGCGAAAAATGACATTTAATTGGGGCTTTAATGGGCTTAATAGGCCTTTTAATTGTTGGCGGGCACACTGTCGGCTCCTGCCTGTGCCCGCCGACTGAAATATCGCGCGATGATGTCAGGATGTTCGCCCGATGTCATCGCGCGTCATTTTACGCTCGAGCGGGTCGGGCGCGCGCCCGCCCGGTCAGTGAAAATTCCTGCCCCTAATGTCAAGCACAGGCTATAGAAACTCTCCAGATTTTCTCAGAGGCCCACACCAGAATGAGATGTTGACTATCTCACCAAATGATCGAAAGGATATCTCAATATGAGGTCAACAATAGCCACCAATATTCTAAATTGCATACCTGGACTGCCATATCTACAGAGCCTGCATTTCACTGCACCAAGTGACTGAGGGAAAATCATTCCTCAGGCCAGTTGATTTTGGAGGGCCAATTTTAGAATTGTAGGATTATACAGCATAGAAGGGGTCTATTTAGTCCATTGTGCCAGTGCTGGACCTGTGAAAATAGATATCTAGGGCATCCAAGACCATCTCGGGGTACAGTAAGGGCAAGTGGAGGGAGGTGGTTTGCACAATCCCCAGCTGAGCAACTTGGGCCAACACCTAAAGAGTAAAGAGTTTTCAGACTGCCAGCCTCCATGTTTCATACTGGACGAAAGGGAAGATCAAAACTCAATGGCCACTACTGATTTCTTATTGTAACACAAAGGCCTCCTCCATCCAAACCAGACTGGGTGGGTCGCATAAGTGTTCACCCAGCAGTCATGTGATCAAAACTGTGTTTTGGGGACTGCACCCTTATTACTCTAGGACCCAGAAGATTTATCAGAGCCATTCATCGTTAGCCAGTCTGAGAACAAGACTCTGAAACTAGCTGCAAGACATTAAGTGCTTAACCTACTCCAGTTTCAAAGTTCACCTGATAGATATTCGACTACAAGAAACCTCACAGGTTGCTGTGAATCCTTCTCTTTACAAGATCCTCAAATCAACTTTAAATCATTGAATCTATTCAAGAAACCACAGGCCTACCACATAGAATACCAGAAATTGCAAATCAGAGACTGAATTAACTATAATCTGTAGAAGTGCAATATCTTTATCTGTATCCAGGGTGTGTGTGTGAGAGAGAGAGAGATAGATTAGGTGTGTGATGTTGCATTAATTCAGGGTAAGTGACTGAGAATAAATAACCTTTATTTTAAACTTTAAAAAGCTTGCTGCGGAATTATTTAATTGGAATTCAGTCTCCAATAGTAAGAAAAGACACATCTCTTTCTATTCAAAACCTACTGATTACAAGCAATAAGAGAGCAAATATATTCTGTCCTTGACAATATATTCAATTCCCTTTTGAAAATTACCACTGAATCTACTGCCCCGCTCTTTCAGGGCATCCCTAATTATAGCTTGTTGACACAGTACTCCAGCTGAGGCCTAGCCAATGATTTGTACCAGTTTGCCCTCGCCATCTGTATTGGTCTATAATAAATCTAGAAAAGCTCCTTTTACAGAGGAGCTGGACTAAGTTCTTTCCAAGAGCCCATGGCAGCATAATGAGCTGGATAGCCTCCTTCTGTGGTGTATCATTCTATGAAAGCAAGCTGAAGGGTTAAAAATGAACACTGAGGGATTAATAAAGGCCCCTTTATTGAATGGGAATGCATTGTTCAAGTTTTAAGCCAAACTGTGAGGCATATGCTCACGTTATTGAATGTATGAAATCCTTGAGGAGAGCTGTAATTACTGTGACTCAATTTGAATTGGCACTTCTACATTAAAGGCACTGTTTGCTCAAACCCTGCAGGAATGACTTGGTTTTCCCTTGATAGACCTCCTGTGAACCTGAAACATTACAGTACATTATTGTGAATTATTTTAACACCGTCACCTCGAGGCATTATGACGTGTGGTGAAGACTGATTTAATAAATTACTCTGAATCATGTGGAGCATCGATCTTTCCACCTGCCAGTTAACCAGGGACAAAAACCTTCCCTTTTTTTTTCATTAGTGTATTGAATGCTGGACAGACTGCAATTATGAAAAGCCTGGAGTATAAATTAGAAAAGAGGACTTCCTTAAATCAAGTTAAAACATTAGAAATGTCTTTTCCTGCATTAGCTTTATAAATGTGATGCTGACAATTTCTCAACCTTTCCCATTTTTTTGACTGGTGGATAGGAACACTTCATTAAGTTAGCATTAATTGCCACCATTGTCAGTGCATGGCAGTTCTGCTGACCGGGTTACTGTAGAAGTAGCATTGTATTAATCCCTCAGTGTTCATTTTTAACCCTTAAGCTTGCTTTCATAGAGTGATACACCACAGAAGGAGGCTATCCAGCCCATTATGCTGACATTGGCTCTTGGAAAGAACTTAGTCCAGTTCCTCTGTTCTTTCCCCAAAACTCTGCAACTTTTTCCTTTTCAAGAATTTATCCAATTCCAAATTGAAAGTTATTATTGAATCTGTTTCTCGCACCATTTCAGGCAATGCATTTCAGATCATAACAACTCAGGGTGTACTTTTATTCTTTCCTCTGGATTTTTTTGCCAATTACCTTACATATGTATCCTCTACTCACTGAGAATTTATTTACCTTATCCAAGCCCTTCATATTTTGAACCCCTTTATCAAATATGCCCTTAACCTTTTCTGCTCCAAAGAGAACAATTCTAGTTTTTCATGCCTCTCCACGTTGAAGTCTTTCATCCTTGGTACCACTCTAGTAGATTTCCTCTGCACCGTCTTTAAGGTCTTGACATCCTTCGTAAAGTGTAGTGCATAGAAATGGTGACAATACTCAAAATGAGGCCTAACTGTTGTTTTATAATAGTTTAGCATTAGCTATTTCCCCTTATGCCTCTATTTATAAAGCCAAGAATCCTGTATGCCTTTTTAACAGCTTTCTTAATTTGTACTGCCATGTTCAAAGGCATACACTCCCAGTCTTCTCTGTTCCAGCACCGCCTTAGAAGTTGTACCATTTTGTATATATTGCATCTCCTCATTCTTCCTACCAAAATGAATCAATTTACACTTTGCATTAGATTGCATCTGCCATGTGTCTGTCCATCTCACTAGTTTATCTATGCCTTCCTGAAGACTTTGGCTATCCTCCTCACTGTATATGAAATGTACAAGTTTCATGCCATCTGCACACTTTGAAATTATGCCCTCTGTGATGTGGGAGACACCACTGCACACTTTCCTCTGGTCTGAAAACCAAATACTACTCTCTATTTTCTGTCCCTTAGCCAATTTCATGTCCTGCAGCCACTGCCACTCTAACTCCTTGGGCTTCGCTTTGCTAACAAGTCTATTATTTGGTACTAGGGGAGGCGGCGGTGTAGTGGTGCTGTCACCAGACTAGTATTCTAGAGACCCAGGGTAATGCTCTGGAGACCTGGGTTTGAATCCCACCACAGCAGATGGTAAATTTACTACACAATCTGGAATTAAAAGTCTAATGATGGCTATGAAGCCACTGTTGAATGTCATAAAAACCCATCTGGTTCACTAATGTCCTCCAGGGAAGGAAATCTGCTGTCCTTACCTGGCCTGGCCTACATGTGACTCCAGACCCACAACAATGTGGTTGACTCTTAAAAATGCCCTCCGAAATGGCCTAGCAAGCCAATCAGTTTGCCAGGGCAATTAAAGATGGGCTATAAATGCTGACCCAGCCAGCAATGCCCACATCCCATGAACAGATATCAAACTCCTTTTGGAAGTCCATACATACACCAACCACATTACCCTCATCAACCCTTTCTGTTACTTCATAAAAGAAGTTATTCAAGTTAAGAAACACTATTTGTCCTCAACAAATCCGAGCTGAATTTAATTTATTAATCCATATTTTTTCGTGCTAATTAATTTTGACCTAGATTATTGTCTCTAAAAGTTTCTCCATGACGAACATTAGGCTGACTGACTGTACTTGCTGGATTTAGCCCTCTCCTCTTTTTAAATCAGGGTGGAACATTTACAGTCATTCAGGCCTCTGGCATCACCATCATATCGAAGGAGGATTGGGAAATTGTGGTCAAAGTCTCCACAATTTCCACCCATGCTTTCCTCAGTAATCTGGGCTGCATTTGATCTGGACTGGGTGACTTTTCTAACTTGACAGCTGGCAACCTTTGAAGTACCACCTCTTTATCTATTTTTATTCTATCCAAATCCTCTACTGTCTCCTCCTCTACTGTCATATTGGCAGCATCCTCGACTGAAGACAGATGCAAAGTATTGAGTTAATGGGAAGGATTTTGAGGTCTCGGTGGAGGCAAGTGCAGAGGTGGGTGGATGTTATTGGGCTATTTTCCCAGAGGTATGATCTGAACTGGCAAGGCTACCTGCCTGCAAACAGTGGGTAAATAATTAACGGTAGTTTAAGGCCTATCATCAGAGGCCAAGGCCTCCAGGCCCCCATCCCCGACATATCGAGGACAAGGCTAATTGCCTGGAGGCAGCCTCCCAGCAGCAAACTGGGGAGGCGGGTGTGGGGCAGTGCTCCTGGCAGGCTTTGAGGCCCTTCCCACCTGCTCAGTTCCAACTGTGGCTAAAGACTCTCCTGTGGACGGGTTTCCTCTCCATAAAGATGGCATAGCTGCTGAAGACTCTTAATTTCAAAAGAATAAAAAGCTGGAGAGAGGGCACTACAAAATTGAGGCACCCTCTCTCTTACCTGGAACTACAAGCTGCTACTCCTTTACCCCTGCTGGTCCTTTTATTGGGCCTCCAGCTTCAATAGCCCACCTTAATTGGATGGCAAGCCTGCACGGCTCAGGCCGCTAAGTGGCTAATTCAGGAATAATCACTGCTGGTGACTTTTTCTCCACACAGTCCAGAGTTGTGACCCCCATTTGACTCCAAAGTTGGAATCCTGGTCCAAAGGGAAAAATGCTGCACAATATCTCAACCATACCATTTGCCTCCACAACAACATTCCCCTCTGGTCCTGAATTGGTCCCATTCTTCCCTTGATACACTTATTATTTTATGTTAATGAAAGATCTTTGCCTCTCTTTTATTTTGCCTGCTAGGCTATTATTGGACACTCTCTTTTACCCTCTTATTTCTTCCTTCAGTTCTGCCCTGCATTTTTTGTATTCGGCTTGGTTCTCTACTTTCCCTCCACATTTAGACAGGAAACTTGAAGTGCACTAAATTTGAATTACGGCAGCCTCCTTGAGTAATTTTTGATGCACTATTTTCATCATGTCATAAGAATTTTAATGTATTTTAAATGCTATTATTGCTAACACATTTTAAATCTGAGATGAATGGAAAGTAGAATATAACAGTAGATTAAATCAATAAAATAATAGAAATGGAGATCATTTTTATCTTTTAATTTGTCTGACAGATGATACATAGAAAAATATTTCTGCATTTCTGAATCACTTAATGTGGCCCGTTACATAATTCAAATTTCCCCTCTGCATGCATTTGTTTTATAAATAATTTAACCTATTAGACATGATTTGAAATGTTTTGTGCAAATGCATGTTTGTTCTTGGGGGAGTTACCATTGACCAGAAACTGAACTGGACCAGCCATATAAATACTGTGGCTACAAGAGCAGGTCAGAGACTAGGAATCCTGCGGCAAGTAACTCACCTCCTGACTCCCTAAAGCCTGTCCACCATCTACAAGGCACAAGTCAGGATGGAATACTCTCCACTTGCCTGGATGAGTGCAGCTCCCACAACGCTCAAGAAGCTGGACACCATCCAGGACAAAGCTTGATTGGCACCACATCCATGAACACTCACTCCCTCTGCCACCAACGCACAGTAGCAGCAGTGTATACCATCTGCAGGAATGCACCAAGGCTTCTTTGACTGCACCATCCAACCCACGATCACTACCATCTAGAAGGACAAGGGCAGCAGATAGATGGGAACACCACCACCTGGAAGTTGCCCTCCAAGTCACTCACCATCCTGACTTGGAAATATATCGCTATTCCTTCACTGTCGTTGGGTCAAAATCCTGGAGCTCCCTTCCTAACAGCATTGTGGGTGTACCTACACCACATGGACTGCAGCCGTTCAAGAAGGCAGCTCACCACCATCTTCTCAAGGACAACTAGACATGAGCAATCAATGCTGGCCCAGCCAGCAAAGCCCACATATCATGAATGAATAATAAAAAAAAGTTTGTTCAGTTGATGCATGATAGGATTGAGACTGTGGACTGGGATTTCATACGTATAATTGCAGAGGAGAAGCTATTTTCAGACACACACTCTGTGATTGTGATTTTATTTATTTTTGTTTTATTGCAGACCTTCGGTTGTAAGGACTTATCATACTAAAATCTACTTGTTTGAATGCAAAATCAACTAATTTGAATTACTTGGCCATTTGAATCTTTTAGCATCATAAATGCCTCCTGTATTGTTCAACTCCAGTTACTTAATTAAAATTATTGGACAATTTGAATTGATTTACTGCAAAATAAATAATTTTGAATTATCAGGAATAAGCCATATTTTAAGTCATCTGTGGTATGCAAAATAGAATTCATAATGGGGAGCCAGTGAAATGTGTATATCCCACTCAAAAGTGGAATTTAGCTCACTTGTGAATTTAATGCTTGTACAAGAAAACAATATTCACCAATCTATTTTAGCAACATTAGTGTCTAGGCATTTGTACTCATGTAAAGTGCAATTCAATTGCACTTGCAGCATATATTACTTTTTATTGGTGCAAGAACCACCATCACCAATGAGCTAGTCTGTTAATTATAATTTTCTCACCCTGGTATGGACCAACAGTCTTTGGTTATTCATAGGAGAACAACATAATGAGGTTAATTGTCCTACATCTGACTTAGCAACAGCTGTGACAGCTTACAGCAGTTTACAGCCAACATGCTGGGTTAACTGTGTAATTAGTTATACTAATTAGGAAGATGTGTATTTATAACCAGACTCCAAACACCATAGCTGCAGCAGAATGGTGAGAGACTTGTACACCATACTGCTTCAGATCCCAGAAATTTCTATTTTTTAATATGTATATATCACACACATACATATATTTTGTATAGTTATAAGTATTCATAAAATCTATATAACTGAGAGGAATGGCTAATTAATGGTGGTAATTTTCACCTTCACCATCTGGGCAGCAACCTGACAGAGCTGATCGCTCATCCATTGTAAAACCTGAAAATTGGGCAGGTTGAGAATGTTAGTGGCAACCAGACAATTAATTGAAGTCCATGACGTCCCCATGCTACTAAGACACAAGTTTGGCTGGAATGCCGAAAAACTGCTTACCAGAGCTACTCACTCCATTCCAGTGACACTAATGTTGACTTGACGACATGATGATTACCCATGTTTTACCCACACATGCGGTGTAGCAGGGTCACTTGAGACCTCACAGAATGATTGTCCCTGCCCTTTGTAAGAGTCGCCCTAGGCCCCAGGTAAGCGTTCCACGTTCAGGATTAATGAGCCATGGTCAATGGTGGAACCATGAATTTTTGGTGGTGATGGTGGAAGAGGTAGAACCTTGAGGGACAATGGCTGCTTATAGGTGGAGGATCCTTGGGGAAGAGTACATTGTTTCCTAGCACAAGGAAGATAACGGGAAACCACCTGATGTATTCCTTTTCCTAGTCATATTGCCCATTGAAATTGAAAATGGGAGGTTCCTGCGAGCAACTGAGGAGGAAAGCACAAGACTGCAAAGTGTGGAGAAATAAGCCAAGGAGCTGGCCTTGAGAAGATCACTGCTAGACTCACACATGAGGGAAGATTTAATTTAGCCAATTAGTGATGTATTGGCATCTTTCCAATCATCAGAAAAGTGATGCAAGGAGCCATCAATACTCACTAACAATCTCATGAGCACTCAGTTCGTGCTCAGCTCGAGCCACTTGGCTCCAGATCTCATTGCATTGAATGTGGACACAAGACCTTGACATGGACCTGAATTTAATGCCAGAGAGAGCTAATATTGGATGGGCCCTGGCCTATCTGTAATGGTGTAGTCACTGATCCCAAAGCCCAGTTTGTCTTGAATTATTTCTGGACCACACTCTTGGCTACAGTGACTCTGGTCTCTCCCAGGAGCAATTCGAGTAACTTGAGTCCAAAAGGGTGTGTTCATACCTCCCAATATCTATTTCTTCTTCTTCTTGAGTTCTCTGCCCGAAGGCAGGTCAGACTCACAGTGCCACGACCTCTATCATGAATAGGGCAAGGAGGCAGGTCCCAAATCCACCCCAGCTGGCACGGGGGGTCATACCTAATTTGATCCATGCCAGCCGTCCACCCAACTGGCCCCACAAGAGATCAGGGTTGCTGTGGCAACATACACTTTTATATGTATGTTATAGCCTGGAGCTAAGGATAGAGATGGTAGAGGCTCAATTTTTTTTCCATCGCATGGATGCATGACCAGGAATCTTACTTCCTATCATTGGCACATGTTTGAAGGCTTTACAAAGTGATCTCAATCTGTTTGGTCATGTTATAAATGCACCGTCGTTGGCCTTAAGTCCTGGAGTGGGACTTGAACCCTGTGCTTCTGGCTCAGAGGCAGGGAGGCTAGCAACTCTGCCACAAGACCTTCTCCAATATCTATTTATATGATAGTATAATACATCTGTCTAACAATAGGACCCATTTGTGATCGGAACTGGATATTGCATCTTTAACATGCGTCTTCATGTGCCATCACCAGTCTTTTGAAGACAGACTGAGAAACACTTGGTGAGACACATGGCCACGTACAAATTGTTAAACTGCTTCCTTTCATAAACAGAAGTGAACATGGAGAGTAACAGTCAAAACAAATTTCACTTACTTAACCTTGCTCCTCCCCTCAAAAGCATCGGGAAAAATAGTAGACCACACAGCCTGTTCCCTTTTTGGGCTACTTGTTTGGCATTAACTTCCTTTCACATTACTTCTGGTTGCAAAAAATCATCTCGTGCAACTTTTTAAACTTCCATTTACAGACCAGGGGTGGAATCATCTCAGATTTGCACTAAGTGCGGTAATGGGCGGGAAAAAGGACGTTTCACCCACCATCGCAATGGCAGCTTTTTGCGCTGTATCATCACATTCCCGGTGCATGCCGCCTCATTAATACTGCATTACCAGAAACACGTTGGGTCATTGGTGGAGTGGCCTCTGATTCACCCACATCACCTCAGGCCTTCAGTAAACTGGATGTTATATTTAAAAGCTGCCCCTGCACAGAGCTAGCACCCTTCAAGGGATAGGACACTGCTGAGAACTGATGGCTGCCAAAGGGAGGAAACATACTGCCCCCAGATTTAGTGACGCCTACTGGATGCAGTGGAGGCCTGCTGCAAAGCCCTCTAGCCCCGCTCTGGGTGAAGACCAGCAAGCAAGGTCACCAATCCAGCATGGGAGGTGGTGGCAGCGGTGATCAGTGCCATTGGCCTGCAAAAGAAAACAGCCAGTACCGAAAGAGGATGAATGATTTCTTCCCAACTGCCAGGGTAAGTCACTCATAAGCCCATCTCACATCCACAGGGATCTCACTCACCGCCAGTTCGAGGAGCATCACCACTCACTTTCTCACGCAAACACCTGCATCTGCCCTGCAGATCATGTCCTCATCCCATCCATGGCACCACTCACCACCCACACATGCCAGGCATCCTTCTCATCTGGCCTGGCAGGCACCCTGCTTACACTCTCTCCATCTGTATTCATGCAGGAAAAGCTGGCACACAACAAAAGGGAGAGGTCACAGGCTGGTGGAGGAACGCCTGACATCAAGGTCCTCATTGATTTTGAAAATCGCGTCATCCAGCTGGCCAGTGATGATCTAGACCATTCCTGCGCTGATGGTGAGGTTGCTGCTGCTCAACCAAGTGAAGATCCAACAGTGCAACATCCATTAGACAACCATGCTGTGAGTGAGTTCCCCTGTTCTGCAATCCCCTGCCATGCACTAATTATCCCTCCTTGCTTTCACAGGCATCTGGGAAGCAGTCAAGGGGGTCCATGAGCCAGGTCCTCGACTCAAGCCCCAAAGACACCTCAGAAGAAGAAGCTGTTGACATCCTCACTGAAGACCCATCACAGCGCTCACCGACACCCTCCACCAGCGCAAAGACACACACCTCAGTGGGATCTAGCTCTAGAGTAGCCTCGGGGTCACAATCTGCTGAGCACATCGCACTGTTTGATCCACAGCAGGCGGCGGCAGGGACTTCCCAGGTCCTGGCACTCGGAGGACTGCTGGAGGCCAGAAATCTTCTATGTCCAAGTTAGATGAGGAGCTTCTGGGCCCAGTCATACCTCCATTGCTGGAGCTGCAAAAGCAAGCTCAGGAACATCAGGAAGGGATGTCCGCTGCATTCCTCAGATTGCAAGGCATGATGGAGGAGTCTGAATGCCTTCAATCTGAGGTGAATCCCAAAGTCACTTCTGAAATCTCAAAACATGATACAGTGGCCATAAAAAAGTGCCACAGCTTTAAGGTAAAATTGTCAATAGGCTTCAATGGGAAAGAAAATCGGATGTGCTGTAAAACAGGAAGCTGATTTGCTGTGAACCCACTTTACAATATTTGCAGTGACCAGTGTTATCCCCCAAGTGTAATTTCATTTTTGGCATCCCATAATATCATTGCCAAGCCTGTTTTTCCATTCAGCACATGCAGGGTGAATATAACACCATAACAATAGAACTTCTGTCCTTCACAAGTTCAAACCACGTAACACAAAATCCATGCGAAGAGATGTTTTGCTCCACTGTGGCCATTTTTAAATTCTACTATATGTCCGTTAAACTTATAAACTTAATTTAAAAAAATTAAGGGCGGGATTTTCCCTTCGTGGGTGGGCGTGGCAGGCGGGCCCGAGAGTGGCCGTGAAACGGACCGCCGCCCGCAATCGGGCCCCGACCGCGATTTCACACTGGCCGGCCAATTAACGACCAGCCAGCGTGAAACGTGCACTGAGAACCTCAGCGCTGCCAGGGTGGGGGCGGGAGGAGCGCGAGCGCCAGAACCTGCGCATGCACGGGGGAGCGCGCACTGAAAGCTCCCTAAAGGCACAGAGCTGCCTCAGGGAGCTGAAGAATTTTACAATGAGAAATAAAGACTTTATAAATAAGGGAAACATGTTCTCACATGTGACTCAGTCACATGGACAGGGACGTTATCAAAAATGATGTTCAAAATTTTTTTAAAAAAATTACTGATGGGAACCTCATCCCACCCGTGGATGAGGTTTCCTACGAAATGCAAAGGCCGCCCGGCCTATTCGCACGCCCGTCAATCGTAAGGCTGGACGGGCAGCGTAAAATACAAATTGATTGTTAGTTTAATGGCCTTAATAGGCCTCTTAATTGTCAGCGGGCGTGCTGCCGACTCTCGTGTGCTCCCACCGACCGAAATATCACGCAAGTGCGCGATGATGTCGGGACACTTGCCGATTGCCTATTTTACTCCCGATTGGGTCAGGTGCGCGCCCGCCGCCGGACGTAAAATTCTGCCAAGACTCCAGTTTGAAAAATCCTATAATCTCAATTGGTTTTTAAACTGAATGAGCACAATCCAAAATTTTTCTGTGGTGTTGAAATCAAGTTCAGCTAAAAGCTGTGCAATCTAAACAAGAATTGGGAAGTGTTGTGAAAGGGGACTGATGAAAAATAGCTTCAACTTAGTTGAAGAATCAATTGTGTTTAGTGTGTGCCAGGCACACTCAAAAGTAGAAATCTGAGATTAGCATTCTGAGCTAAAATGCAAGCTGAATGAAGCTGAAAAAGTAGGTGACAGTGACATTTTGGTTATTATAATAGAAACTGGGACTGTGAGAAAGGAATTTGCTAATGTCCCCATTTTATATTTAACACTCAACTCATGATAATGTTGTCAAAACAACTAATGGTGCAGCGACTATTTTGGTTAGCTGGTTTCTTTTCATCATCGAAAATGGCCTTTACTTACATCTTTTGCGTGCTCTGGTTAGCACAGCATTAAATTCTGAGCAGGCTTGTGTTGTGATTGTACCAGTGTGCTCCATAGATCATGGAGTTGTAAAACATGTGTTCGCGCCCGTTTCTCCCACATGATTTCAGTTCTTAGTCACCATTAATCCTCCAGGAGAAGTTGTTATTCTGGTGAACATCCGTCTGGCAAAGGCAGAAGTTAGAGCCACTCTTTCTTCAACATAGGTTTATTCACAAAACTCAGTATAACTTAAGCCCAGACTACTTCTCCCTTCCACATAGTCCCCCTACACAGGTGGAAACTGGTTCCTATATACGTGCCCTAGCCTTTCGCCAATTAGTATCAGCTGTTCTTAATCACAACTAGAGCATGCACGCAATTGTCACAACATTTGCAACATTAACAAAAGGGGTGAAATTGTGAAGTCAGTGGCAAATCTTCTGCACTTTTTTTATTCTTTCATAGGATGTGGGCATCATTGGCAAGGCCAGCATTTGTTGCCCATTCCTACATGCTCTTGAGAATTTCTTGTGTTCTTTAGTCTCTTTGGTTTAGGAATGATGCGCATTCTTGGGTATGTCCCACATGGAGAGGTTCAAGATGGAAGTTCACTACCAATTTCACAGGGCAATTAGCAATGGGCAATAATTCTTACCAGTATTGCCACATCCTGTAAACAAATTTTTTAAATAAGTTAAAAATGTACTGATGCTATTATTTTCAATACCTGACTTTGTAAACACACCTTGTGTGGCATTAGCTTTTCTCCACAGTAATGAGCTGATATTTTCAAGGCCATTGTGCAGGGAGCACACATATACAACATATATTGATCATATATATTGACATATAATATATTAAAATTATACATTTCCTGTCTCACACTTTGTGTCGTACTCAGATTTTTGTAGCACAATTTAAAGACCATTAGGAAATGAAGGGCTGTATTTTCTAAGCCCCATGGAGACAGGTTTGGTGGCTGGTGGGGTGGGGAAAATAGGGGAAACCATGTTGGGATGGCTCCCTGATGCTTTCCCACTTCCTGGGGAATTTCCAAGTGGTGGGTTGGGAAAAAGTCAGTGGACCATTTCACGGAGGCAGGCAGCCCAATTAAGGCCCCAATTATGGTCCATTTTTCAAAGGTGACAACAGCTTCTCACCATCGGAGTGGTCCCCTGGTAAGTGTGGAGCTCAGCAACTCCTTGGAGGCAGCCTCCCGGCAACTGGCCGGCGGGTTCCATTGGAGCTAGAAGCTCCATATCTCAATGAAGGAGCTGCCAGGATGAACGGCTGCAGCCATGGCCAAAAACAATCTTGTGGAGAGTATTCCCTCCCTCCACCGATCGCCCTGCCAGCTTGGGCCTTTTCATTCACAAATTTGCAGAAGGTGTCTGAGAGGGTTTTATGATCATCTTTCTATCTCAGCAGCACCCACCTTCCCTGGTGGGGCAGCTGGCTAACCTGTGCTAAGGCCCTCTGATTAAGCCTCTCACCTCGGGAACCTTCCCACCATCATTAATAGGATGGCGGACGGTGACCTTTTATGGGGATGTTCCCTAGAAGATTGTGCCATTGGGTGACCTGACAACATGCACAGACTTGCGACCCTCATGTGGACCCTAAAGGCATTAATTTTACACAACAACAGAATCTGTGTCACTGCCAAGTGATTTTACAAGTTAGCGTAAGACAGATGTGATGGGGGTATGGTAGCATAATGGTTATGTTACTGGATTAATGGTAGCATAATGGTTATGTTACTGGATTAATAACTAATAATGGCTTAATGACCTTGAGGCATGAATTCAAATCTCACATTGCATCTAGGGAAATTCACCTCAGTTAATTAGATAAATCTGGAATTAAAAATATCAGTAGTGGTGACCATTAAACTATTGATTTGTCATAAAGAGTGATCCAGTTCATTAATGGTCTTTACGGGGAAGGAAGCCTGTTATTCTTATCCAGCCTTGTCTATATGTAACTCCTTGCCCACAGCAATGTGGTTGACTCTTAAATGCCCTCTTTGAATCAAACTGCGACGATAATGTAAAATATGCTCTAGGTGGATTGCGGTGGTCCAACATGGTGGCTTGCTACCATCTTCTCAAGGGCTTTTAAGGATGGGCAACAAATGCCGCCCTTACCAGTGATACTCAGATCTATGAATGAATTAAAAACAGAAGGCATTGTGTATTTTGTGATACAGCATCCAGCCTTATACCGTCCATACTTTGACTCATGAGCAATGCCACGGGAGATCCACTAACAAAAATGAAAATCGGGCCATCTACAATGGGTGACTGATCTGATATTGTCGATTTTACACTATTTTCCAAAGACAATAACTATCCACATTGGCTCTGTTGTTCAACTAAATCCCAACTGAGTCAGTACCACTGTTGCTGTGGATATTATATGTGTTGAAATATGTTCAGTTATGCAACCAACCAAAAACCATTTATGGCTGCAAAATTATTCATGGATCTAATCACCTGACTATTGAGAATTAAATGTATAGGCTGAACAAATTTTATTAGTAAAAGTAAAATATGTATGTTTTTTATGGAAAACCTTCATAAGGTAAAGCAAATTATGAAATTCTATTTAAACAGATGAATATGTTTTAACTAAGTTGAAGCTATTTTGTACGAGTCCCTTTTCATAACAAAAACATCATTTACCTTTAAACTAAATTCTAAAGTCCAAAGCACAAGATGGAGCACAAATGCTTGCACAGGTGCAGAAAATTGGGAGAAATGTCCAATTCTAATTAAATTTAAAACAATGGATAATACAACAACGTTTTTGTCTGCTAATACATGACTTTGGCTGAGAAAACTGTGGTCAAATTCACTTCAGCTATTAAAAATAAACTGTGATATTTTAGATTGATTCCAAGTTTAAACATTTTTAGCCACCCAATTTAAAATAAATGGTAGTTTTAAAATCAGGTCCCCTTATTTAATATTCTGCCCTTGTAATCAGGCTGCTCATGGGGAAGGATTTACTTAATGCATATAATGAAATTTGACTGATGCTTTTGTAATTGAACTTTGGATCCATGCACTGAGCATGAAACGTTTTTGTGTCCGATTTTCCATTTTCTGATATGTTTTGTTTTGTGGTAGAAGGTTAGACCACAATTTACAGAAAACATTCCTCAGGCCCATTTGCTTTAGAGATATGTCTTTTGGCCATTTTATGTGCTCAGCAAAATGACACAATGATCAGTGAATAAATGTGATGCTGCACAAATCACTGATCATGTATTTGAGTTAAGAATCTCAGCTGCTTTTGCAATTCACTGGAATGAAGAATAACCCAAGGAGATAAACAAGACAAGAAAATCTGTTGCTTACCCGTTTTGGAGTTGGGTACTCCCACACAATACAAAATACTTATTTGGTTGGAAACATTGGGGTTGACTTTCATATATCTGGTAAATTGGACGTAAGGTAAAATAAGCGCTTTAAAAAAAATCATATTGTTGCAGCCCCATTCAGTCTGAAAAATCGGGCAATAGATAGTGGGACAAAAACTGTCCCCATTCTTTCAGCCTGATCTGGATTCAAAAGTAGTGATGGAAGAAGTGAAAGGACAATGTTCTAACCCAGTGTACCATGTAGTATCTTGGTAATTATTACAATTTGTCTTGAGAGTCCGGATGACACTAGCTATTATTGCCATCTCTGATTGCCCTGACAACTGAGTGCTTTTCAGGCCACTTCAGAGTGCATTAAGAATGAACCACACCATGTAGTAATGGAGTCACGTGTAGGCTAGACCTGACAAGAATGTTTCTGAAGTACATTAATAAGCCAGTTTTGTCTTTACAGCAATCCAGCAGCTATCATGGTCATTTTTCTGGTGCCATCCTACAAATTATCAGAATTATTTAAGTTACTTTCATTTGTATGAACTCTTAACCTCTAACTGCTCATCCTGCAGCATAACCAATTATATTAAAAACACGATTTAAAAATTGTATTTATATAGCACCTTTCACAACCTCATGGCATCCCAAAGTGCTTTACATTCAATTAAGTGTTTTTAAAAGTCTAGTCACTGTTGTAATGTGGCAGGAAATATGGCAGCCAATTTACATACAGAAAATATCACTGAGATAATGACCAGATAATCAGCTTTAGTGCTGTTGTTGGAGGGATAACTATTATCCAGGAGACCGGAGAGAATTCCCCTGTTCCTCTTCGAAATACCACTGGGAGCTTTCTATTCACCTGAGAGGGCTTCAGTTTAATGGCTTATTTGAAAGATGACAGCTCTGACAATGCAGCACTCCCCTGTTCTGCACTAGAATCTAGATTTTGTGCTCACATTCTTTAAGGATTAAGTAATTCAAAGATGATCAAGGAGTTATGATGTTGTGACCAACAATTTTTCCACTCAGTAAATATCTCCAAAATACATTGGTTCTGTTGCTTATCACATTACTATTTGTGAGAACTTGCTGTGCAGAATTTCCATATTTACCTGTGTGACTATAGTGGCTGCACTTCTAAAAGTAAATTGTCATATGTGAAGTGCTTTCGGGCATTTCTGAGTTGATATTTGTGATCCTTTCTTTGTTATCAAAATGTCTAAAAGTTTTAAGGGGCTATACTTCCCAGCTGTAGCAGCAGTAGTTTAGGTACTAAAGAATCTTGGAGGTGGTCAAGATGGAGCCTTCAGCTGCAATGCCGAGTTAGCCTGCCTTTAACACAAGACACCATCTTGGTAAAGGAGTTTAGGCATGTACTAGAAATAGCTGCCCGAGGATGATTATGCCTTTGATTACCAATTAAATTGGCTTCTAATGCTCACTTAAAGTGACAACTTCACATCAAGTAACAACCCTTCCTAACAATGGCCAGCTGAACAGGAGTTTTTTTTTCTTTAAAAACTCTTAATTTGCTTGATTTACATGTGAATTAGGTTATCAGCACATGAATATAATATCCATATCAGTATTATTTAATAATGTACCCTCCATATACCAAATCCATCTATATAATATTAACCAGCTAGACAGATTAGATCTAAATTCCAAATTCCACAAATGTTTATGTAGTGTAAAGATGTAAAGAAGTCATTGGTGAGGATTGTGAATACTGCTTAAAACCATGCTCAGCTTTCGCTCTTAATTTGCTAATTGAGAATGACCGACTACACTCTATTTAAAGAGCACTTTGATAAATGTCAGGAGACCTTTTGGGACACCTTGTCAAGGCTTCATCAAAACACTCCCAGTGTTGATTCCAGAAATTCTCTAAGGATTTTACACAAAAAGCCAGGTGAAGTTCAGAAACAGTGTGTTTATTTTTCCCAAAGATTACTGGTAAAATTAGTACTATGAGAGATTTTTATGATCAGGGGAGTAAGGTCCAAAGATGTGGTGAAACAATGGCAATTTGCATTCAAAGGGGAAAATATGTATAAAGGAGTGAAGGCTGCATGTAAGGGTAGATCTAACAAGTGTGAAAAGCCTGCAGCATCTATGCCTCGAGCTGCTGTCTACAATGAAATGAAGTTAAGAAAGCTCACTTTGAATTGGATTGTTCAGCGTATCATGTTTCTTTGCCTGGGCCTTTTAAAACCTATGTATCTAACTGTTGCCCTAATGTAGGTGTAACTGGGTGTCAGACTAATTATGGGATTTAGAAGTTATTATATTAATAATTTGTAGACATATATATGTGCTTAAAATCATTTTTCTTAATGAATGTTTAATACAGTTTTGTAAAAACCTATAAAACTCAGTCTTATTACTACTGAATTCAAAGTCCATATCTCAAAATATACAAATTGTAAAATTAGTTGTGGTAGTTACTTCAAGTTTCCCTCTGGAATTTGAACAACTCTGTTTACCATCAGCTGTGCCATAACACAGTTGAGGCTCATCTGGGATATATTTGAAATTCCTTGATTGGGTTGGAGTTGGTGAATTTTAAAATTATAAGTACGAGAAGCACTTTAAATTCAGGAGTTGGTGTGAGGCTTTTTTTTGAAGTGATGAGACTGCAATGTGGCTTTGACAGTTGCTCAGGCTTGCCTGGGAGTTGAAGTTATAACTTTGGCTGCTTTGCAAAAGGTAGCTAAAGTTAAGTTAATAGAATCAGTGGATAAATTACAATTGGGGTTACCTGCAGGGGCAAAAAAAGCAGATGTCATTGAATGTATAAGCACAGCATTTAATGTTGGGAATGATACCTGACATTGTGAGTCACAGCTGGAGGCAGTGAGACTTCAGTTAGAAATTAAGAAACTTGAACTTGAAAAAGCAAATGAAATGAAAAAAACTTGAGCTAGAGGCAGCAGAAAAAGAAAAAGAAAAAGCATTTCAAAGGGAACAGGCAGAAACAGGAGAGAAAGAAAACAAGAAAGGGAATTGGAAATGGTGACGTTAGAAAAGGAGGAAAGAGAGAGAGATAGAGAGAACTCCAGCTTAACATGAAGGCATTAAAAAAAGAGACACCAGTAGGTGAGGAAGGACTTATTTCCAGACCAGAACCCAGTGGGGAGATGTTTAAATTTGTACAAACTCTTCCAAACTTTCAGGAAAGAGATGTGGAAGCATTCTTTATTTCATTTGAGAAGATAGCTAAACAGATGAAATGGCCGCAGGAAAACTGGACGTTGTTGTTACAATCCAGGTTAGTGGGTAGAGTGCATGAGGTTTATGCTTCACTGTCAGAAGAAACGTCAGTGAGCTATGCTGTGGTAAAAAAGGTTATTTTGAGTGCATATGAGTAGATTCCTGAGGCATACGGGCAGAAATTTAAGAATATGAGAAAATGGCCTGGGCAAACTTATATTGAGTTTGAAAAAGCAAAACAAAGTAATTTTGACCAATGGATACAGGCATCAAAGATAGAGGCAACATATGCAGCTTCAATTCCTTCGGTGGTGAGAACTCAAGTGGAGGAACAGAGGGTTGAAACGGTAAGACAAGCAGCAGAGATAGCTGATGTTTATGAGTTAGTTCATAGAGCTAAACCTTTTCTTCGTCACCCTTTTAAATCAGAGAAGGATAGAAAGTGGGAAGATGAAAGGAAAGTGGGTAGTCAGGGAACAGAAGGAGTAGGTGGAAATTCTCAGGAAGCTTTTTCTCAGAATAAAAAGGAAATTGCTGAGGGCAGAAGTGACATTGGAAAATTGAAGTATTTTCATTGTAATAAAGTTGGACATACGAAATCTGTGTTGGAAATTGCAGGGAAAATCTGTTAGAATTATAGGGGTACAGATAAGTTCTGGAAGTAAAAGTACTGGATTCTGATGTTCAGGCACAGGAAAAACCAGTGGTTTGTGTACAGGTGAAACAGAGAGATTCGATGATAAGTAAAGAAATGGGAACACCCAAGAGAATCTGGAGGAGCAGGTTGCAGAAATGTTTAAAGATTTTGTGTGGGAAGGGAAAGTCTTTCCATGTGTATAGGGTGGAGTTGGTAAAGATCTTAAAATCCTAAGAGACACAGGGGCTAGTCAATCCTTAATTTTGCAGGATAGTGACATTTGTTATTCAGTTGGAGTATTGCAGGAACAGGTGATAATAAGTGGAGTTCATGGAAATGTTAAACGTATTCCATTATGGAAGGTCAATTTAAAGAGTAAGTGGAAAACAGGTGATGTGATTGTTGGAGTAGTGCAAAAATTGCCCATGGGAGGGGTTCACAGATGTGGGTACTGCCTATGGTAGTTGAGCAGCCTGTAGAAGTGTTTTCAACAGAAGTGTTGCAGAGAGAGCATCCTGGATTGTTTCCAAGTTGTGTGATAATGAGATCACAGACTCATACGTTGAAATGAGAAGAACAGGAAGTTCAAAGGCAAATTTTAGCCAAGTGGCTGCTCCATTGACTGAACTATTAAAAAAGAACAAGAAGTTTCAATGGACACAGGAGTATCAGAAGGCGTTTGTCAGTTTGAAAACTGTATTAACTACGACACCAGTTTTGGCCATACCCAATTATGTCAAGCAATTTAAGTTGGCATTTGATGCAAATGATATAGGTAATGGGGCCATACTGTTACAAGAAGATGACACTGGAATTTAAAAACCAATCGGGTATTTTTCACAGAAGTTGAATGCACAATACAGGAGATATTCAACTATTGAAAAGGAGACTTTGGGCAAAATATTGAGCTTGGCGGGCGGGCGCACTCCCGACCTGGTCAAGTGTAAAATAACGCACAATGATATCGGGCAAGCGTTCTGACATTATTGCATAGTCCTGCGACAGTTAGGTCAGCGGGTGCATGCCAGAGACGGCAGTGCGCTCACCGACCTTTAAAGGCCTATTAAAGCCATTAAGTTAACAATTATCCTGAATTTTTCACTGCCTGTACAACCTAATGGCTGATGAGCAGGTGAAAAAGCCAAGTGGCCTTTGAATTTTTTAGGAAACCTCCTCCACCAGCGGGATAAGGCTTCCGAAAGCGAATAAAAGTAAAATAGAAATTTAACACTTGAATTTAAAACATGTCCCTGCTCATGTGACAGAGTTTTATGACATTTTCATTTTGTGCATTCATTTTTTAAACAGCGCTTCATCGCTCTGAGGCAGCTTCGTGCCTCAGGGAGATTGAAATGCTCTTTCACGTGTATGCACAAAGTTCATGCTAGGCCTGCTCAGCTCACCATCCTCCTCCTGCCTGCACAGGCAGCGCTGAGCACTGCCACTCACATTCCATGCTGGGTGGACCTTAATTATCCCACCCGTGTAAAATCTCATTACGGTGACAATCGTGGGCACCGATCAGCTTCCCGAGCTACCCTCCAACCCCGCCAAACACCCCTGTCAAGGGCAAAATTCTGCCCTTGGGTTTGGTGTTAGGATTGCAGCGTTTTGAGATTTATGTTGCAAACAATTCATTGGAAACAATTGTTTATACAGACCACAATCCTTTAAAGTTTCTGGACAAATTTCAAGACAGAAGTGCAAGGCTATTCAGATGGAGTTTATTACTGTAACTATTTAATCTATAGATCATATATGTAGCCCGATGAGAAAATCTGATTGCAGATGCATTGTCAAGAGTTTGAACCTTAAAGGGAAAATTTGACATTTAAAAACCTGGACACTGGGCTAGAATGATTTCTGTTGATACCAAAGACTTCTGTATATATTGTTTTGTTAATGCATGCATCTGGTAATGTAATAATGTAATAAGTATAAGAGGTAATGTAAGATGAGTTCAGAAAATGAAGCTGTCTTTTTAAATTATGACGGTTCATTTTTTTTATAAGGAGGGGATGTCAGGAAGATATAATAATGTTATTGGAATTTAATGTAAAATAGTGGTATCTGTATCTATATGTGTCTCTGATTGTGAGAGACTTGATTGGATTAAAGGAAGCTGGCCTGAAGGCTTTGCTGTATTAGAAGATGAGCTAAGTTTCAAATGTTAAGTAGGTAAACATGGGTGTCAAGGGAATATTTGCATTTCTAAACAAACCAGACTAGATTGTTTTCAAAGGAAGGGTGAAATGTGTCACCTAGCCAGGTGAAGTTCAGAAACAGTGTGTTTATTTTTCCCAAAGATTACTGGTTAAATTAGTACTGAGAGGTTTTTTATTATTAGAAAGGTAATGTCTAAAGACATAGTGAAACAATGTGAATTTGCATTCAAAGGGGACAATATGTATAAAGGAGCAAAGGCTGTGTGTAAGGGCAGGCATTCTAAGATCTAACAAGTGTGAAACGCGTTCAGCATCTAAGCCTCAAGCTGCTGTCTACAAAGAACTGAAGTTAAGGAAACTCACTTTGAATTGGATTGTTCAGGGTATCATGTTTCTTTGCCTGGGTCTTTTAAAATCTACGTGTCTTACTGTTTCCTTAACATAGGTGTAACTGGGAGTCAGATTATTTAGGGGATTTAGAAGCTATTATAGTAGTAATTTGTAGATATATGTATGTGCTTAAAAAATATTTTTCTTGTTAATAAATGTTTAATCTAATTTTGTAAAAACCTATAACACTTTGTGGTCTTATTACTACTGAATTCAAAACCTCCACCGCGAAACATACAAATTGCAAATTTAGTTGTGGTAGTTGTTTCAAGTTTCCCCTGGGATTTGAACAACTCAGCATTTACCATCGGCTGTGCCATAACAGTTCACCAGATCCCTTGATTCTCTGAGAGCCAAAGATCTATCCAGCTCAGCCTGAAATATACTCAAAAATGGAGCACTTACAGATTCATAACCCTCTGAATGAAGAAATTTTCCATCATCTCTGTCCTAAATGATTGGCTCCTCATCCTGTGACTGTGCCTCTATTTTCTAGATTTCCAGCCAGTGGAAACAACCTCTCAATGTCTAGCTCCTGTTCAGCCTCTTCAGAATCTTGTGTTTCAATAATATCATCTCACATTCTTCCAAATGCCAGAGTGGATATAAGGCCCAATTTATTCAGCCTCTCATCGTATACAATCTTCTCATTTGAGGAACCAATCTAGTGAACCTTAGCTGCAATGCCTTCCTGGCAAGTATACCCTTCCCTCTCTATGGAAACCAAAATCACATACAGTATTCTAGATGTGGTCCTGCAAAGTCCCTTACAATTCTAGCAAGTCTTCCTTTATTCTTGTGCTCCAATCACCTTGCAATAAAGGCTAACATGCCATTTGCCTCACTAATTGCTTGCTATACCTGCATGCTTAATTTTGTGTTTCTTGTATGAGTATATCTAAACCTCTAAATATTAATATTTGTTTCATGTCTTTTAAAGTTATTCTGCTTTTCTATTCTTACTATCAAGGTGAATAACTTCATATTTCCCACAATATACTCCATCTGCCACATTGTTGACCACTCACGTAATGTGCCTAATCTCTTTGCAGCAACATTGTATCCTCCTCACAGCTTACATTCCCACCTAACTTGTTCTATCATCAGCGAACTTGGATATATTGCTCAGTCTCTTCATCTAAGTGATTAATATACATTATAAATTGTTCAGCCCCCTGTTACAAACACAGCCGATGTTATTTGCCTAGCAAGCCAAATCCCAGAGGGAAGCTTGTCTTACTGATCATAACTTTTTTTGTATTCTGAAAATGAGGGAAAAACTACTAATCCCAGAATCACAGAATTCCAGTACCACTTTTAGGGTTTTAAAATTGTAATATTTATTAATATGAAGAAACAAAAACTTAAACACACAGAGTAAAATTATATAGTTAAAGCAGTCTTACAAAACATTCTACCCAAAAAATCCACTTGGTCAAAACACACAAGTAAACTACTTGGAAACAGATCCCTTACAGATTTTTAACCATAAAAATCCAGTAATATTACCCAAGGCAAAAGTGCTGTGACTTTAATAAAGTATACCACATAACTTCTCACTCTCTTCTACTCTGCTATTGAAAAAAACCTGAAGGAAGTTCAGGAGCAGATTGCTCTCTGAAAACAAAGACTTCTCTGGTGTGAAACGGTTTGATTACTTTGAATCCGCAACTTTTTTCAGCACAGAGCTGGTCTCAGGCCATCTCCCCCTCACCGTCAACACAACTCGACTAAACATCTTTCCTTAAATATCCTTTTCCCCTTTGATCTTAGACTCCATTGCTCTAAACACCTCTTCCAGCTCAATTTTTCCAAAATATAAAAATCTTTCATGCCGTCTTATTGGCTCCGCTTTCAGGTAAGATAAAATTTGATAACCTTCCCTTGTATACCTATGAAACCTTTATAAGTTGTAAACGTTCCTTTTCACTTCTAAACTCCCTTTGAAACTTAACAGCTGAAAATTCAAGTTCCTGCTTATCTTATAATGCAAGTTTCAAACCCAATCTATTTAATTGTACATTCAACTTCACCATAGCCTCTCATTACAAATGCATGCATCCATCACATTTACCTTTCATCTCTCTGCCTCTACAGACAAGCTGTCTTTGCTAACCATCCCCAGTTTAATTACACACGCAAACACACACACACACAGACATACACACACACAGACACGCACACAGACATACACCCTTCTTTACAGAATACCACCATATTCCCAAAAATATTTTTAAAAAATCCATCTTCACACAGCAGCACTGATTCTTGCAACACTTCACCAGTTGCTGCCTGTTAACTTGAAAATGTCCTTTTATTCCTACTCACTGTTTCCTGTCAGTTAACCAATCCTCTATCCATACCAGTATATTACACCCAACTGCCCATGAACTGTATCTTGCGAATTAATCTTTTGCGTGGCACCTTATCGGATGCCTTTTGGAAATCGGCTATATTACATTCACTGGCTCTCCTTTATCTACCTTGCTAGTTACATGCTCAGAAAAACTCTAATAAATTTGTCAAACATGATTTCCTTTCATAAAACTAAGTTCACTTTGTCTGATCATACTATGATATTCTCAGTGCACTAAGACTTCCTTAATAACAGATTCCAGCACTTTACTGATGATTGATGTCAGGTTAACTGGCCTATAGTTTCCATTTTTCTCTCCCAAATCTAAGAAATTTTGGAAAATCATAACCAGTGCATTCTGTTTCTTCTTCTAGGAGCCTAGGGTGTAGGCCATCAGGTCCCAGGGATTTGTTGGATTTTCACCCCTTAATTTCCCCAATACTTTCTCTCTGCTGATATTGATTATTTTAAGTTCCTCACTCCTATTAGCCCCTTAGTTATCCTCCATTTTTGGTATGTAATTTGTGTCTTCTACTGTGAAGGCAGACAGACAGCCTGAATTTTCGAAGGGTACGTAGATTCGGGGGAATCCCTGAATCCGTGAATCCGACTCCTGAAAAACTGCCTTGGATGTTCATATTTTTGGTCCGGTGAGGTGGATGTAATGGGAGTTGTGTCTGCCGAACCTCAAAGTACAGTGGAGACGGAGGCGGGTCCAGCGTTGGTCGGGCGACTTGGTCGGGTACAAAAAGCAGGCCGTTAGGAAGGGCCATTTGTGAGTCCAGAAGTTGATGGTTCTGTTTTTGTGCATCGGAGGAGGTGTCACTGAGCAGTCAAATGAGTGCAAATTCCCTAAATGCAGTCCAACTGGTTTCTGACCCTGGACAGATGGTCCATCATGGGCTTTCTATAGAAAAAATTAACCACTGTTGCCGCCTATTCACACTGTACTGAAGGAGTACACTGAACCATTTAAAGCATGGAGAGGCATCACAAGATACAGCCAAAGAGGTGTCAGCACCTTTGCGCCAGTAGCTGCTAAAAGTATTCAGCATTAATGTAGTTTGCTATTATGCCTCAGGGATGTATGATGAACACTAAACGTGCCACAGTCATTTTCCCATCCACCTGCTCTCTTGCCATCTATCCATCAGAATGTTCCCACTCAGGTGATCCTTGACACTATTATGGCGCAACATTGTGACTCAGGGAGAGTAAGCCAGTAGAGTAGTTAGTGGTCGGGAGCACAGCATGCCATCTGGGAATGACAACCGCAACATCTATGGCATCATGTATTTATGCGGAGCTATTTCCTACCCCACCCCTCAACATTACTCATTGATGAGGTAGAGAAAGTGGTTAGTGCACGTAAGCACAAAAATGTGATTGAGAGCATTCTAAGATGCATGACTCACGACACTTTTCCTTTTATGTTTGCATTGCCAGAATGTCACACAGAGGTGGTGAGTGGCGCTGTGCCCAGGTTCAGTGAGCAGGACCTGCAGATTCTAGTGGAGGCAGCCCAGAGGAGAAGACACACCCTTTACCATGGTGCAAAACTCCCGCTACAACAAAGGCGGCCTGGGTGGAGATATCTGCAATGGTAAGCACTGCAGGAGAGCACAGGCACTCGTTGATTCAGCGCTGGGAAAGGTTCCACGACCTGCTGCGTTCTGGCAAGGTCAGTTGTTTGGCACAAGCACACAGATGTCCAAGGGAAGGGTGACATCTGCATGCTGCAGTTAAGGTACAAGACCTGCCATATACCTCTGCTTCAGCATTGAGACTTGTATGACCAAGCTTCTCATGTAGGTACACACAGTACAGATGTGAATGAGCACTGTGATGCATAAACATATTCAAGATATTTCTCCCTGGATGCATTAGACATAAGGCTAACATCAATTCATGTTATCTTTCCAGTCTAAGAGGTTCCAAAATGCCAGTGAAATGGCCCAGACTGGGGTGGATGTAGACCATTTGTTCTGTGGAGCAGACAGCCATGGTAGTAGCCAGGATGCCTGTCCAGCTGGCTGTTAGTAATCGAGAATCACCCATAGCAGGTGATAAAGGCAGTGATAAATGCACCTTGGAACAAGGTGGTAATGGTGGAGGTCATGTGGGTCTGCATTTTAAGTTGGACCCTAACTCCATAAATTCTCTCAGCAGAACATCATTCCTAGCTCTATCTATATCATTGGTTCCTACGATGACGCCAATAACTGGATCCTCCCCCTCCCACTCCAAGTTCATCAGTAGCTGTGAGGAGCTGTCTTTAACCGTGGCATCAGGTAGGCAACAGAATCTTTGAAACTCCCGGCTATGACAGCAGACTACAGTACCTATCCCCCTGACTATACTGTCCCCATCACTGCCATGTTCCTTTTCACTCCCCTCACTTGAATGACTTCCCACACAGAAGTGCTATGGTCTTTTTGTCCATCCACACTTCAGCCTTTGTTCTCATCGACACAGGTAACAATTATCCTGTACCTGCTGGTCAAAGTCAAGGGCTGGGGCTCCTCCATTGCTACATCCTTGCACCTGTCTGACTTGTAGTCACATACTCCTGTTCCTGACCATCGACTAACTCTAAACTTTTACTTAACCTAAGGGGTGTGGCTGCCTCCTGTAACCAAGTGTCCAGGTAACTCTCCCCTTCCAAGCTTTCCTGCAATGTCTGCAGTTCAAACTCCAACTAGTCTGAGACAAAGTTGTTTGAGCTGCAGACAGTCACCGCAGAAATTACTGCCCGGAATTGCAATAGCCTTACAAACTCTTACACGCTGCTGATATGGCATACCAACAGCCCTGCCATATCTATCTAACTTTATTTATTTATTTGGTTGTTACTAATTTAGTGAAGTAAAGTCATAGAAATTTACCTTCTCCTAGCTTAGAGATAAAGGAAAAAGCACTTACCCGCTATTGGAGGTAAAACAAAGGGATGAAAAGTAGTATCTCATTCCCCTTCTATATTGAATTCTCAATTGCACCAAATTCCCAATACTCTCCACGTGCCTGGGTGAGTGCAGCTCCAACAACACTCAAGAAGCTCAACACCATCCATAACGGAGATTTCATCCCGCCGTTGAGTGAGGTTTGATGAAAAATGTAAAGGCCGCCTGGCTGATTCGCTCATCCACCAACCATAAGGTTGGACGGGCCACTAAAAATCAGAGGAAGCTGCGCTGTTAATGGGCTTAATTGCCCGCTTAATTGTCGGTGGGCGCGCTTCTGGACAAAGCAGCCCGCTTGATTGGCACCCCATTCAACGTTCACTCCCTCTGCCACTGATGCACAGTGGCAGCCGTGTGTCCCATCTACAAGATGCACAGCAGCGGCTCAGCAAGGTTGCTTTGTCAGCACCTTCCAAACCCACAGGCCTGAGTTTTACCTTTGGCGAGGCGGGCGTGATTGGCGGGCCCAGGAACGGCCAGGAAACGGACTGCAGACTGCGATCGACCCCCCCCCATCGCGATTTCACGCTGGCTGGCCAATTAACGGCCAGCCAGCGTGAAGCGCTTGCTGAAAAGGTCAGCGCTGCCGTGGCGGGGGTGGGCCATGACACCACTGTGGGCAGGGGTGAGCGCCGCGAGAGAGCTCCCTGAAGACAGACAGCTGCCTCAGGGAGCCGCAGACATTCAAATGATGAAATGAAGGTTTAAAAAGCTGCAAAAAAAATGTCCATGCATCACAATCAAGCACCTGAAAATATACCTCATAAAAATGCTGTACACAGATATTTATTTTTATTTTATTTCATAACGGAGATCTCATCCCGCCGCTGAGTGAGGTTTGATGAAAAATGTAAAGGCCGCCTGGCTGATCCACTCATCCACCAACCATAATGTTGGACGGGCCACAAAAAATCAGAGGAAATTGTGCTGTTAATGGGCTTAATTGCCCGTTTAATTGTCGGTGGGCGTGCTTCTGAATTTTGCGCAAGCCTGCCAACTGAAATATCACGCCAGTGCACAATGACGTCAGCACGCTCGCCCGACGTCATCTCGCAAGATTTTACGCCCCTTCGGGTCGGGTGCGCAGCCACCCACGAGATGTAAAATTCTGCCCATGACCTCGACCATCTAGAAGGACAGGGGCAGCTGACACATGGCAACACCACCACCTGCAAATTCTCCTCCAAGCCATACAAGCCATTGATTGGAACTATATTGCTGTTCCTTCACTGTTGCTGGGCCAAAATCCCTGGAACTCCCTCCCTTATGGCACTGTGGGTGTACCTACACCACATGGACTGCAGCGGATCAGGAAGGCAGCACACCACCACCTTCTCAAGGGCATTTAGGGATGGGCAAAGCTAGCCAGCGATCCCATGAAAGAATAATAAAACTCTCCTCTCCGATACTGTCTGCTCCACATGCTGTGTCATATGCAACAATTGTCCACATATGGAGAGCTTATGGATCATACCAAAGCTACAGCTGTTAAGTGAATTTCCTATTATAGTACAGTATGTGAGGCTTATTCAGGCAGTTGATTGATAGTTAACTGCCACTGACAGACAACTTCTGTTAACTAGCTATCTTAACTAGCCTACAGTTTATTTTGCAGTTTTTAAGTTTGAAGCTAAATTCCAAATGTTAAACTAAATTACAGCTTGAGAATTACTCACTGGAGACACCCTGTCTGCAGCAAATTCAGATCTTTTGCTCTGTTTATGAAGAATTCTGTTCCCCAATCACTTTTTCCTCCACCTTATAGGAGTCAGCCGAAGAAAGGGAGTGGTTGGGCATGGTTTGGAGGAAGAATGGGAGGTGGATGTGAGGTCAGACAGAACAGCACGAGCTCTTGGAGGAGAGAGGGAAAGGAGGGCAAGGAAGGTCAGGAGGACTCCAAAAATCTTCCTGGTTTGCCGCATTCTCCACAATCTAACAATCATCAGAGAACAGCCATTCCTTCCAGCTCTTGTGCCAGAGGATCAATCTCTTGAGCCAGAATAGAAGGAGGTTGAGAAGGTGGAAGATGAGGGGGTAAAGGGGAGCACCAGAGTGTTTCAGGTCGACATCCCTGGAATGTCTCACTGCCATCTAATTGAAGACCATTTTTGAGAGACATCCTTCACCATCTGACTTGGGAGCACTGTTGCCACATGCATTACCTTCCACAACCTGCAGATCCATCAAGAAGTCCATTATCTCCATTCAATTCGTTCAACCTCTTCTTCATGAAGAACACAATGAATAGGCCACCAATTCCACAAGTACCCAATTACCATAATCATTCTTTATCTGGAGAAAAAACAATGAAAACATGACACAGGCAGTGGCACATACAAATATTAAACTATACACCACAGTGCTTAGCTATAGTTGCTTCTCTTTAAGTCTTCTTGCCTGCTCTGTTGCTTCTATGAAGTGTAACACAAGTGGCAGCAGCGCACAAGGTAGATGACTGCTGAGAATCTGAAGAGGGCAGTTAGGATATGCTCCATGATGGCCCTGCCTCAGGCTGCAGCATCTCAGCCGGGGCTTCAGTAGTCTTGGCCACTTGGCTGGCAGGGAACTGCACGGGTAATAGTGAAGTGGCAGGGAGGGAGCAGCAATGCTGGTATCCGGAGAGAGGCCTGTAGTTTCCCACTCCATGATTCCCACATCACTACCTCTGGGTGTCTAGCCATACAACACAGTGATATGGTGGAGTTCAGGTCAATGGAGAGATAAGACACTTTGCAAACCCCTTTCAGTGGAGGAGCCTAGATCCACCATAACAGCTGCCTGAGCTTCCATTACAACATTTTGCCGTTCCATGGAAGCTGTTTGCCATGGGAACTGCTATGACTACAGCCCAAATTGTGATCCCAATCATCAGATGCTGCAAGATATTGGTCACTGTTTGGAATTGGCCAGCCTCTCTACAATGGAGGATGGGTTCCAGGCTCTGGATCAAGCCTTGGACCAAGCTGGAGGCAGACTCCTCCATCCCCCGGCCATAATCTGTAAGTTTTCAGGCAGGCTCTCCATTGCACCAGGCATTTGGTTTATCAAATCTAATAGCATTCTCCTGAAGCTTGGCACTGCAAAGTCTTCATCCAACTCCTCAACAGGATAAGTACTCTGTGACCTTACCCTCTGGCAAGATGGTACCTGTAGTGTCATTTCACTCTGCGTGTGTCCCAACCAACATGCTCAGCACAGAGGCACAGGGGAGATGGTGGCATAGCGGTAATGTCACTGGGCTAGTAATCCATGGGTTCAAATCCCACTATGGCAGCTGGTGGGATATAAATTCAATTAATAAATCTGGACTGGGAAACTATTATCAATTATCACACAAACCCATCTAGTTCACTAATGTCTTTTAGGGAAGGAAATCTGCCATCCTTACCTGGTCTGGTCTACACATGACTCCACACCCTCTGAAATGGCCTAGCAAGCCATTCAGTTCAAGGATTAGGGATGGGCAGCAGATGCTGGCCTTGCCAGCGACACCCACAATCCCATGAAAGAATTGAGTGAAAAAATTATCACTCAAAATCCGTTCCACTGGGCAGGACATGTTATTCACCTGCCTGACACCAGACTCCCAAAGCAACTGCTCTACTCAGAGCTTGGTCATGGCAGGAGGCTCCCAGGAGTACAGTGAAAACACTTTAGGGATGTCCTCAAAGCAACCCTGAAGAAGTCAAACATACCTGCTGACTCATGGGAGTCCCTGGCCTGAGACCAACCAAAATGGAAGGAGATTCATTTGGGAAAGAATCAAACTCATAGGAGACACTTCATCGGGAACACGCAGAGGTGAAGTTGAGGCATCGGAGGAAGTGGGAAAACCTTCAAACGACTCATCTACCTGACCCTTGAAGCACCACCTGCCCCACATGGGGCAGAGACTGCAAATTGAGCACTGGGTTTATCAGCCATCTCAGAACCGTCGAAACAGAGCGGAAGCAAGTCATGCTCAATCTCGAGGGACTGCCTCAGAAGAAGATAGTTAGACAGTGGATGGAGGAGGTGATGCTGGTGATGGTGCAGTTATAGAGAAGTGTGTTTGTGAGATGGGATCGACCACATGTAAAATATTGCCTGGAGTTTGCACAACTGATGCTACATGGATCAGCAGCACATCAAATGCTCCACAATTCCCTGGATAATGTACAACAGCGTCGGCCTCAAAAGCAGACATTATGGGTGGGGTTTTCCAGCCTGGCCTGCTGCCGGGATTGTCCAGTCCCACGGAAAGTCAATGACCCGCCATAAGGTCCCTCCACAGTGCAGCTGGAAAATCCCAGCCTATATGTAGAACAGTATATAAGTGTTTAAGTCAATTTCTTTGACAACTGTTTGTGTTAAATGTTCTTCAAGATGATTACTTGTGGACTAGTTATATGTTCTATTCATTCAAATCTTCATTTATTGATGTTAAGTTGTGACCAGAGTATTTTACCTTTCAAACCGCATTGATTTTAATAGAAGCCAGCACCTCAGTGCTTCATTTCAATTTCTGCATTCGTTACCATATCTGTTTCTGTGTAAATCCATTCTTTTTTCTTTTGTGCCAGTTTTCTTCTGTCCTGAAGGCATGGAGCCCAGCTGTGATTGAGTTCCACCCTCCAGATGGTCTTTGTGGGTCCCGGGCAACGAGTGCTGGGAGGCTATTCAATAAAAAGGAGTCACATATGTTTAGTTTCCAGCAAGGGATCACTGCATGCTGATTAAGAGCAGGAGCATTGGCAGATTGCCCTTTCCCTAACGCAGGGCACTGAGGCCAATTAGATTGCACAATCGCAACCTGTGCTGGGATTAGCTGACTGAACATAGATCAAGAATCGAATCTGAGACATCCCAGTCTGTAGCAATCTGCTATATGCTGCCTTTATCAACCGAACTATTGGGGACTCTTGAGTATTCAGACATTTACCAGGACTTAGTGCCTATAATGAACACACAAGGGCACTTGAGTAAGTAAAACGAGAGAGCATCTGAAAGTCAGGGTCTGGCTTTATGGCCAGAATTTGATGTTTGTCTTGCGGGCGCAATCCCGACACGCCTGAGCGTAATATGAAGCGTGATGATGTCGTGCGTGCGTCCTGACGTCATCGCACACTCACCCAATATTTCGTTCGGCGGGCGCATGCTGGAGTCGGCTGCGCAGCCGCCAATAATTAACAAGCTAATTAATTAACAAGCTAATTAAAATCAAATTAACGCTGCCCGTCTAACCTTACGGTTGGCGGGCAGGCGAAAAGGCCAAGCGACCTATGCGTTTTTTTTTAGGAAACCTCGAAATCCATGAGCGGGATGAGGTTTCCTGTAGCAAATAAACATGAAATAAAAACTCTATTTTTGAATTAAAAACACGTCCCAGCTCATACAACAGAGTCACATGAGGGGACGTGATTTAAAAAATTTTTACTGCCTTTATTAATTTTTTTAAAAAGCGCTTCAATCCCCCTAAGGCAGCGCTGTGCCTCAGGGGGATTGGAGCGCTCTTTCATGCGCATGCACGGACTGCACGCCAGGCTCAGCTCTCCCTCCTCCCGCCCGCAGCAACAGGTAGCGCTCAGTGCTGCCACTCGCAATCCACGCAGGGCCGGCCTTAACTGGCCCACCTGCATGAAATCGCGGTGCGGAGCTGATCATGGGCAGTGGTCGGCTTCCCGACCGTCCCCCACCCACCCCGCTAAGCCCGCCCGATGAGGGAAAAATTCTGGCCTATGTATTGAATTTATCTTTTAAATTCATCTTGAACATGGGCAGTTCCCCCCCAAACGTCACATACAATACGTGGGACTGTTGCTCATTACACTTCCGGTACACATTAACCCTACAGATCACAATGGGTTGACAACATAGGTTAGGTAGCCCCTTTTTACAATTCTGTGCTTTGAGCTGGCTTGTATTTCACAGGAGGCCAAAGCTTATTTTAATCAAGTTCAGATTATCTTACTTTTCTACTTAATTGTTTTTAAAAATACTCTCTCTAAGTCAGATCCTGCTCCCACCTCAAGTCAACAAGACAACATGTTCCAGTATCAGCAATCACCTTTTATTTATTTTACAATTTTTTTTAACCCTCTTAGATTTAAAAGAAATGACCACTAGATGGCAATAAATTACAACATAGCTCTGCTTCCCCCCCAAAAAAAGCAATTCACATGCAAAGCTTCACTCAAGGCTAAAGAAGTGACCTTTAAAATATAACCAATAAATTGCTCTTACATGAACTCCCTCCATGTGTAAATCTGTTTATAGCTTAGAAATCAACTATCAGCTCCATGTCGTGGCTGATCAAGGTGACTAGCAGCTGTATTTGAATTTCAATACGCTGGAAACCTTTAAATGCTAACACAGGGTGATATTCCACGAATAGCATGATTTCTGTTTCGGTGGACTTAACAATCTTTTTTCATTCCATTTTACCGTAACTCGGATTGGCTAGGAACGGTACGGAGCAATGGTTGATGGAAGGTTCTGGGGAGAAAAGGAGTCCCTTGTATTCCACCCAGCAGATCTCGATAATTCATGATCAGAATGCTTAATGGCAATTCTTTGCTTAAGCCGTGGAAAGCTGCAAAAAGATGCTCAGGAAGAAACATCCAGCTAACCACACCTCAGAATAGATTTTAGATTGAAGTGTAGTACATGTGTTGAATTTGAAATAGGGCACATGTGAAAGACAGCTTGGACGATCAATGGTTTAACATTTTCTATCATTCCTGTACCATTCCCCTTTACCTAAAGCCCTATTTTAAATGAAACAATTCCGCATAACATTCTTTTACATTTATTTGATTTTATTCAGTAAACAAGTGCCAATTTGAAACTGAGGCTCGGGTATATATTTTTTTTTGTAAAGGCTCATTACTTAACCCAGCAAGAACACATGACCTTTATCAACAATTGTACTTCCTTAAGATACATTCAAATTTTAATTATTGGATATAAAGTTAATTTCTTCCCATGTTGTATCAAATATGGGAACAGTGGATGAATATTTAATGCATTCCTCATTAAAAACTCCCTTCAAAATAGATGTGTTTTGCAGCCTTTCAACAGTAAAAGCTTTTATTGATGATAGCGGATTGTGTTCTAGGACTGAGACAAGGTTTGAATGCTCAACACATTCCAGAGCAATTGAACTGCTCACAGCATTCAGTTATACCGTGAACCCAAAAGAGATGAAATATTTCATTTATGCTTCATTTTGACTTGCAATAGCAGTTCTCTTAGCCAGAAAATGAAACAAATGTTTAACCCCTTTCATATATTTTTTCCCTCATGGATTTTGGTCTCTATCCATGCAGTTTCAAGCTAAGACATAACCGGTGCTCGTTCTATTAAAACCAGCATCGTCCATTTTGTGCTATGTTGAAGTACCATATTAATTAAAAGGATCTTTTCTGTTGGGTTTGATGGAGCAGTATATATGCTGGAATATATTCAGAAGTAGTCTAAAAATGGGAGATATTCACATGGCTGAATTTTGTCCCTTCCTTGTCTGTAGTATTGGATGAAGGCTTTTGTATATTCTAATACAGTATGACCTCTTGTTCCGGCACCAACATTTGTCCACAAATTAAACTGTTTATGGATGGATGCTGGTAGGGAATTGTGCTGATCAAAGCAACTTGGGACCAAACACCCATGGCTCTTCTAATGTAGGCCTGCCACATCTCTTCTGGGAGTGTACCAGAAGGGTTGAATATTAGGCTGGGACCCTGATATACAGGGCCAGAATGCCACCACCCACACCAAACAATGCCATTGAGAGGGGCAGGGGAATGAAGGAAAATTGAAGCTCCTTACATAGGCCCTTAAGGGGACCCATTAATTCATTAGTGGTAGTAACCAGGCTTCCAAATCTCCCAAAGAGTGGAAGTAGACCCACCTGGGAGCCCAGGCTGAGATTAGGTATGGACCTCTGAAGCTGATTCAGATAAAATTAATTATTGGACCCTTACAAATAGTTTTGTAGAATTTTAAAAAAGTGTGTGTATGGGTGTGGACGAACAACTGGAGAAGGATTGACTGAGGCATTGATGATTAAAAGAAGGATCTTGAAGCTGATATGTGGAGAATTGATGGAACTACGCAAGGATGAAAAAAGAAAGACTTGCATTCATTTAGAGTCTTTCATGGCCTGGTGATGCCTCCAAAGTGCTTCACAAACAATGAAGTACTTTTGAGGCTGTCACTTTTAATGTAGGAAGTGGTGGAGAGACTATAGGACATGGATTGTTCAATAAACTGGATTCTGATGAGGTGTGGAGGGCAGCAGTCTGGTGAGGAGAATATTGGAGCTGTTAAGCATTGATGTGATGAAGGCATGGTTAATGATACAACTATGAAGAAAAATGGGTTACAGTCGGATATAACTTCAGAGGCAGAAAGACGTAGTCTTAATCTGGACAAGATACAGAGGCCTGGCTTTTCATCCTTGAAGCGGTGGAGTTGGGAAAATTCCTGGTTTGGCCCACCCATCTTGGAAGAAAGTGCCGGCAAAGGCAGGATCTTCATTGCTAGGGACCGGGTGTGGGCTGGAGTTGGGCCAGCCCACCTGGGTAGAAGTGCGGATACAGCCACAGGAGCTGCCAGGTGCGGAGACAGGCTGGTTAAGGGACCTGCCTTGGTGCTGTGGGACTTTGTCCCAATGAAAGAAACACACAAAGGCCCTCCAGCCCTCACCCCTCAAATCCCTTTCACTCTCCAAACACTCCCCATGCCCCATTCATGCCACCTCATGCCCTCACCTATCCCCTGTCCCCTCATGCCTTCTATGCAAAGTTCTGCCCTTCCACCCACCCCCTCAGGCTCCTCAGACCCCCAATGCCAAGTCATGGCACTTCCATGCTCATTGACCCACTGTACACTTTCCAGAACCAATGAATCCCATAGTGTATAGTGGAATGCAGAAAAAAAATTGAAAATAAAGCAATCCATTGATAATACTTTCCAAGGTTTGAAAAAAAAGTCTGAACTGCAAACTAATAAAAACGTCAATCATCCAGGCCCTTTGAAGTTTCTAAAACCACAAAAGCTTGAAACCACTTGCTTATGTAAATAAACATTGTGAAATTAATCACAGAGGTCAGAGAGCCTGAGCTGTCAACCAAACAATGTTTGCTCTGGGGAGCAAGTGTTCTATTATTATAATAGCTGTCTGAGATCTCAGCTAAGTGTACATAATGAAGCTTGGCTGAGAGCCCAGACATCTATTACAATATGAGGACACTTGCTCCCCGGATGAAACATTGTTTGATCAACAGCTCCGGCTCTCTGATCTCTGCGGTCAATTTCACAATGTTTGTTGACATATGTTAAGTGGTTTCAAGGGTTTGTCATTTGTATTTTTTTGAAATTTCAAAGGGCCTGGATGATCAACACTTTCATCAGCTTGCAGTACATACTTTTTTTCAAGCATAGGAGAAAATTATCAATGGATTACTTTCTTTTAAAGCTTTTTTTTTCACATTCCACTATACACTATGGGGTTCACTGGTCCCACGAATTGTACAGTGGGTCAATGGGCATTAAAGTGCCATATCTTGGTATAGAGGGCATGAAGAGTCTGAAGGAGTGGGTGGAAAGGCAAAGCTTTACATTGGGGGCATGAGGGGAAGCTTTTGAACTTACCTTTTAAAAGGTCCTCTCATGTACAATAGGGTTCATGACCCCGCTAAGGGACCATGAACCATGACTCTTTAAAAACCTGGCCTGACTCCACAAAAATTGTGGGGAAGTAGGATATGCCTAACCTTACAATGGAGCCGGCCAGATTGGGAGTGCTGGATGCGGGCTTTTGATAGGAACCGGCCTGCACCCTTTAAAGGCACACTCCAAAATTAGACAGCCTTAGAATGGGATCAGGAATCCTGGAATCGGGTCCCACTGCCATTCTTAAAGGGCTCCCGAGTCACCTCGGCCGGGTGAAAATCTAGGCCAGAGTCTCACAGAACAGTAAGGTTGCACATCATCTAAGTTAGCCTGAAAAGGTACTTAAGGCTGTTGGAGTTGACGCTAGAGGCACTGAGTGCTGGTGAGAATGAAAGGATGGCTTCAGAATGACAGGAGAAGACTGAGGAGTGAAATAATAAAGACCTTAATAAAAATAGAAGAGGTTCTATAGTATAGATGTAGAGAAGATGGTTCCACTTGTGGGGAGTCCAAAACTAAGGAGCATGAATATTAGATCATCACCAATAAATCCAATTAGGAATGCAGGAAAATTGTTTTTTCTCAAGACAGTGTGGGGAATGTGTAACTGGCTACCACATGGAATCATTGAGAAGAATAACACATTAATTTAAGGGGACGCTATATAAGCATATTAGAAAGAAAGAAATCGAAGGATATGTTGATAGAGTGGTGTTTGAAACATATACGATTCTTAGAGGGCTTGACAGGGCAGATGCTGAGAGGTTGTTTCCTCTTGTGGGAAAGTCCAGGACCAGAGGGCATAATCTCAGAGTAAGGGGTCGCCCATTTAAGACAGAGATGACGGGAGGAATTTCTTCTCTCAGAGGGTTGTGAATCTATGGAATTCTTTACCGCAGAGGGCTGTAGAGGGTAGATTGTTAATTATATTTAAGGCTGAGATAGTCAGGTTTTTAATCAGGAAGGAAATCGAGGGTTATGGGGAAAAGGCAGGAAATTGGAGTTCAGGATTATCAGATCAGCCACGATCTCATTGAATGTCAGAGCAGACTTGATGGGCCTAATGGCCTGCTTCTGTTGCTCCTATGTCTTATGACCTTATGGTGAGATGAAGTAAGGCGGGAGGAGATACGAGTATAGCATTCCAGCATGGATGTGCTGGCTTTTATGCTGCAAACCTTTATGTTGTTCTATACAGCATTGCCGATGCTGAGTTTTAGGAAATGGCATGTCATCCAGGACTCAATGGTGGACACAAAAAAATGTATTGCAGCGGCTTTGGAATCCATGCTGGAGGCAGAGAATGAGTTGGATGTCATCAGCATATCATCGGAAGTTGACTCTGCGCTTCTCTATGATGTCACCGAGGTAACAGGTCTTGGAAAAGATGGAACTACATCCCGGGATTGCTAAATGTAATGGTGCTGACTTGAGTGGTTAAGCTAGATGAGGGACTATGTTGCGCCGGGTATGAATGAAAACGTGATGGAGGCACGAAGACGGACTGGGGAAGAGGCAGGGGAGCGGAGCGGAGTGGTGTGGTCAACAGGCTTAAGGGTGAAGGAGAGGATGAGGATGGCAGGAGGGTTTTGCTTGAAAGCCTTGTTTGAAATTTGGTGGATGAAGGATTGACCTATGACAAAATTATTCTTCCTATATTTTCTTCTTCTTTGGCCAAAAAATGCAAAACATTTAAAAAAAAATAAAGAACAAACCAATGTGATATTTTGGAACTATTTGATTTTTAACAAATGGCCTGATGGTGACAGTAGATGTTCAGAACATGGAAAAACAATGGTTTGTTTGTGGTGGCTTGTGATTGTGAATTATGCTTGTGCTGTAGCTTCTTGTAAATATGCAGTATTCAGTTTATCGCCAGGTAACAATTAAAACCAATATCCTTTGTTCACTCACCCTTTGTCCCCAACCCCCCTCCCGCACACTCCCCACCCCCCTTCCAATCCGCACCACCTCGGATAACTTTCCATTAAACATTAGTGCAGCCTTAAGAAAATTATTTAATGGTAACTACATTTCAAATGCAAACAAATAGATTAAAAATTGAAACAAACAACCAAACATTTAACTGGTCAATGCATAAGCGTTGCTCCCAAAAATCAGCTGAGACCACTGGAAAATGGCAGGGAGACTAGTGGATCATACAGGTAAAGCCACAGGGACCTGGCTGCTCGGAGTTTTCACTGTGTCTGGAACTTCGCAGCCTGCCTCGTCATGGGTGATGGCTTCATGGCGTCATGGCTTCCATCAGCCCCCCACAAGGTAGGAGCTGTCAAGGGTGGAACTAGGAGTTGGGGCTTCTGAAGGGGGGAGATTTTGAATCCTGGCTCATTTGGTACCCAGGGCAGAATCTTGGGGTTGACGAGGCTCGCCGACAAGTAAAATGATGTACGGTGACGTTGGGTGTGCGCCCGATGTCACCGCGCGTCACTCTGATCCTCAGTTCAGCGGGCGCGCAGTGGAGTTGGCTGCATGCCCATTGAACTGTCAAAGGCCTATTAAGGCCACTTAAAAACTAATTAAAGTAATTAATTGAGCTGCCCGTCCAACCTTAAGGTTGGCGGGCAGGCGAAGAGCTCAGGTGACCTTCACATTTATCATGAAACCTCACCCACGGGCGGGATGAGGCTTCATGAAGGGTTTATAAATTAAATACATTTTTTCATTAAAGTCCATTGACATGTCCCAGCTCATGTGACTCTGTCACATGAAGGGACATGTCTTAAAATTTTTTTTCACTAAAATTTTTGGAACTTAAACTAATCTCCCTGAGGCAGCTCTGTGCCTCAGGGGGATTTCTGTGCTCTTTTGCGTGCATGTGCGAAAGAGCGCAGGCCCCCGACTCAGGCAACCACTCACCCCCTCCGCCCCAGCACAAGGAGCGCTCAGCACTTCCGGGTGCGCGAAACGCTGGGCGGGCCTTAATTGGCCCGCCCACACAAAATGGCGGCGCGCAGCCGATCACGGGAGGTGATTGGCTGCGCGCACGCCCACGCCCACTCCCACCCAACCCCCCCGACGGGGAGAAAATTCTCCCCCCAGAATAGCTCTGGGAGTTGGTGCATTCAGTATGATGAGGTGTATCAGCCATCATATGAGGTAGATGTGAACCCAGCATGGTGGAATGGATCAGGAATTACTTGGGCAGAGAATCCTTAGTCATGGGCAAGTGCAGGACCATGTGGTAAGTGGGCCCCAGAAAGGTTCCCACAGTGGTGCTTGTGTCTACTGACCTCATACAAATTAGTTGTCTTCCAACTAAACTTGTAAATTCCAGCTGAGTCATGTTTGGAGGGCATTATCCAGTATGATCCCAGCAGTAATTACATTTTCTGGGGTTCTCACATTAAAGAAAAAAAATCACGCAATGATCTCGACAGGGTAATGACAACTATTCCCAACACAGCTTTTAGAGGAGGTCATATAGTGCATGATTATGTAATTTTGTACCATAGCTTAACATGCTTCAAGGGTACAGTGGACACATGGGAGGGAGGGTGACAGTGTAGCTTGAGACCAGTGCACAGGAGCTATCTGCAATTCTGAGAGAATTTTTATTTTCGTCACACTCCCTGTGCGGTTAGAAACAAATGGTGGTGTGCTCCAATTGTCCGCTTGTCAGCAATCTGCCCCTCCTTCTGCATTGCTTTATGGCCTTTGTACCAGGTTTAAGCTGCTTTAGTAACAAATGACACCAGACCTAAAGCATCGGATCTTTCACTGTCATGAAGAGTAGCCTCACTGTTCACTTTTCTTCCAGTCTTTCACCATGGCTAGAAGCTGCCATGGGAGCTCAGTGAGATGTAGTCTCATGTGCAAAAAGCCCCACCAAAAAAATCCTGTGTCAATTTTTATACTCCATTTCAACAGAAAGAAAATTTAACAGATTGCATTATCAATGTGAAAACTCCGCACCCCCCATATTTTCCATTCTGTCCTCTGTATAGGTAATGCCTAATGTTCAAGCTGTAAAGACAAAAATTCACCTCTTCATTAACCTCTCCACCTACACATTTAGATTCTGCTCCCTGACCTCGAGTTCAGCATCAAAGCCCATATTCTATTTGTCACCAAGATCACCGATTTCCACCAACATATTGTCCATCACTACCTCAGTATCTCCACTGTTAAAACTTTATCCATGTTTTTATTATCATTAGACTCAATTATTCCAATTGAATTAATCCATTTAGAAACTCCATCTTGTATATAAAGTGCAGCTGCACTAAGCATTGCTTACACATCACCCCTATCCTCACTAAATTGCACTGCACCTGTCCCCATGTATGGCTCCTTGACTTCAAGTTTCAAATAGCCTTATCCTACCTTAATTTGGCAATCTCATCCAGCCTTTAATTCTTTGATTCTGGGCTTTTGTTTCCCCCCCATTCCTATTACAATTGGTGACAGTGCCTTGTCCCCACTCTCTACAACTCTATCCCTAGACCCTTTTCTTTTGAACTTTTCTATCGCCTTTAAAATTCTCCTTCAAATTTGACCTTTTTGACCAGACCTTGGTCACTCTTCCTAATCTCTCCCTCCACGGGTGAAGTGCCTTGGGATGCACATTTCACATTAAAGTTGCTATATTAACACAAGTTGTTATGTAGAATGAGGTTCATAGACATGAAATCTCACTGCTTTCTCAATGTTCATGAATCCACTTATTTATTTTCCCCTTCTGAAGGCAGTTGCTCTTTGCTTGGAGGACAATTTCATGGTTACTAGTTGCCTTTCATTCCCTGGCTCAAGTAATCATTATTCATTTGTGAACTTCAATGTGGTCAGCAGAGACAACCTTCGGAACCAGCGACCTGCTTGATCTCTCATAGCTTAAACCCATTAAGGCGCCTGGGGAATCATACACCTATTCTTGATTGTGGAGCATGGGATTGACCAATACCAAGTTAAATGAAACGCCCCTCCAATCAACAAAGCTGCTTGTTCATAATGGTGCCAACATTATCATTATGAGTCCAATCAAACCTCTCCTGGGGTGGTAAATTAAAGTTACAGTGCTCCCTTCTTTTGTGCAGACACAGTGGGTAATCAACATTTTATTCATCTGAATCACATTGGAGTGATGAAGATGGGGCAAATTTATTCTTTAGCAATTGGCTACAAAATTCATTGAAGCTCTTGCTTTGATTGCATTTAAATTTAATATAGTTTTGGGAGACAAGGGGAAAGGAAGCAGATACCTAGTCATTAAGGAGGTGAGAGCAGCTGTCAGCATGTCAGGCAATTTTCTCAGCATTGTTACCATAGTGATTATTTACACGGGCCACAGTAGCTGTGGGTTCAGTGTTCTGGGTATTGCGAATTCAAACTGTGAACCATTTAAGATAGAAAGCAAACACTTCTTTTTGTTTCGAGCACTTTACATTTTTGATGCTTTAAAGTAGCCTTTCATTAAGTCGTCTCAAAAGATTTTCTTGTGAATCATACCTTGTGAACTGTATTTTTGAAACATGGCTGATGAAGAATATATAATCTTCTGCTATTATGATTGTAATCTTTTTGGAAAATAAAATGCAAACCAGGTTACTTGGTCAGCATTTGCAGATCTTATCAGAATTAGCAGCTATTATCATCCAAAATATATATGATTTAGTGCTATGTGCACATCAAGAACATTAATAACTAATTAAATCTACATAAGTAAGATTACCAGTATTTTTCTTATTAGTTGAACACAAGTAACTTTAAAATAGGCAAAATAATATGGTAGAAATTACTATTGAAAATATTATCCTACAAACGATAACACAATATTTGTCTCACTACTACCTAAACGCAGGTGTTATCACATTTGAATGAACAGGCTTACAGTTGTTAAAATAGGTAGTTAGCAATACTAACAGCATTTTCTACTCAACTGTCTCCTCGGATCTTACTAGTTTACTTGACTGTGCTACTTTGATGGGCTGTTTGTGATGAGAACAATATGTTATTGTCAATACATTTGGAAAAACACAGCCATTTGTGTCAATTGGTCAAGAAGATATTCTAACTCATAGGCTGCGGGTGAAATAGTTCTTGAACATTTTGTGCTTTGTTCAATGGTCACATATTCCAACCCTTCTTTGAAAGTAGGCTGTGTCTTCAACTTCTCCATAGAAACCAGGTAGACACTCTGTTCCACATCATTACCATATTACAACGGTGACAGTAGTGTGGTGTCAAATTTTGAGGCGCAGGAGCTCTAAAAAAATGGCCATTTCATTTCTAAATCTACTATTACGTTGTTTTCCTATGTATTAATCATTTGAGTCCCCAACCGTCAGTAAAACTACACTTTTTAGGTGAAAAATATTAGTGCTGGTAGGCATTTTATTTTGAGCCATGTGGTATTTTGAATCATTAGTCTTTAGCATAGCTAGAGTTTCATTATGCAACAGTTTAATTATTTAATTCAAGCCAATTAAGAACATGAATTACAGAAAACTTTACTTACTTCTGACTGGGGGATGGTATATAGAGGGCCCACTGCTTTTCTTGATTTATATTAATAACCTAGGCCTGGGTGTACAGGACACAATGTCAAAATTTGAAGATGATGCAAGACTTGGAAATATTGTGAACTGTGAGGAGGATAGTGATAGACTTCAAGAGGATATAGACAGGCTGATGGTATGGGCGGTCATGTGGCAGATGAAATTTAATGTAGAGAAGTGTAAGAGTGATACATTTTCATCAGATGAATGAGGAGAGGTGACATAAAATAAAGGGCACAATTGTAAAGGAAATGCAGAAGCAGAGGGACCTGGGTGTATATGTGCATAAATCATTGAAGGCAGCAGGGCAGGTTGAGAAAGCAATTAATAAATTATGCTGAATCCTGGGTTTTATAAATAGGTGCACAGAGTACAAAATCAATTAAGTTATGAACCTTCATAAAACACTGGACAGAGTTTTATGCCAGTGGGATTTTATGGTCCCGTCGGAGAAAAGGGCACTTGAATGGCTTGCTGCATTTAATGGCTCTATCCCTGCCAAAATGGGGCCATAAAAATCCCCCCCACTGGTTCAATGGGAAGGATGTGAAGGTTTTAGGAAGGGTGCAGAAAAGGCTTAGAAGAATGATTCCAGGGATGAGAGACTTCAGTTAAGTGGATAGATTGGCAAAGCTGGGGCTGTTCTCCTTGGAGAAGAGATGGTTGAGAGGGTATTTGTTAGATGTGCTCAAAATCATGAGGGGTCTGGATAGCATAAATGGGGGAGGAACTGTTCCCATCGGCAGAAGGTTGTTAAGGTGATTAACAAAAGAACCAGAGGTGACATGAGGAAAAACTTCTTCATGCAACAAGTGGTTTGGATCTGGAATGCACTGCCTGAGCATGTGGTAGAGACAGATTCAACTGCGGTTTTCAGAAGGGAACTGGATAATTATCCGAAGAGAAAAGATTTTACAGGACTACAGGGAAAAGGTTGAGGAGTGGTACTAGCTAAGTTGCTGTCGCAGGGAACTGACAAAAAAGACAATGGGCTGAATGGCCTCCTTGTGTGCTGTAACCATTCTATGGCCTGGGTTTTACCTCTGGTGGGTGCCAATGGTCGGTGGGCCCAGGAGTGGTTGGGAAATGGACCGCCGACTGCAATCGGCCCCCGACCGCAATTTCACACTGGCTGGCCAATTAATAGCCAGCCATCATGAAATGTGTGCTGAAATGCTCATTGCTGCTGGTGTTGGGGCAGGAAGAGGGCAGGTGGTGATATCATCGTGGGCATGGATGAGCCCTATGAGAGAGCGCCCTGAATGTAGACAGCTGCCTCAGGGAGCTGCAGACCAGAAAATGTCCAAATAAAGGTTTCAAGAGCTGAAAAAAAGATCCATGCATCACAGTAAATCACCTGAAAATGTAACTGATAAAAATCCTGCCCGTAGATATTTATTTTAATTTTATTTCCTAACAGAAATTTCATCCCGCCCTTGGATGAGGCTTAATGAAAAATGCAAAGGCTGCCTGACTGATTCACCCATTTGTCAACCATAGGATTGGATGGGCCACGAAAAATCAGAGACAATTGTGCTGTTAATGAGCTTAATTGACCTTTTAATTGTCAGCGGGCACACTTCCAAACTTTGTGCATGCCCACCGTGCGAAATATCGTGCGAGTGCGCGATGACGTCGGGACCCTCGCCCGACATCTTCTCGCGCGATTTTACGTCTGATCGGGTCGGGTGCACGCCCACCTGCTAGACATAAAACTCTGCCCAATGATTCTAGTATAGATACATCCAAGATAGTTGATAAACACATAAGGAAGAAAGAAGCTGAAGGTCAACTCTGATAGTGTGATCAAGAAGGGTGTGAGGAGGTTTGTGTGGAACATAAACAGCAACATAGATAGGGTGGGCCAAATGGCCTGTTTCTGTGTTGTAATTTCCATGTAAAGCTGCCAGTGGGGAATACAAACACTATACCATGTTTCACATCCTCAGGCCATTACAGCCAAGGAATTAACATGAATCACTCTCTCTCTCCCCCCAACCCCCTCCACACTATCTCTCTCTCTCTCTCTCCTTCCGCCCCCCCGCCATCCCACACACACTCTCTCTCTCTCTCTCCGCCCACTCCCCAACCCACACACTCTGGCTGGGATTTTCTATGCCTGCCAACATTGGGCATGTTCAGTGGTGTGAGCGGACAGCACATCGTTTTACCCACCCGCTACCGGGCTTAGTGAAAATATGGGACGATTCTGCCCTATCTCTCTCTCTATTTGCCGCCCCCCCCAACTCTCTATCTCCCCTTCCCACCCCAGTTTCCAGTCACTCACTTACCCCGGCCCAGTGGGCCCTGCTCCGGCTACCTGCAAACTTAACTGGAACTTAACTTCAAAACTTATCTTCCCACTGCCGTCCAACCACAGGCTTGCTTCTCTTTGCATTTGCTGCTGATAGGCTCACTAATAAGCCTATCAGCAAGAAATGCAGGGAGGAACCAGCCTGTGATTGGATGAACAGCTTTACAGCACTTTTCAAATGTAAGTCACTTGAACGTCCAACAAGTTTGGCGGGCCACATTGAGTTGGACAAGTCTGCTTTAAATAGGTGCCAGGGCAGTGCCCTGGTGCACTCTGGCAGCACGACACCACTAAACAATGATGACACTTCAACAGTACTTCAAAGGCTGTAAAGAACTTTGAAATGCCCACTGGTCATGAAAGGCACTATATAAATGCAAGAAGAGGCTCTGATGAAGAGTCATATGGAATCAAAACTTTAACTGTTTCTCTCTCCACAAATGCTGTCAGGCCTGCTGAGTTTTTCCAGCATTTTCTGTTTTTATATAAATGCAAGTCTTTCTTTTTTATTGCTACATACCATGAATAGTTTGATCTCTGTCACCTGTACATCCATCAGGCTTCATGATGGAAACACATGCATTAAATTTAAAATCTTCACTTTTGTCCTCAAATTCCTTCCTGGGCTTTTCACTCTACTGCAATCTCTATTCTTTCCCAAAGACTTCAACTCTTCTGATTCAGGCATCCTGTGAATCAGCTCTCCCTTTTACCTCACCCTTGGCAGCCGAATCTTCAGCTACATTGGTCCTACTCTACCTCGACCTCTCTTTCTCATTCTTTAACAAAGCTCGGACACCAGTATTAATCTTTCCCTTTCTTTTCCTACATGGAGTCATTTACTTTTAACGAGAAGTGTTGGATGAAAGGGTGACAATGAGTTGACAGTTTGTTTTGTGCCTGGTATATTTTGTTTCCTTACATGTATTCTAGAAGTGCTTTTCGATGTTTCCCTATAATAAAGACAATGAGCTGGATTTTGTGGGTGCAGGAGAGAGCCAGGGTGTTGGGATTTATGTCAAACTGTCAGCATTCGCTGGCATTACCCCTCTGAAGCTGATAGCTACTTCAGAATGGGCGGATATCTGCAGATTAGTATGGGAATCCTGAAGTTGCAGACTGTCACTCAGGGCTGTGACAGAGGCTGCACTGTGGTAACCCCACCCCTTCCCTTCCATCAGAGCCAGCATTGATATCAGTGAGAACTTTAACTTATTTGTCTCCACACTGCAGTTGGAAACCCAATAAAAAGTTGCACCTTACTCAATCAGGTGCCACTTTTTAAAAAATTTGTGACATGTGCGTGTCACTGGCAGTCAACTTTTATTGCCCAACCCTAATTTACCCCTTGAGCAGGTTGTGCTCAGCCCCCTTCTTGAACTGCAGTCCATCTCGTGTAGGGACACCGACAGTGCAGTTGGGCAGGGATTTCCTGGAATTTGCACCAGCATCAGTGAAGGAACAACAATATAGTTCCATGTCAGGATGGCATGTGATTTGGGGAGGAACTTTCAGGTGGTGATGTTCCCAGGCGCTAGCTGCCCTTGTTCTTTTAAGTGGTAGAGGACGTGGGTTTGGAAGGCGTTGTCAAAGATGCTTTGGCAAGTTGCTGCAGTGCACCTTGTTTAAATGGTACACACTGCTGTCACTTTGTGCTGATGTTGGAGGCAGTGCATGTGTAAGATGGTGGATTGGTGCCAGTCAAGGGAGCTAGTTTGTCATGGATGGTGTTAAGCTTCTTGAGTGTTGTTGGAGCTGCACTCATCCAGGCAAGTGGGGAGTATTTCACCACATTCCTGACCTGTGCCTTGCAGATGGTGGACAAACTTTGGGGAGTTAGGAGGTGAGTTACTCACTGCAGCAACTGCGCTGCTCTTGTAGTAACAGTTTTTATAACTAGCCCAGTTCAGTTTCTGGTCAATGGTAACCGCTATCCAATTAAGGACGGCCAGCTGCCCCTCTGGGCTGCCGGGGCAAAGAGTCTGGCAGCGCCACTGATAGAAGTGGCCACTGCTGCGGCTGCAAGAAGGAGAGGCAGGAAGTGCTCTCGAAGGGCTGATGAGAAATGTTTTGATGCTCCAGGGCCAGCCAGGCAGGCTCCCAGCAACTGGAGGGATAAATCCTCCAGTGGTGGTGTAGGGCCACAGTGCCATTGCCGCTGGCAGGCCCCTCCATGAATCATGGGAGCCTTCAGAAATCAAGGCTCTTCAGGGAAGCTGCCAGGAGGCTGCCACACGCCACGTGGGAGGGTGGTCATTCTGGGTCTGGTAAAATCCTGGCAGACTGGTAAAATGGTCATCAGTTGGCCAATTAATTGGATGACTGCCTCTGGTTGATGAATGGCTCAGCTGATGCTGCTCCCGCCTTTTTTAATATCCCATGGCAGCGGGAGCACACTGGGCTTCTTTCTCAATGCCTTCTGCAGTATAATGGGGAGAATCAGAGACTTGGGGGAGATGTAATGTAAGGGGTTAATTCTAAGTGTGTGATATGCTAATGAGACAGTGTACATCATCACAGGAAGTGATGCAACATCTCATGCTCTTGCTGCCTTGTAGAACTCATGGCAAGATGAAGCCACTGTAAGATGTTTCTGTTTTCCTTACCTGCAGACTCTGTAAATCTTCTGCATTAGTACGAGATCAAAAATATTATACCTTCCTCCGCCATTTTATCAGCCCTCCACCTCCCAGCCCGTCTCCAAAGGACTGATAAAATTCCCATCATTTATGTTACCTGGGACAGTCAGCATCAGGTCAAATAGATTGTTTCCATTATGCACAAATATTCCCTGAGTTAGTTGGTTAAACTTGTTTCACACTGGTCTACTATCTCTCAAAAATCATCCCAAAGTACTACACATAAATTAGCTTTTGAAATCCAACTAAAATTGTGTCATAGGAAGATGTAGCATCCAAATTATAGCAAGATTACACAAACAACCATGAGAGCGACAGCTAACCTGTCGTGGGTACTGGCTGAGGTAAGACACAACAACAACTTGCTGTTCTGCCATAACTAGTATTCTTGGGACTTTAACATTCACATGCTAAAGAGGGTGCCTTGGATAGGGTGCAGAAAAGATTTACCAAGATGACAACTGGACTGATGGGATTGATCTCCTGAGAGTGGATAAAATTGAGGGGAAGTTTAATCAAAGCGTTCAAAATTATGAGGAGTTTTGATTGAGTAAATAAGGAAAAATCACTGCAGGGTCCACAGCCAGAGGACACAGACTTTATATAATTAGCAAAAGAACCAGAGGGACGATGAGGAGAAAAACTTTTTTACTCAGCACTTTCTTGTGATCTGGAATGCACTGCCTGAAAGTATGGGGGAAGCAGGCTACTTTCAAAAGAAAATTGGATATGTATTTGAAAAGGAAACATTTGCCAAAGCTATGGGATAAAAGCAAGGAAGTAGAACTAATGGCATTTTGTTTTATTTATTTATGGGATGTGGGCATTGTTGGCTAGACCAGCATTTATTGCCCATCCCTAATTGCCCTTGAGAAAGTGGTGGTGAGCTGTCTTCTTGAACCGCTGCAGTTCATGTGGTGTAGGAACATCCACAGTGCTGTTAAGGAGGAAGTTCCAGGATTTTGACTCAGCAACAGTGAAGGAATGGTGATATATTAACCTGCAGGTGGTGTTTTTCTCATGCGTCCGCTGCCCTTGCCCTTCTACGTGGTAGGGTTGAGGGGTTTGGAAGGTGCTGTCAAATGCAATTTGGTGAGTTGCTGCGGTGCACCTTGACTCTGCTGTCACTGTGTGTCGGTGGTGGAGGGAGTGAATGTTGGAGGTGGTGGATGGGGTGCCAATCAAGCGGGCTGCTTTGTCTGGATGGACAATGTTGCTGGAGCTGCACTCATCCAGGCAAGTGGAAGGTATTCCATCACACTCCTGACTTGTGCCTTGTAGATAGTGGGCAGGCTTTGGGGAGTCAGGAGGTGAGTTACTCATCACAGAATTCCCAGTCTCTGCCCATCCCTTGCAGCCGCAGTATTTATTTGGCTGGTCCAATTCAGTTTCTGGCCAATGGTGACCCCCAGAATGTTGATAGTGAGGGCTTCAGTGACGGTAATACCGTTGAATGTCAAGGGCAGATGGTTGGATTCCCTCTTGTTGGAGATGGTTGTTGCCTGGCATGTGTGGCACGAAAGTTACTTGCGCCACCCTTGATATTGTTATATCAAGCCTGAACGTTGTGCATAGACTGTTTCAATATCTGAGGAGTCGTGAATGGTGCTGAACACTGCAATTATCAGCGAACATTCCCAGTTCTGACTTCATAATGGAGGGAAGGTCTGTTTGGGTCTAGGACACTACCCTGAGGAACTCCTTAAATGAATGTCCTGGGACAACGACAACCATCTTCCTTTGTGCTAGGTATGACTTCCATGAGTGGAGAGTATTCCCCCTGATTCCCAATGACTCCAGCATAGTCCTTCCAAAGAGCCAGCACAGCTATAATGGGCTGAATATACGATTTTACATAGACAGCAGACAGGCACAGCCTCAAGTTAAGATCTTCTCCGAGTTTAGCACCTCCAGAAATGCAGCATTTCTTTAGCACTGCACTGAAGTGTCATCTTATATTATGATGCACCCTTACCCTGGAGAGGGAGTTGACTTTAAGGTGAAAGCAGCTGAGTTAGGTTGGAATTATTATAATTGGAAAAAGAAGAGGATTTCAATAAGGCTCAATGAATTGAAACCAAAAGGCCTTAGAGGTGAAAGGACAATGTGCTAATCCACTTGATGCCTCCTTAAATCAATTTTGTTGAAATGTGTCACACATGATTGATCTGGCAGCATGCCATTCCTTTTAGAGATCTGCAAATAGCTTTAATATATTTGGAAGTTTTGCAGTGAGATTCACAATAAATTGTTTAATAAAAGTAAATTAAATAGTCTGGATATTTCATAGGCACTATGTGACAGGTAATGCAATCAGTTCTACACAGGCAAATATAACAGACTGACACATGAAGCTGTGGTGTTGAATAAGAATTGTTTTGTTAATAATTAGTAATACTTGCAGTCCTTAGGATGAATTCTTTTATTATGATAGCCACAATATTCTGTGGCTCCTTGATAATTTAATAACATCCATTACTATTAAAAGCCCTTGTTTACTTCTGTCAATGTTCCTGGAGAAAGAGCACAAGTACCATATAACTGTTTTGCCAAGTCAGGTCTCACTTAACTGTAGTGACAGCACAGCATTCTTGTGGAGTTGCATTACCTCATTATCCCAGAAGTTTTCTTTTGCACTTTGCTTGCAGTCTTAATCTGCTAGAAGTTATGGGGATTGAGTTCTTTTGTCTTGCTACTGAATATGTTGTGTCACCTGAGCACAGGGAATACAGAAAAATCAGGAGTTTGGAGAAAATTTCCCACTAGGGATCCCACCTCCATCCATTTAAATCAATAGACGGAAAATTTGGTGGATTCCCTTCAGTGCTTGTGTTTCATTCTGCTGGAGCCTCCTGTATATTATTGTGTGCAGGCGACCCAGCGAGCTTAGGTGCAGAACCAAGATAAACTAACCTATGGTTGTCAACTAACCGCTTTTCCCCTGCCCTCTCAATGTAAGTGACACTGACATGTTTCAAACCCACAATGACCCACCCTGCTTGATCACATAATATTGGGTCTTTATTTGTTGGGGGAGAATGTTCACGTCGTCGTGCGGGGGGGCCGCAAGCGTAAAGTAACGCGCAGCGACGTCGGGCATGCGTCCCCACGTCATCGCGCGCCATTCAGATCTTTAGATTGGCAGGCGCATGCCAGAGGCGGCTGTGCATCCACAGAACTATCAAAGGCCCGTTAGGGCCATTAAAAAGCCAATTAAACTAATTATCAATGCCACCCGTCCAACCTTAAGGTCGGCAGGCAGGCAGGCAAAGAGCCCAAGCGACCTTTGTGCTTTTCAGGAAACCTCATCCAAGGGCAGGATGAGGTTTCCTGAAGGTTTAACAAAATCTATAAATAATTTATTCGCATTTCATAAACATGTCCCAGCTCATGTGACACTGTCACATGAGGGGACATATGTAAATAATTTTTACCTTTCTTTCTTTAAATATTTCAATATGACTTTAATCACCCTGAGGCAGCTCCGTGTCTCAGGGAGATTTCTGCGCTCTTTCGCACATGCGTGAAAGAACACAGGCTCCGACTCTCCCTCTTCCCCCGGAATGCACGGGTAGCGCTGAGCGCTACCGGCTGTGCATCACGCTAGACAGGCCTTAATTGGCCGGCTCGTGTAAAATGGTGGCGCAGAGCTGATCGTGGGTGGCGATCAGCTCCTCGCCCGCCTGTGCCTGCTCCTGACCGGCCCGCCCGACAGGGAGAAAATTCTCCCCCTGGAAATTTGCCCCATTGTAATGATACATTAATGGTATGTGCCAAAAGTAAAGGTTCCAGGAAACAATGGAGTAAGTGAGTTATGCCATTAGTCGTGCTACATTATCATTTCCTGGGACAGTTATGCTGTACTGCCAGGAGCCTCATCTAAGCCAATAAAACATTGCTCTCAGCACTCTGCTCACCACTCCAGCCCAACCTAGAAGGCTTAATGAGTGCTTTGTATTGGTGTTTACCAAGGAAGAGGATGCTGACAGAATATCGATAGTTGTGGAAAAGGTATAGGTAGTGGATGGGGTTAAATTTATAGGAAGGAAGATGGTGATGAGCTGCCTTCTTGAACCATGTGGTGTGCAGTCCACGTGCTGTAGGTACACCTACAGTGCTGTTAGGGAGGGAGTTCCAGGATTTTGACCCAGCGACAGTGAAGGAATGGCAATATTTTTCTAAGTCAGGATGGTGAGTGGCTTGGAGTGGAACTTCCAGGTGATGGTGTTCCCATGGCTCTGCTGCCCTTGTCCTTCTAGATGGTAACGGTCTTGGGTTTGGAAGCTGCTGTCTAAAGAGCCTTGGTGAGTTTCTGCAGTGCATCTTGTAGATGGTACACACTGCTGCCACTGTGCGCTAGTGGTGGTGGAGGAGGGGGGGGTGGTGAATGTTTGTAGATGGGGTGCCAATCAACAGGGCTGATTTGTCCTGGATGGCATCAAGCTTCTTGAGTGTTGTGGGAGCTGCATTCATCCAGGCAAGTGGAGCGTATTCCATCACACTCCTGACTTGTGTCTTGTAGATGGTGGACAGGTTTTGGGGAGTCAGGAGGTGAGTTACTCATCACATGATTCCTAACCTCTGACCTGCTCTTGTAGCTGTAGTATTTATATCACAAGAATATCAATGTCAGGGGAAGCAACAACTTTATACTGTACAGTGAAGTGTTCTATTTACCATCATTTGCACCACTCACCTTGATAAGAAAGGAACCTCACAAAGAAAAAGCATTTCTCACTGCTTTAGAACTAAGTGTGTGCCCTTCCTTCATTTTACCACAACACGGTTCTGCAATCTTGGCACGTGCAGCTGATTTGGAGACGGCCAGGTTGTACAAGTGCCTTATCCTGGCAGAGAGGTATATGAGCCAATACAACAGATTGAAAATTCAGGAGAAGGGGACAGAAAGCCTCACGTACAGAGCTTTACATTTATTAACTTTAATGGACCGAAGTCCTTTGTAGCCCATTGACCTCTATGTCTAAATCCCCCAAATCCACTCCCACACACAAAGCTCTGTGCCAGGAGCACACATTTGTTGAAATAAAAATAAGTATAGACACATATATGATTTATATTTCACTATGATAAATGCAGCTGCTATAAGAGTTAACATCTCATTGCCTTCAAGCCTAGAAAGCTTTACGTATTGTTACAAAGATGATACGGAATATTAATTTGTAATTTCATTAGCTGGTCATATATATGTATATTGAGCCTCTTTTTAAAAAAAAGATACTTTTGCTAAACAAAGGGCACTGACTTGAAGTACCTGCTAATTTGTACCTGTGTAGTCACACTCCATTCTTTGGAGGCACAAAGCCTACAGAGACCCCAACAGAGACAATGGCACCCTTGGAGGTGTGAACAGCTCCTTCCTATCTCATCAAGGTGGAGGGTGGATTATTCAGGAGTTAATGGCTAGGACATTAAAAACATTAATCACCTCGGCTATGAAACAATGGCTAAAGGAAGATATGCGAGACATGAGCTAGTCCTCCACATTCTTTGGAATATACAACCGACATGGAGAGAGGTCATGTGCTACAAACCTCCCAAGAGAAAAGGGACATACCAGCCACGATAGTGAAGAACCAATGTTGGAGTAGCTGGGGGATCAGGAGCCTGGTCAGGGGAATAGTCGGGGGGTGGGGAGGTCGTTGGGGGCTGGTTGAGGGGTGGGAGAGATAGTCAAAGGGTTGGGAGGGCAGTCAGGGGTCAGAGGGTGGTCTGGGGGTGGGGGATAGTATGGGGGTCCAGTGAGGGCTCAGGTGGGTAAGTAGTGTAGTTACCCAAGAATTGAAAGTGGTTTTAATTCTTCTAGCTTTTCCAAGGTAACCATTCTGCTAAGAGAGCCAGAACCAACCAAAGTCTCCGATTTAAGTCAGAGTTTTGGATGGTTCCAGGTGCAGGGTAATTGCCCATTGGAAGTTGAAACTTCCCAGGCAATTCCCACGCAGTCTTTGTGTGAGGATTCCTGGGATTGCGGGTTCCCGCAGCGCATCTTCTGAGGTACCTCCGGGATACAACCCCACCCCAGAGATCAGAAGATCTGGGCCAATACGTTTTTCAAACAGAGTTAGATAACTTCAACCAGGTTAAAGGCCCTATCCCTTGAAGAGTGTGGCAAGACATATAAAGGTAGAAATCTGACCAAAAACCAGGAAAGCTGAAATTTAAAAGCTTGTGACCAACAATCTTGAAATTGAATTGGGAGAACCAGAAAGAAGCTCAGAACCAGAAACAGACAAACCAGCTTCAGCAAAAATACAGCTGGAACAGAGGAAACTAGCGCTAGAGTTCCAGACTAGAGAAAGAGAGATAGAAGAAAGAGAAAAGGAGAGAGAGAAGAAGGAGAAAAGAAAGAGTGCTGGAAGGGGTCATCAAAAGTGCTATTAAGCAGCACTTGCTTAGCAATAACCTGCTCACTGATGCCAGGGCCACTCAGCTCCTGGCCTCATTACAGCCTTGGTTCAAACATGGGCAAAAGAGCTGAACTCCCGAGTGAGGTGAGAGTGACTGCCCTTGACATCAAGGCAGCGTTTGACCGATTGTAGCATCAAGGAGCCCTAGCAAAACCTGAGTCAATGGGGATCAGGGGGAAAACTCTCCACTGGTTGAAGTCATACCTAGCAGAAAGGAAGATGGTTATGGTTGTTGGAGGCTAGTCATCTCAACTCCAGGACATCACTGCAGGAGTTCCTCAGGGTAGTGTCCTAGGCCCAACTATTTTCAGCTGCTTCATCAATGACCTTCCTTCCATCATAAGGTCAGAAGTGGGGATGTTTGCTGATGCTACACAATGTTCAAAACTATTTGCGTCTCCTCAGAGACTGAAGCAGTCTGTGCCCATACGCAGCAAGTCCTGGACAACGTTCAGGCTTGTGCTGACAAGTGGCAAGTAATGTTTGCACCACACAAGTGCCAGGCAATGACCATCTTCAACAAGAGAGAGTTCAATCATCCCCCCTTGACATTCAATAGTATTACCATCACAGAATCCCCCACAACAACATCCTGGGGTTACCATTGACCAGAACTGAACTGGACCAGCCATATAAATGCTGTGGCTATAAGAACAGGTCAGAGGCTAGAAATCCTGTGGTGAGTAACTTACCTCCTGACTCCCCAAAGTCTGTCTACAATCGACAAGGCACAAGTCAGGAGTGTGATGGAATACTCTCCACTTGCCTGGATGAGTGCAGCTCCCACAACACTCGAGAATTCGACAACATTCAGGACAAAGCAACCCACTGATTGGCATCCCTTCCACCACCTTCAACATCCACTCCCTCCACCACCGATGCACAGTGGCAGCAGTATGTACCATCTACAAGATGCACTGCAGTAACTCACCAAGGCTCCTCCGACCTCACCTTCCAAACCCATGACCTCCACCACCTAGAAAGACAACGGCAGCAAACACATGGGAACACCACCACCTGTAAACTCCCCTCCCAGTCACTCACCATCCTAACTTGGAAGTATATCGCTGTTCCTTCACTGTCGCTGGGTCAAAATCCTGGGATTCCCTCCCTAACAGCACTTTGAGTGTGCCTACATCACATGAACTGCAGCAGTTCAAGAAGGCAGCTCACGACCACCTTCTCAAGAGCAATTAGGGATGGGCAATAAATGCTGGCCTAGCTAGAGACACCCACATCCCATGAAAATATAAACAAAAAGATCACCTCTCATTCTTCTAAACTCCAATGGATTCTGGCCCAACCTGCCCAATCAGCCTTTCAATCTGGTCAGTGGGAAATGGAAGGAGAAAATGATTTCTGGTCTTCCTGCACCCCTGCCTTTCCATAAATCTCAGGGCCATTATCTCTAAATTTAATATGGTCACTCAACATTTTCATGCTGATATCCAGGGAAAGTATCTTTGCACATTACATATATTGTTCATTTCTATCATGAAGTCTGATGAGCCCTCTGGGACCCTATTTACTGATAGTTCTCTTTTAAACAAACCTTGTTGGAAATCAGAATCAAAGGCAAATTACTGTGATGAACAATGTTAGTTGAAATAAACACAGTCATCATTCGTAAGTGAGGTGATGAACAGATTTGGAAAACAATGTGACACACAACATAGTCATGTCAGAAAGTACACAATGTAGTCCAAAATTAATGTAGAATTCCCGCTCCAGCAATGGAATATGTTTTCTGTATATAGTGGCACTGATTATAATATATAAACATTGTTAACAAGTGAACCAAATGAATATGTTTTATAACACAGAATGCAACCTTTCCTAAGTTTTCTATCTGGGACTGTTTCAATGAGCTAATGGTTTATTTTTAGTAGCACGTTGAGATAGATTTGTGTCTTCACTGCACAGGTGTTAGTCAGGCAGTATGACTCTCCTGCTTGTTCTCGAACCTACCTGATTTTCATTCCAATGATTTTGTTTAATATACCATTCCAGCCTCTCATCTCTGGAGTGGCTCTTAGCAATTATGGCCAGTTCCCCAGCGTCGCACAAGGAACAGAAACCAGTGACAGCTCTATTTATTTCAAATTTTGTTGCTTTTATTTAAAAAGAGAATATCAAATTGCTGCCAAGCTGTGATGTTGGCAAGGATGCTGATAGACCCCTGGAATGAGCTGGCTCTCACTGACAGGAAATGCTTGAGGTTCTCCAGACGCAGTGAAGAATCATCAGTAAATATTTTCACAAATGCAAAGTGTTAAGCATATATTACTTTTTTTTTCCCCCTACACTGCTACTTGGTGTCTTTTAAAGGGACAGACCCAACAACGGTCTTATTACTGGACAAAAACAGAATTACCTGGAAAAACTCAGCAAGTCTGGCAGCATCGGCGGAGAAGAAACTGATTTCTTCTCCGCCGATGCTGCCAGACTTGCTGAGTTTTTCCAGGTAATTCTGTTTTTGTTTTGGATTTCCAGCATCCGCAGTAGCTTTTAGCTTTTTGGTCTTATTACTGGTCCTGCCACAACGCAATCTGCTGATCAATTTGGTTCAGGGTAGTTCACTGTGGTGTAGCTACATATGATAATTCTTAGATCTAATGATTGCCCTGGTGTAGAGAGTGATTGGGTTTCTGGATGGTGATGCTGTGTGATGTTGTACCTTCTTTTGCTTGAGGCACGCAGGCCAGCAAGAAAGTAAAAAAAATGTGTCCTGTATTTGATGAGATACAGTACTCTGCTTTAGCTCAGTGAGGTTACTCCTGAATCAGAAAGTTGTTGTTCAAGCCTCACTCCAAGAATTAAGGAGGTAACCCAAACTGTACTGTTGGACATGTTGGGTGGAATCTTATCAACCCCGCGGAGCCAAGGTTAGAAGCGAGACTGGGAGCAAAAATTTGAAAATGGCATGTTGGGTTGGCTCCCTGGCATGTTCCCGTCTCTGAGCAATCTTGCCAGAGGTGGAGTTCACATGGCAGCAGACTGGGTGACCACTTTGAGGAACACTTCCATTCAGTCGGCAAACGTGACCCCGACCTTTCGGTCGCTTGCCATTTCAATTCACCACCTTGCTCTCAGGCTCACATTTCTGTCCATGGCCTGCTGCAATGTTCCCTTAAGCCCAGTGCAAAATGGAGGAGTAGCACCTCATCTTCCGATGAGGCATCTTACAGCCTTCTGGACTCAACATTGAGTTTAACAACTTCAGACCATGAACGCTGTCCTCCATTTTGTATTTTTTTCCCCTAGTGTCAGTCTGCATCTTGTTCTCATGTTTTGCTTTCAGGCAGTGCTGACCTTAATTCTGATATTAACACATTCTGCTATTTTGTTTCCAGACAGTGCTGACCTTTATTTTTCTGTTGAGACCTCCTCTGGACCACTACTTTGTTCCTTTACTGCTACCATTCCCCTGCTCTTTGTTCTTTGTTCCATGATATCTTTGTAATTTAATCTCCTCCGGCCACTCACCTATCCCCGGCCTTCCCTTTTTGTTCTACCTGACCCTCCCCACCTTTTCAACAGCACAAATCCTATCACATCTCCGCCTCTCTTCAGTTCTGAAGAAGAGTCATATCAGACTTGAAACATTAACTCTGTTTATCTCTACAAAGATGCTGCTGAGTTTTTCCAGCACTTTCTGTTTTTATGGCAGCAGTTACCCACCTGGCAATGGAGGATTGACAATTAGGCCAATTAAAGGACCAACTGGGGGCAGGTTTATGGCTGTGCTGGAACCTTCCTGATAGCACAGGGGCCTCCTGATGAGACAGGAGCTCGAAATCTGGAGGCCTCCTCCTGGCAGCGGACCGGGGGGGTCATCGACGCTTCCTCCCAAACACCACAGTGCCCCCAACCCTCACACAGCCGCTGTGGTCATTCTTTAATTTAAATAGTTTAGACAGTTTCAGGGAGCGTCTCCATTTCGAGCCACCCCCCCCAGTCACCCACCTTCCACAGCAGTGCCCACCTCTCCCGATGGGCTGTCGGCCATCCAGAGCTTTGTGCCTCCTGCCTGGGCATTACACCTCAGAAGCCTGCTTCGTGAACAAGGCCGTGGCCTCTCAGTTGGCTGCCTGCTGTAAGACTGCAATGCCGTGCAGCCAGCCAACCCACACTTCTTCCCGATGGCGGAAAAATTTCAAAGCTGGTAAGGTTCCACCCGTCGTATTTCAGTTGAGGTGTAAACTGAGGCCCGATCTGACCTTTCAGGAGGATGTAATGTGGCACCATTTGAAGGACAACAGGGGTAGTCCTCATGGCCAGCCTAACAAGCATAACTTAAAAGAAAAATTAGTTGGTTGATTTATCTCATTGCTGCAGGTGGGATCTTGCTGTGCAGACGTTGCTTGCCATTTTGCTATAGTTTGAATTCAGCAAATGAAAGGAGGAAATGTGTCCTCGTGTTAAGTGGTACATTCCCACTTTAATTACAGTCTTGAGCCACGGGGAAAACCGGCGTACCCTCAGCCAGGGCGTGTTGTCAGATTCCGCAGGCAGTCTGGATGGCAATCCACCCATGATAGTCTAATAAATCCCAGATGTTAAAAGGCCAGGCCTCAAGCTCAGCTTTCTGAACGCGCTTCCCACCTGTCTTAGTGCCCACACCGTCGCAACATGACCTCAGTTAAAAACAAGGGGCGGAATTTACCATGCCCGCTGGCGTCAGGCGTGTTTGACGGCGTGAACTGACAATATGGCGGGAAAGCCCAAAGTTTGCAATTGTCCGCTCTGCCCGTCAATGGTGGGCCGCATTTCCTGCTGTTGGTCATCAGGAACTTCATTGTCATACATCTGCATATCATTATAAGCCCAGCTCACCGGAATCATCCCTCAAGCTGGATTATCAGCGGGATTGCACGCCAACGTGTTTCACAACAGCATATATAAGGCGAGCAGCTGGCGGGCTGCACTTTGAGGGGAACACGGAGGTGAGTGCACAGTAATGTTGCACGGCGCTTGCGAGGGCTGCCTTTTGGACCTCAAGGTTGAGGCGCTGCACATTCAGGTGAGGGAACAGGCAATTCACTTTTTGTGGTGCCAAGGCAAGGGTTGCCCTGTGGCTGAGGCGAGTTGTGAGGGGGGCAAGGGCTGCCCTGTGGCTGAAGCGAGTTGTGAGGGGGGCAAGGGCAGCAGTGCAATTGATGGTAGTGCACAAGCATGTGCAATGGTGGTGGAGCAGGGGAGGGACATGGCCAGCATTAGGGAAAGCGTGTATAAAAAATGACCATTCCTCTGCAGCTGAGCACAGCTACATTGACATGCTTGGAGTCAGGCCTCTAGCTTATCAGCCCTGGTGTCTCTGTTTCATCCTGCAGAAGGAGTACATCAGGAGCATGGAGCCTGGTGACTTAGTTGTATGCCTCATGGCGTACAGAGAGCGGAGATGAAGGAGAAGAGAATGAAGGAGGTGCCTGGCTGGGCAGAGGGAGGAGCAGCACCCTCAAGAAAAAGAGGCAGCTGGGAACCCTGCACATGCCGCTGAAAAGTCACAGCGAGCCATCGTTGGTTGGCGCCTAGATAGTCCCAGGGCCTATAGATGCCGCCTTTCATTCCTGAAGATGACCAAGAACCGGTGTTACCAAAGAGTGCGCATGTCTAGGGAACTGGTTGGTCACACCTGCCACCCGCTGCAGGATTTTGCATCACAGGGACATGGAGGGCATCCTATGCCATTGGTCATGGCACTCAATGTTTACAGCAGTGGCTCCTTTCAGGGCTTTACAGGTAACCTGTGTGAGATATCGTAAGCCTCCACCAACAAATGCATCCATGAGGTCACAGAGGCCATCTTCGCAAGGGCACACAACTTTGTGCATTTTGCTTGGGACCAAGAAAGCCAGGAAGCAAGAGCACTGGGATTTGCCCAGATCTCAAGTTTTCCACAAGTGCAGGGTGCCATCGACTGCACTCATGTGGCACCCAGATCTCTGCGGCAACAAGCAGTCAACTACAGCAACTGCAAGGTCTTTTACTCACTAAATGTGCAGCTGATGTGTGACCACCACAAACACATCCTGCAGGTCTATGCATGGTTCCCAGGGAGGGTCCATGGCTCCTACAATCTCAGTAGGTCTCAGATCCCTGACCTCTTCCAGGCTCCACAGAAGCTGCAGGGATGGCTCCTCGGGACGAGGGCTACCCACAGGGCACGTGGCTGATGACACCCATGCAGCGGCCTCAGACTGCAGCAGAGCGAAGGTATAATGTGGCTCATGCTGCAACTCGCACCTTGGTGGAGCAAACCATCGGGATGTTAAAATAAGGTTCTGGTGCCTGGACCAGTCTGGTGGAGCCCTGCAATACAGTCCGCAGAGGGTGTCATGCATCGTTGTCACCTGCGCCCTTTACAATCTGGCGCTGCAACAGGGAGAGGAGCTGGCTGAGGAGAAGATGGAGGAGCTGCATGTCTCCTTCAATAAGGAGCACGTCGATGGGGATGAGGGTGAGGAGGTCCTTGAAGGCAAGGATGCTATCGCAGTGACCAGACAGGGCAAGCATGCTCGGGGGGTCCTCATAGCTGCTAGATTTGTGAAGGATGATGAAGACATGCAGCGAGGAGACACCATAAGATCCTCACATTGCATCCGTGAACGTTTGACTCCTGTCTGGCTCATGGGAGCACACGTACACTCTGTGATAAGGCTCCTGTCATGGAGATGCAGTGGAGGCCTTAATAGTCGCTCAATTCCAGGAGGATGATGACGATATGCAGTGAGGAGGACAGTCCATTGATCTTCACATTGTCTCTGTGAATGTCTGACTCCTATCTGGCTGAGGGCAGCTCGCATGTGCCCTGTGATCAGGGTCATATCTTGGAGACAAAGCCGTGAAACTTTAGATGCACCTGATCCTTTGTCAGCTTTCAGCACCTGAGCCCTTCAGGAGCACAGCGTCACTGGTCACAGATGCTGAAAAGATGGGGGCCAGCCCCACCTCAAAGGTACTGAGAGCCACACAGAGAGAATGACGGAACTCTATGACGCCTGCCCACCACATTCTGGCAACAATGACAAGCACCATCGAGGTGCAAACATCAGTAATGTGTCCAGTGAGTGTGAAGCTGGACCATCACTTTGGTCTGAAGGTTACACACTTCACGGGGAAGAGGCCCTGGACTGAGACACCTGCCTTTATCTTGTGCAGGAACCAAGGTTTCACATCTGAGTGACACGGACACTGCTCATCAGAAGAAGGAGCCATAGGCAAGAAGACATTCTTGGGTGTTTATTTACAATAGTGAACATTATGTACAGGTGATTAACATCCGTGCCCTGGCTGTGCAACCCCTATAACCGAATAATGTGTAGGTTCACGGACTCCCAGGATACCTGCCCTTTTTGTGGTCTTGTGGAGTCCGTGGACCATGTTTATATAGGGTGTGGTAGGTTGCACTCCCTTTTCAGTTATTTAAAAAACCTTTTATTAATGCTTTGTTTGCACTTCAGTCCCACACTACTGGTCTACGGACACCCGGTGCGGAGGGGGGCCGGGAAGGAGGAGGACCTCCTCGTGAACCTGCTCCTGGGCCTAGCCAAGTTGGCCATTAACAGGTCCAGGCAGCGGGCGATCGAGGGGGTCGTCCTCCCCAACTGTTTGGCCCTCTTCCACGGCTACGTTCACGGCCGGGTGTCCCTGGAGAGGGAGCACGCGGTGTCTGCCGGCACTCTCGAGGCCTTCGGTGCCCGGTGGGCACCACGGGGACTGGGGTGTTTTATCGACCCCTTTAATCACATTTTGGTTTGATGTTTGTAAGTTTCCTTTAAACTTTGTCCTTGGTTTTAAAGCTGACCTGACTTTGGGGCTGTGTTTGTTTTATCCCTTATTTTGTTAATTTAGTTTAATTGTTTAACTCCGAACGAAAATCTTCTTAACCTTCCGAACCATGCGGCTACGTTTTGGTGCTCCCTGGATATCAATAGTGGAGCTGGAGGCAGCCTGCTGACTGCTACACACTGCCTGTGATGACCTTGGCTGGCGTCCACTGCAGGGCCCCAGCCTGCTTTCAGGGTCCTGCTGTGTGCCAGTGGCTCCCTCCTTGGCCTGCAGAGATGGATCTGCTGGGGTCACAGCAAGATGGGATTTGGATGATCTGGACACACCCAGAGCTACCTGGGTAGATGGTCCCAGGTGGTGCACCTGCTGATCCTCCTCCCTGTGGGTGCCCTAGGGCCCCTCGCTGATTCCTTGAAGAGAAGGGGAAGCTGGAGTGAGATCGAGCTGCCCCACATCCCTCTCGCATTGACACCACTGGAGGCTAACTATGGCATCAGTGATGGAATTCAGCCCACACAGCAGTGCAGGACTGGTGTCCTGGACCAAGGTTTCCATGCCGCCATCCTAGCAGTTTTGACCTCGGCATGCCAGTGCTATCACCTGAGACTGAAGGCAGACAAACTCCTCCATTGTGCCTTGCAATCTGAGGCACGCAGCCGACACCCCTTCCTGGTGTTACCGAGGCTGCCTTTGCAGCTCCAGCAACCGAGGAATGACCGAGTCTAGAGGCTCATTATCTGACGTGGACTCAGCAGCTTTCTGGCCTCCAGCAATCCTCTGAATGCTGGAAAGTTGAGAAGTCCCTGCATCCACCTGCTGTGGATCAGACGGTGCGATGTGGTCACCAGATTGTGACTCCGAGACTACTCTAGAACTAGGTCCCAACAAGGTGTGTGCCTCTGCGCTTGTGGAGGGTGTGGGTGAGTGCTGTGACGGGTCTTCAATGAGGCTGCCTTCAGATTCCTCTTTTGAGGTGCCTTTGGGCCTTGATTGGAGGCCCTGGGTCGTGGACTCCCTCGGCTGTTTTCCAGGTGTGCTTGCAAAATGAAGGAGGGATAATTAGTGCATGGCAGTGGCCCGTGAAAGAGGACACATCATCTACAGCATGGTTGTCTGATGGATGTTGCACTGCTGGATCCTCACTTGGTAGAGCACCACCGACCTCAGCGTCAGCACAGGAACGTTCCAGATCTTCACCGGCCAACTGGATAACTCTATTTTCAAAGTCCCTGAGCACCTTGGTTTCAGGCATTCCTCCACCAGTCTGTGGTCTCTCCCTTTTATTGTGTGCCAGCTTGTCCTGCATGAATACAGACGAAGAGAGTGTAAGTGGGATGCCTGCCAGGCCAGATGATAAGTATACCTGGCATGTATGGGTGGTAAGTAATGATCTCGCTTAAAATGATAGTGAGTGAGATCCCTGTGGATGTGTGATGGGTTTGTGAGTGTTTGAGTTGAAAGTGATGAGGAGGGTGACATACCCTGGTGGAAAGGTAGAGATCTTCTTGTGGCACTGGGTGGCTGTCCTCTTTTGCAGGCGTTGGCAATGACCACCACCTCCCAAGCCAGATTGGTGATGTTGCTGCCCCTCCTGTGGCCAGAATGGGAGTAGAGGACATCGTGGTGTGCCTCCATGGTGTCCAAAAGGCACTAAATTGGGAGGGGCTGCAGTTTTCTTGCCTTTCAGGGCCATGTCTTCTGTGCAGCAGTCCTGGGCTGGAAACACTGAGAGGTGTGCGCGCGGCTGCACTTTAAATATGGTGCCCGTCATGAGGAAACGGCGAGGTGATGGTGTGGTGGGCGAATGAGAGCCTGCCCGCCATCAAAATGGCCTGTTTCTTGCGAATGCTTGATTAATGAGGCGGGATTGGGATGGTACGGTGTGAAAAGCCACCATTACAGCTGGCGGGTAACACGTTCTTTTTCCTGCCTGCTGCTGCACTTAGTGCAAACCTAGGACGATTCCACCGAAGGCTTTTTGTAAATTAATAGATTCATATCCTAATATCTTAATTGTTCATGGTGGGTTGACAGCTCCAAGAGGTTATTTAGCGATTACCAGTCTCTGATAGAAACATAGAAACATAGAAACTAGGAGCAGGAGTAGGCCATTCGGCCCTTCGAGCCTGCTCCGCCATTCATTATGATCATGGCTGATCATCCAACTCAATAGCCTGCTCCTGCTTTCTCCCCATACCCTTTGATACCTTTCGCCCCCAGAGCTATATCTAACTCCTTCTTGAAAACATACAATATTTTGGTCTCAACTACTTTCTGTGGTAACAAATTCCACAGGCTCACCACTCTCAGGGTGAAGAAATTTCTCCTCATCTCAGTCCTAAATGGTCTACCCCATATCCTCAGACTGTGACCCCTGGTTCTGGACTCCCCCACCATCAGGAACATCTTTCCTGCATCTACCCTGTCTAGTCCTGTTAGAATTTTATAGGTTTCTATGAGATCCCCCCTCATTCTTCTAAACTCCAGCGAATATAATCCTAATCGACTCAATCTCTCCTCATATGTTGGTCCCGCTATCCCAGGAATCGGTCTGGTAAACCTTTGCTGCACTCCCTCTATAGCAAGTACATCCTTCCTCAGATAAGGAGACCAAAACTGCACACAATGGGCAGAATTTTCTCGCTGACGTGTGGGTGGCAGGGCCTGCACATGAGCGCTTAAAATGTCGCACACTGACGTTGCGTGAGCGTCCCGACGTCAGCGCGCGGCATCGCGATGTTTCGGTCGGCGGGCACACTATGCAGCGCAACACGCACCTGCCATTAATTTAAGACCTTGTTAAGGCCATTAAGTCACCAATCGACAAGGACTTTGAGGGGCTCGTGCGAACTTCGGCTCGGCGCACTAGCCCAACAGGCAGGCGGGTAAGTGATTTTTTATCAAACCTCATCCATTGGCGGGATGAGGTTTGATATTGGAATTTAAAAAGTTCAATAAAGTTTTTGTGCACTTCATTAACATGTCCCATCTTGTGTGACATTTTCACATGAGGGGGACATGTTAATGATTTTTAAATTTTTCTATTTTTAATGTTTCACAGACTTTCAGTGATCTCCCTGAGGCAGCACTTAGCCTCAGGGAGATGTGCGCTCTTTCATACGCATGTGCGAAAGAGCACACTCTCGCAGTTGGGGAATTCTGCCCCCCCCCCTGCCCGCCCATGAAGCGCATAGCACTTCCCGTCGGGTGACACGCTGGGTGGGTTTTAATTGGCCCGCCCATGTAAAATGGTGGCGGGGCCCGTTTTGGCGGTGGCGATCGGCTGCCCACCCGCCGCCGAGTTGGTCAGGCCTGCCCACCCATCAAGGGCAAAATTCTGCCCAATATTACAAGTGTGGTCTCACCAAGGCCCTGTACAATTGCAGCAAGACATCCCTGTTCCTGTACTTGAATCCTCTCGCTATGAAGGCCAACATACCATTTGCCTTCTTTACTGCCTGCTGCACCTGCATGCTTACCTTCAGCGACTGGTGTACGAGGACACCCAGGTCTCATTGCACATTCCACTCTCTCAAATTATAGCCATTCAGATAATAATCAGCCTTCCTGTTTTTGCTACCAAAGTGGATAACCTCACATTTATCCACATTATACTGCATCTGCCATGCATTTGCCCACTCACTCAGCTTGTCCAAATCACACTGAAGCATCTCTGCATCCTCCTCACAGCTCACCCTCCCACCCAGCTTTGTGTCATTTGCAAATTTGGAGATATTACATTTAATTCCCTCGTCTAAATCATTAATATATATTGTGAATAGCTGGGGTCCCAGCACCGATCTCTGCGGTGCCCCACTAGTCACTGCCTGCCATTTGGAAAAAGACCCGTTTATTCCTACTCTTTGTTTCCTGTCTGCCAACCAGTTTTCTATCCATCTCAGTACACTACCCCCAATCCCATGCGCTTTAATTTTACACGCCAATCTCTTAATTGGGACTTTGTCGAAAGCCTTCTGAAAGTCCAAATAAACCACATCCACTGGCTCCCCCTCATCAACTCTATGAGTTACATCCTCAAAAAATTCCAGTAGATTTGTCAAGCATGATTTCTCTTTCATAAATCCATGCTGACTCTGCCCGATTCTGCCACTGTTTTCCTTCCACGTGCTCAGCAATTAAATCTTTTATAATGGAGGCTAGAATTTTCCCCAATACCGACGTCAGGCTGACTGGTCTATAATTCCCTGTTTACTCTCTGTCTCCCTTTTTAAATAGTGGGGTTACATTAGCTACCCTCCAATCTGTAGGAACTGTTCCAGAGTCTATAGAATCTCGGAAGATGACCACCAATGCATCCACTATTTCTAGGGCTACTTCCTGAAGTGCTCTGGGATGTAGATTATCAGGCCCTGGGGATTTATCAGCCTTTATTCCCATCAATTTCCCCAAAACCATTCCCCTACTAATACTGATTTCTTTCGGTTCCTACCTCTCACAAACCCTGTGTTCTCCAACATTTCTGGTATGTTATTTGTGTCCTCCTTTGTGAAGACAGAACCAAAGTATGCATTTAATTGGTCAGCCATTTCTTTGTTCCCCATTATAAATTCCCCTGTTTCTGACTGTAAGGGACCTACATTTGTCTTCACCAATCTTTTTCTCTTCACATATCTATAGAAACTTTTACAGTCAGTTTTTATGTTCCCTGCAAGCTTACTCTTGTACTCTACTTTCCCCTTCTTAATCAATCCCTTGGTCCTCCTTTGCTGAATTCGAAACTGCTCCCAATCCTCAGGTCTGTTGTTTTTTCTGACCAATTTGTATGCCTCTTCCTTGCATCTAATACTATCTCTAACTTCCCTTGTAAGCCATGGTTTGGCCACCTTTCTTGTTTTACTTTTGCGCCAGACAGGAATAAACAATTGTTGCAGTTCACCCATGCACTCTTTGAATATTTGCCATTGCCTATCCACCATCATCCCTTTAAGTAATGTTTCCCAATCCATCATAGCCAACTCATGCCTCATACCATCATAGTTTCCTTTATTAAGATTCAGGACCCAAGCCTCAGAATCAACTACATCACTCTCCATCTTGATGAAGAATTCTATCATATTATGGTTGCTCATCCCCAAAGGGCCTCGCACAACTAGATTGCCAATTATTCCTTTCTCGTTACACAATACCCAGTTGAGGATGGCCTGTTCTCTCGTTGGTTCCTCAATGTATTGGTCCAGAAAAACATCCCGTATACACTCCAGGAATTCCTCCTCTATGGTATTGTTACTAATTTGATTTGCCCAATCTATATGCATATTAAAGTCACACATAATTACAGATGTTCCTTTATTACATGTGTCTCTAACTTCCTGTTTAATGCCATCCCCAACATCACCACTACAGTTTGGGGGTCTATATACAACCCCCACTAACGTTTTTTGCCCCTTAGTGTTTCTCAGCTCTACCCATACAGATTCCAAATTATCGGAGCTAATATCTTTCCTCATGATTGCGTTAATTTCCTCTTTAACCAGCAATGCAACTCCACCACCTTTTCCTCTTTGTCTGTCCTTCCTAAATACTGAATACCCCTGGATGTTCAGTTCCCATCCCTGGTCACCCTGCAGCCATGTCTCCATAATCCCGACTATATCATACTTGTTTACATCTATTTGTGTGGTTAATTCATCCACTTTATTGCGAATGCTCCTCGTGTTAAGGCACAAAGCCTTAAAGCTTGTCTTTTTAACATTACTTGTTCTGTTCCCACTATTTTTCACTGAAGCCCTGTTTGATTCTTGCCCTTGATTTCTCTGACTATCACTTTTCTTATTCCATTTTCTGTCTTTTGTTCTTGTCTTTGATTCCCCTTCCTCTGACTCCTTGCATAGGTTCCGATCCCCCTGCCAGTTTAGTTTAAATCCTCCCCAACCACTCTAGCAAATGTTCCCCCTAGGACATCAGCCCTGGTCCTGCCCAGGTATAACCCGTCCAGTTTGTACTGGTCCCACCTCCCCCAGAACCGGTCCCAATGCCCCAGGAATCTGAAACCCTCCCCTTCACACCATCTCTTCAGCCATGTATTCATCCGGTATATCCTGCTATTTCTACTCTGACTGGCACGTGGCTCTGGTAGTAATCCTAAGATCGTTACCTTTGAGGCCCTACTTTTCAACTTACTTCCTAACTCCCTATATTTTGCTTTTAGGACCTCATCCCTTTTTTTACCTATGTCGTTTGTACCAATGTTTACCACAACCATTGGCTGTTCACCCTCCCCCTTCAGAATGTCCTCCAGCCGCTCTGAGACATCCTTGACCCTAGCACCAGGGAGGCAACATACCATCCTGGAGTCTCATTTGCGGCCAAAGAAACACCAATCTATTCCCCTTACAATTGAATCCCCTATAACTATTGCATTCCCACACTTTTTACTCCTCCCGTGTGCAGCAGAGCCAACTGCGGTGCAACGAATTTGGCTGTTGCTGCTTTCTCCTGAGAGGCCATTCCCCCCAACAGTATCCAAAGCGGTATATCTGTTTTGCAGGGGAATAGCCACAGGAGATTCCTGCACTGCCTGCCTAGTCCTCTTGCTTTGCCTGGTGGTCACCCATTCCCTTCCTGCCTGTGGACTCTTAGCCTGTGGTGTGACCACCTCTCTATACGTGCTATCCACGATACTCTCCACCTCGTGGATGCTCCACAATGTCCCCAGCTGCCGTTCCAGCTCCAAAACCCGGGCTTCCAGGAGCTGCAGCTGGAGACACTTCCTGCATACATGCTGGCCCCGGGCACTGGAAATGTTCCCGGCTTCCCACATAGAGCAGGAGGAGCACGCCACGGCTTTGAGCTCTTCTGCCACAATTTACCCCTTTTAATTAAATTAAACCTTTTGGAAGATACTTAATATCAATGACTCTCGGGCCCTTCCTTCCTGCTCCTCGTTGTTACAGAACATAGCCCCTACAAACAATGAACCACAAAATAAGACCTTAAAAACTATAAGCAATAAAAGTAGCAAATGCTTACCCAGCCATACTCACGGTACTCAAAGGATCACCTCATTCCCTACTCACTGAACTCCCTCAGTCATCCCTGCTCTCCCAGCTTTTCGTCTCTTCCCCTTGTGCTCCTCTTCAACTCCCGACTCTTCTCGCACTTCTCTTCAACTTCCGGCTCCTCTCGCGCTCCTTTTCAATTTCCGACTCCTCTCGCGCTCCTCTTCAACTCCCGACTCCTCTCGCACTTCTCTTCAACTTCCGGCTCCTCTCGCGCTCCTTTTCAATTTCCGACTCGTCTCGCGCTCCTTTTCAACTCCCGACTCCTCTCGCGCTTCTCTTTAACTCCCGGCCCCTCTCGCATTCCTCTTCAACTCCCGACTCCTCTCACACTTCTCTTCAACTCCTGACTCCTCTCGCACTTCCCTTCAACTCCCGGCTCCTCTCGCGCTCTTTTTCAACTCCCGACTCCTCTAGGTGCTGCTGACTGCCTGTCCCAGAGTCCTCCTCTTGCATTCTCCTCTGTGGGCCTATGAATACAAATGTTTGTTTTTAATAAGGGATCAAGTACTTTGGGGTATTTACAGGACTTTATCAATGAGAGCATTTTTGATATATATATACAAAATATATCGATATATAGAAATCTGTAATAGATACTTTGAACTTTATTTTATTTCATCACAGCATGGCTCCTGAGGTCTGCACATGGTGGATATTGAGTGATTAGGCATCAAAGGTATAAGGGTGGGTGGTCATGTGTCGGCTTGAGTTGGTACTAAGTTGGCATGGAGGTATAAGGAGCCATGGGGTTGGGTAGAAGGGCATGCATTTGCATGGAATGTACGAGGGGCTGTGAAGGGGTAGGTAGGGGCATGGTTTGGCATGAGCTGGCATGGATGGGGAATAGGGAGTGGGTGAGGGGGTGTGAGCGTTGAGGGCTAGAGGGTCTAGTATTAAATAAAACAACTTGCATGAAGTCCCAGAGCAGCAAGTTGGGCCTTTTCAAAAGCCCATCTTGGCACTTGGCAGGCTCAAAGACATGCTCCAAGAATGCTGACTCTCCACGATGAGTTGGAAGGTCAAAGCCAGAAGCTCGTCATCTGACTCGGGCCTTACAGATGCCTCTTCCCCAGCAGTCCTCCAAGTGCCGGGGAGCTCAGCTGAATCTGCCTCCTCCTGCTGTAGGCACATGTCCGTGTGGTGACCACCAGATTATGAACCCGAGCTTGCTCTAGATTTAGGTACCACCGAGGCATGTGTCTCCGCGCTGGTGCAGGGTGTGGGTAAGCGTTGTGACGGGTCTTCCAGGCTGCTCGTTTCCAGCTCTTCAATGAAGGAGGTGCCTTCTTGGCTGGAGGTGAGGACATGAATGGGGCTGAGGAATTTGGTCGTTTTGCAGAGCTCCCTGTGAACCAAAGTAGAGATAATTAGTGCATGGCAGCAGAGTCAAAAACAGGAGAGAGAGCATTCACAGTTGCGTTGAGACAGGGATGGTGTGGTGCAGGATCTGCACGTGGATGTTCGCCACCTACCTCACGTCGCCACAGGCATGGTCCAGCGTGATGGCACGCTGCTCAAAGTGAGTGAGGGGCTTAATGTGGGCCACTCCACCCCCTGTCTGGGACCTCTGTCTGCTGTTGTGAGCCAGCTCCTCCTGCATGAAAACAGATGGAAAGAGTGTAAACAGGACTCTTGGCACTGTGTGGAATGTTTCTGTGGTGAGTGGAACCATGGAGGGGATGAAGACGCAATCTCCAGAAGGACATGAGCCTGATGGAGATGTGAGGGCGTGAGTGGCTTAGTGGTGTTGTCCCCTGAGGTGTGAGATCCATGTAGAAATGTGATGGGCTCTCTCACTCTCTGTCTCTCTCTCTCTGTCTCCCTGTCACTCTCGCTTTGCCTCTCTCTCCCTCTCTGTCCGTCTCTCTCTGTCTGTCTCTCTCTCTCTCCCTATTTCTCTGTCGCTCTCTGGTTCCTCATCTCTCTGTCTCTCTCTCTCTCTCTCTCTGTCTCCCTGTCTATCTCACTCTGTGATCCCTGTGGATGTGTGATGGGCTTGTGAGTGTAAGTTGAGAATGATGAGGTGGTTGACTTACCTGGCGGAATGGATGAGAGCATTCATCCTCTTCCTGCACTGGATGGCTGACCTTCTCTGTTCTCTGGTGGTGCTGACCGCCACTGCCATTGCCTCCCAGGCTGGATTGATAACTCTGGTGGACTCCTGCAGCCAGACCAGGGGGGTACAGGACATCACGGCCGCCTGCCACTATGTCCAGCAGGCGCCCCCGAGGGGCATCTCTAAATTTGGGGGCTACTGTCTTCTTTATTTTTGGGGCCATCTGTCGCCTGGAGCAGTCCTGGTCTGCAGACATAAAGTAGGCTGCGCTTTGGAGCACTTTAAATATGGCACCTGGAGCGAGGGAACGCTGAGGCCACAGTGCCCAGCCACCAGCAATCCGGAGTGTTTCCCCTGAATGCATTATTAATGAGGCAGGATGTGCCAGGAAGGGGACGATATGGTGCGAGAGCACACCATTGCAGCTGGTGGGTAAAAAGTCTGTTTTCACACTCGCTACCACACTTAGTGCAAATCTGGGATGATTCCGTCCTTATCGTTGGCATGGTAGGTTCGAGGGGCCATGGCAGGTGGGTAGGGGCGTGGTTTGGCATGAGTTGGCATAGATGGGCAAGTATCTGAAAGAAGATTATAAAAAGCTTTCAGGAACTTACATCAACATCTTGCAGACCTTGGAAATGAAACATTTGATAGCCCTCATTCTGATGAGGCGATTTAAAATGGGATGCTCAAAGCCAGCAATGTTCTGGAGTTGTGGAGGAGGGAGTTATTTATTCTGTGTTTTGTGGAAATTGTTCTATCACGGTGTTTCTGGAGGAATTGGGCACTGTGATTACTCCCACCCAGAATATGCACATTGGGTGACTGTACAGATCGATAAAGAAATTAAGATCGTGAATGGCTCCTCATCTTGAGAGTCGTAGTGTATTTCATTACCGCTGTTTGTAAATCTGTTACTCTGTCAAATGTAATATTAATTTAGAAATATTAGCATTTCATAAAAATGAGAACATTTCTGAAAATATGAGTGATTATGGAAACTGGCCTGTTTTAACATCACGACATTGGGCAGATATGCCATGGGTAAGCAGTACCCCTAATTTCAGCCACAACCAGGAATACGATTGCTAAATGCATCATTTTACAAATATCTTTGTGACAGCTGATTTCAATTAGTTTGCATATTCCACCCTTTTTAAAACAACACATTGTTACATTATTTGCTCATTGTCTCTTAATCTGATATTACTTAGCAATGTTGGGTATATCTTAAAATGCATTCAAATTGGGATTATATATATATATATATACTCGAATGTTCACTTTCAGCACTAGCATGCAGAAGGTGTAACCATAGCAACCCCTACCTAATAGGTGCTGCTTGGCTTTCAGTGACATCAAGGCCATGAACAGAAACATTGCAATTCAACGTCTCATCCTTCCTCCCAGTATGCATAAACATGCTACCTGTTGCCATGGCAAGGAGCTGGGCATTCTCATACACTACTGCAACATAATTAAATCAGGCATTGTCGGAACTATACTAAAATATGTGATCATATTTGCCTTTCCTCACAATGGCCTTTATGTATATAAAGTGTGAATAATAATAGGCAGATGAGCTTAGAGCTTGGATTAGTACTTGGGACTATGATGTTATTGCTATTACAGAGACTTGGTTGAAGGATGGACAGGATTGGCAGATAAACGTTCCAGGATTTAGATGTTTCAGGCAGGATAGAGAGGGATGTAGAAGAGGTGGGGGAGTTGCACTGCTGGTTAAGGGGAATATCACAGCTGTACGACAGGAGGACACCTCGGTGGGCTCATGCAGCGAGGCAATATGGGTAGAGCTCCGGAATAGGAGTGGTGCAGTCACAATGTTGGGGGTTTACTATAGGCCTCCCAATTGCCGGCGGGAGATTGAGGAACAGTTATGTAGGCAGATTTTGGAAAGATGTAAAAGCAATAGGGTTGTTGTGGTGGGTGATTTTAACTTTCCCTATATTGACTGGGAATCATTTAGTGCTAGGGATTTGGATGGTGCAGAATTTGTAAGGTGCACCCAGGAGGGCTTCCTGAGACAATATGTTGATAGTCCAACTAGGGAAGGGGCAATACTGGACCTGGTATTAGGGAATGAACCCGGCCAGGTGGTCGAAATTTCAGTAGGGGAGCATTTTGGGAAAAGTGACCATAATTCAGTAAGTTTCAAGGTACTGGTGGATAAGGATAACAGGAGTCCTCGGGTTAAGGTGCTTAATTGGGGGAAGGCTATTTATAACAATATTAGGCACGAACTGAGGAATCTAGACTGGAGGTGGATGTTTGAGGGCAAATCAACAACTGACATGTGGGGGGCTTTCAAACGTCAGTTGATAAGAATTTAGGACCGGCATGTTCCTGCTAGGATGAAGGATAAGCATAGCAAGTTTCAGGAACTTTGGATAACGAAGGATATTGTGAGATTAGTCAAAAAGAAAAGGGAATCATTTGTAAGGGCTAGAAGGCTGGGAACAGATGAAGCCTGTGGAGAATATAAAGAAAGTAGGAAGAAACCTAAGCAAGGAGTCAGGAGGGCTAAAAGGGGTCATGAAAATTCACTGGTAACCAGGATTAAGGAAAATCCCAAGGCCTTTTATACATATGTAAAAAGCAAGAGGGTAGCCAGGGAAAGGGTAGGTCCACTCAGGGACAGAGGTGGGAATCTGTGTGTGGAGCCAGAAGAAATGGGAGAGATACTAAATGAATACTTCTCATCAGTATTCACCAAAGAGAAGGACTTAGCGGTCGATTTGTCTAGGGAAGAGTGTGTAGATAGCCTGGATCATGTTGAGATCAAAAAAGAGGTGTTAGGCGTCTTGAAGAATATTAAGGTGGATAAGTCCCCAGGGCCAGATGGGATCTACCCCAGAGTACTGAGGGAGGCAAGAGAGGAGATTGCTGGGGCCTTGACAGAAATCTTTGTACCCTCACTGGCTACGGGTGAGGTCCCAGAGGACTGGAGAATGGCCAATGTTGTTCCATTGTTTAAGAAGGGCAGCAGGGATAATCCAGGAAATTACAGGCCGGTGAGCCTTGCGTCAGTGGTAGGGAAATTATTGGAGAAGATTCTTCATGACAGGATTTACTACCATTTGGAAGCAAATGGGCGTATTAGTGAGAGGCAGCATGGTTTTTGTGAAGGGGAGGTCATGTTTCACTAACTTGATCGAGTTTTTCGAGGAAGTGACAAAGATGATCGACGATGGAAGGGCAGTGGATGTTATATACATGGATTTCAGTAAGGCCTTTGACAAGGTCCCTCATGGCAGACTGGTACAGAAGGTAAAGTTGCACGGGATCAGAGGTGAGCTGGCAAGATGGATACAGAATTGGCTTGGTCATAGAAGACAGAGGGTAGCAGTGGAAGGGTGCTTTTCTGAATGGAGAGCTGTGACTAGTGGAGTTCCGCAGGGGTCAGTGCTGGGACCTTTGCTGTTTGTAGTATACATAAATGATTTGGAGGAAAATGTAACTGGGCTAATTAGTAAGCTTGCAGATGACACTAAGGTTGGAGGAGTTGCAGATAGTGAAGAGGATTGTCAAAGGATACAACGATCAGTTGGAGACTTGGGCGGAGAAATGGCAGATGGAGTTTAATCTGGACAAATGTGAGGTAATGCATTTTGGAAGGTCTAATACAGGCAGGAATTATACAGTAAATGGCAGAACCCTTAAGTCCATTGACGGGGCAGAGGGATCTGGGTGTACAGGTTCACAAGTCACTGAAAGTGGCAACGCAGGTGGATAAGGTAGTCAGGAAGGCATATGGCATGCTTGCCTTCATTGGCAGGGGTATTGAGTATAAAAGCTGGGAAGTCATGCTGCAGCTGTGTAGAACCTTGGTTAGGCCACACTTGGAATATTCCATGCAATTCTGGTCGCCACATTACCAGAAGGATATGGAGGCGTTGGAGAGGGTGCAGAAGGTTTACCAGGATGCTGTCTGCTCTGGAGGTTATTAGCTATGAGGAGAGGTTGGAGAAACTCAGATTGTTCTCACTAGAGCGACGGAGATTGAGGGGAGATTTGATAGAAGTTTACAAAATTATGAGTGGCATGGACAGAGTAGATAGTCAGAAGCTTTTTCCCAGGGTGGAAGAGTCAATTACTAGGGGACATAGATTTAAGGTGAGAGGAGAAAACTATAGAGGAGATGTGCAAGTTTTTTACGCAGAGGGTAGTGAGTGTCTGGAATTTGCTGCCAGAGGAGGTGGTGGAAGCAGGTACGATAGTGGTGTTTAACAGGCAGCTTGACAAATACATGAATAGGATGGGAATAGAGGGATACGGTCCTTGGAAGTGCAAAATGTTTTAGTTGACGGGCAAATTGATCGGCGCAGGCTTGGAGGGCCGAAGGTCCTGTTCCTGTGCTGTACTTTTCTTTGTTCTTTGTTCTTTATAATCAGCATATGAGCTCTTTTGTATGAACTTTCTTTTCCTCAATTTTAATCAAGGCGGTAACTCCTTTAAAATGAACAAGTTTAATACCGCCATTGAAATAGGAGACATGGATAAAGATGCACTTACACAGCATCATTTCGAGGTCAAAATTCTCTAACTGCAAACATACTTGAGTGTGTAAATGCGTTAATCAATTCCCTTCTCCTTCTCAGTTTGATTTCTCTCACACTCCTTGTTGGCCTCTGCTGCTCTCCTCAAACAACAAGTCATCTTCACCTTCCTCCAAGGCCTAAAGAACCATCTGCACCAAATTTCACTCTTCCTCTGGCCCGAGTAAATTGACTTTAAGAGGAAAGAATTTCCACCTGGCTCATTCTGCTCATCCGTTGTGACTTCTGCTGAAGAGGCACAGGAACCCTGGTTAAAAAATACAAATGCTGAAGTTACGATGGCTGAGCAGGAGAACTCCTCTAGAAGCTTACCATCTAAGATCTGGGTTCTGTTTACTGCAAGCCTACCTTCACTGGACAATATACGCGATGGGATTCTTACAGTTCCACATGCTATAAGATTGGTCTTATCAGCAACCTTGTTAAAGGGCCTGAGCCATCTGCTCACCAAGCAAGCTTGATGCTGAAATAGGGAGCATCAAAGGCATCCTGCGGGATAATGGCTACTCTGATCAGAACACTTCACACTCTATATCATGCAACCTCATGAATGGGCCTAAGGCTGTCACTTCTGACCCTGAAAAGTGCCCAGTCTACCTCAGACTTCCCTGGAAGGGCAAGGTATCTCAAAAATTTGAGCAACAGGTGAAGCTAGTTGTTTGACGCTGCTAATATGCAGTAGCAACATGAGCAGTGTTCGCCGGTAACAGGATGCTGCCATCAAGCCAAATAATACACTCTGCCTATCACACAAATGAGTAATGTGGCAAATGAATTTCAGTGCCAGTGTGATGCTAGGTATGTAGGTCATACATCCCAAAGACTGGTAGATTATATCAAACAGCATGTCCCTCCCGCTGTTCACAATGGGCAAGGTGCAGACTGTACCCAACCAGCCCATGCTTACAAAACTCAAAACACAGTGTCCAACATTATATGTGACTCATGATTGGACAACATTTGCTACATAATCCTGTGTGCTAAGAATTAGGCTGACAACCAATTTAAGATTGTCGGTCAGCCTCACAGTGTTGTGCATTTATGTGTACTGGAAGCTACATATATTAATACACAGGGCCCTGTTCTTTGTAGAAAGAACATGTACACACATTGCGCCTGTTTCAGCTAAACAAAATAAGTGACAGCCATTTGCTGGTCCATTCCTCAGGGCAATGCCATTGCCAATTAGAGTCAAGCCGACTGGTTTAAATTTCAAACAATGCTTAGCTGTTAACTGTCAGTCACCATCAACTCATCCATTCTCCATGGCAACGCCTCTACCAATCAGAGTCCAATTGCCAACCAATCACTCTCTTTTCATAGTATAAATGTTGTTCCCTTTACATGTATTGGTATTCTTGCGGTACTGATGATTGCAAGATGAAAAATTTTGACAAAAAATGTCTCTTTTTTTAAGCAATACTCCTTGTAGTGCGTTCTATTGTCAGAACAGTTCCATCAGTAAGTCTTCTTCTATCACTCAGCCTCTACCCTCTGTAATTCCTTTGATTCTTCAACATCTCCACATTCTCTGTCTTGCACATGTGCCAATGCAAACCCCATGGAGTGCCAGGAAAATTTGCAGTAACAACCCATTTTGTGCTTCAGTGAGTGCCTCATTGCAGCCCCGCTGACCTTCTCCTCCTGTACACCAGTTCTCCTCCTCCTTGGTGGCAGGGAGCCACCTTTTAATTAGGTCTGAACTTGGACCAGGTCACAGCACAGTTGGATTAGCAGGTTGGAAGTCCTGTCTTCTCCTGTCCTCCAGTGGTGAACCTACCCAGGGGAACAATCCATACCATTAATACAGCTCCAGCGTTAGCTGCTCATTATGGTGAACAGAAACTAGAACCAACCCATGACAGCTTCAAACCGCAACCATTAGTCATTTGGTATTAGTGTGAATAATCTTTAGAGTAAACTCTTCTGCTGCCTGGACTGCTTGGAGGAGCCTTTACAACATTGGTGGTGTGTGTCAAGATTTGATGTGGTCTGCTCCATGCTGCATCATGAGGGCACGGCTCTTGCCACCAGCTATACAATGAGCAATTGAGGAAGAGGACGTGAAGGAGGAGGAAGGGAGAGGGCAACAACACATCCCCTTTCTGACCATTCTGTCTGTGATTAATTCATCAGACTGTGGAACCAGTAACACAACCTCAATTCCCTGTTCACAAACAGTCCCATGCCTTCCCTTCCCTCTGTGGCTGACATCAGTGTCCTCTTGGCCACATATTAAACTAAAACCCATCCCATGAAAGATACATTCTTTATAGGTCAAACCATCCAGTAAAAAAAAAATCAGCCAGTCACCCTCAAACATTCCCTTATTGTAACTCCTGTGTGCCTTTGCCTGTGTTAGTGCAACAGCTGCAGCATGGCTGGTGGAAGGCAGCCGAATTTCAGCGGAGGAAACTACAGATGGCCTTGCAGGACAATCCTGAACAGCTCTAGCCCTAAACGACTGGTCGTGGATGGTCAGTTAATTGGCTAGCTGACAGGAAAGGGCACTGGCAGGGTGCTAGTGGTGGGATGACAGAAACTATCATTCTGAGAGAGGACAACAGACCCTTGCTGCACGGTTGCACAGCCACTCACCTGGCGTGGCAATCCCTTGGCATAATAGTACCCGAAGCTACGATGGCAGCTTTCTGACCTTGCATGACTTCAGTCTGAGCTTCCACTGCAGCACTCAAACATGTGACTTCGGCTTGTGATGTGATGGAAGCTGAGACATCAGCCATTGGAAGTGTGTTCTCATGGAGCTGGCCACTACTTCCATGCTGGAGAAGATGGGCTCCAAGGTTTGGGCAAAGCCCTGCGCCAACTTGATGCTTGACTCCTCCATGAAGCCCTACCAATGCTCCAACTACTTGTGTTTAAACCCATCGGCCTTCTTCTGTAGGCTGTCCCACCAAAGTCCTCAGCTGAGTCCTCTATAGCAGAACACATGTGCAACCTTGGCCTGCGGCAAGCTAGTATGTTTCCTACTAGTATGTTTCCCCCCAATCCCATTGTATTTACTAACCTCCTGTGTGGGACCTTATCAAAAGCCTTCTGAAAATCCAAATACATCACATCCACTGGCTCTCCTTTATCTATGTTACAAGTAACATCCTCAAAGAACTCCAACAAGGTTGTCAAACGTATTTTCCCTTTCATAAATCCATGTTGACTCTGCCAATTTTACCATTTCTTTCTAAATGTCCAATGATCACATTCTTAATAATAGATTCTAACATTTTCTCTACTGCTGATGTCAAACGACTATGTCTGTAGTTCTCCATTCTCCTTCTTCCTCCCGTTTTAAATAGTGGGGTTACATTTGCTACTTTCCAGACTGCAGGAACCTTTCCAGGGTCTATAGAATTTTGAAAGATAACCACTAATACATCTGCTGATAGACACCAATGCATCCCCTTGTGGGTAGGCGACTTGCCTCTTCCTCTGCAGCTCCTGCACCAAGACGTTCGGTGCAGAGAACATTGGAGTCTGTTTTCTCCCTTGTGGTGACAATAGTTACTCTCCTTGCAGGTCAGGGACACTTCCCAAGCCACTTCCAGCAAATGTTCCAGCCAGATTGCACCGATGCAGACTAACTTTAAATAGTGCAGGTTGGCTTTAAGTAACGCGCCGAGCCTTGCACGAACTTGGGCCCTCTGCTGAGGCAGACCAGCCACTCAACAGCCTTTTTAGCGCTGGGCTGCATTCTATACTGATTTAAATTAGCAGACTGTTGTAATATTGTACGCATGCCAATGCAGATAATGACATATACCTTTAAGAAGTTGCGTAGTGACATCACTGTGATAGCACCGTGTGTGAGGCTGGACTATAAAAGTGCAGCCTCCATGTTAGATGCTCACTATTGCTTATGTTCTCTAGTTCAGATACTAAGTACTGCCTGTGACCCTGTCTCAGCAAGACTCTATGTACATCTCATGAGTCAGACATATAGTCAAGAAATCAGCCTAAGTAACTGTTAGGACCCAAGCCAGATCAAGGCTTGTGCAGAGCTGTAAATAGTTGTTGCTAATAACAATCGTCAGATACTTATGTTCGACCAGAACCTTCGTCAGTCTCAATATTTTACTTAGTATAGATAGCATGGAGACAGATCCCTTGAGTTCTACATCGAGATCCTCAACATATGTGGTGGTGGCAGACTACGTCAGAGACAACCTGAAGTTTGCATACTACCTGTGTCAGACACAATAGGCACGGGTTAATCACACATCATGATCCCCACACTTGTTTTCAAGGGCTATCCAACTTTGCCCCTCTTGTGCTTTGTTTATTTGAGCTTTTATTTATACCTGATCATACATACATAGCCTCAATAACTCCACTCTGTCTAGCTTCAAACAACCGTTATTTTCTAAAACTATTGTGCCCTTGTTTGCCTAGACTCAGGTATGATCTCCCTCAAATTAACAGTCAAAGCACATGGTTCAAAAACTTGTTAATGGCTAATGGGGTTAAGGTCATCTAAGAGTTAACAAGGTTCGAGACCATCTAACAGTAATTTAAAAAAAATTAATTATATTTTAATTGCATGGAAATTAGTTACTTTGTCATATAACAACAGCTCCCAACTTGAGAGATATGAAATTCTGATACATCATTAAAACCGTTCCCTTAATAAAGTTGCCATTTCATGTACCTAATTTCTTATTTTAGCCTTTTATAACACCTCTAATCCATTAATGGACAAACCCCCACGATCACAACCTGAGTGACAATTAAAGATTAAGATAACAAGCAACGAGCAACTTGGCTTGTATCCATGATCTTCACTGTCCTCATGCGCGTTTTCCTTCTTGTTGCATTTGTCTTTCCACTTCCTCATTGTCCTGGAAGACGCATAGGTGTTCTTGGCTATATTTCACAATATGATTCTCTATCCTTGGGCCAGAATCTTACGCCTTGTGGCCACGGGCGCGCCAGACCTGAGCGGGTGTAAAATAGCGTGAAAAGACGTCAGGCAAGCGTCCCGACATCATCCCGCACACATGCAATCTTCAGGTTGGCAGGCGTGCTTGGGCATCAGAGCCACGCCTGCCATCAATTAAAAGGCCACTTAAGGCCATTAAAAACTCAATTGATCCAACTTTTATGTCCCCCGTGCGATTTCGCACTCATCGCACAGGCAAAACGGGCAGGCGGGCAGCCAGGTTTTGCAAAACCTCATCCAAGGGTGAGATAAAAAGGGTCATTGCCATTGTGAGTAGTGAGGAGTTTAGGAGATAGTTTGCTGCTGGTTGCTTATTTGAACTTGACAGCTTCATCTCAGTTCTGAGCTTCATTCTTAACATTTCCAGGCTTCATTTCAGGACCTGTTGGTGTCTCCAAGGCCCCCAGAGGATTTTGACAGTGTGGACCCTTCCAGGTATCAGACAGCTTTCTGTGACCCTGGTAATGGGGATTGTGGTGTCCGCTGGTGGCACCTCCTCTGAGGAGGAAGAGAGGGGCAGAAGGGAGAGGAGGATAGATGTCCCAATGCAGCTTCCATGGGAGTGACCTGTGGGAGGAGAGGCACAGCCAGATGGGGCACAGGATCGGAAGGTAGTTCATAGCATAAGGCGAGGTGGTGGCATAATGGTATTGTCACTGGACTGGTAATCTAGAGACCCAGGGTAATGCTCTGGGGAACCTAGGTTCGAGTCCCACCATGGTAGATGGTGGTATTTGAATCCAATAAATAACTGGAATTAAAAGTCTAATGATGACCATGAAACCATAGTTGATTGTCATAAAAATCCATCTGGTTCACTAATGCCCTTTAGGGAAGGAAATCTGCTGTCCTTACCTGGTCTGGTCTATGTGCGACTCCAGGCCCACAGCAGTGTGGTTGATTCTTAAAAATGCCCTCCGGACAAGGGAAATTAGGGAAGGGCAATAAATGCTGGCCTAACCAACAACGCCCACATCCCACAAACGAATAAAAAAAAGGAGCTGCAGAAGACGCCACTATCCTGCTATCAGGGTTTACAGACGGCAACGCAGCTACCCGAATATGCCCGAGGTGCCGAAGGAGGATCCACCTCCCCATTTGTCAGATGATTGGGCCTGAGATCACCTCCAACTGTGTGGGTGGAAACCCCATGCCAGTAACACTGAAGGCCACAGTGGCCCTCAACTTCTATGCCTCCGGCTCTTTCCAGGGGTCAGTGGGTGAGTTTGTGGAGTGTCCCAATCAGCTGTCCACAGTTGCATCAAGCTGGTGACAGAAGCTCTGTTCAGGCAGTAATGACATTTATTCATTTCCTTATGGATGAGGCCAGCCAGGCTGAGTGAGCCAGAGGGTTTGCAGCGATTGCTGCGTTCCCCAGCATCCAGAGTGTAATCGATGGCACACGTGTGGCCATCAAGGCACCAGGGGTCAGTCGGGTGCCTTCGTCAACAGGAGGGGATTCCACGCGATGAACATCCAGATAGTGTGTGAGCATAGGACGCAGATTCTGCAAGTCTGTGCACAGTATCCTGGCAGTTCCCATTACGCTTATATCCTGAGACACTCCCAGGTGCTGAGGCTATTCAGTGCTCCAGCCCAACTGGGTGACGAGGGCTATCCGTTAAAAAGGTGGCTTATGACACCTCTCCATCACCCAAGAACAGAGGCTGGGCAACATTATAATAGGAGTCATACCTCCACAAGGGCAGTGATAGAGAGGACCATAGGTCTTCTGAAGATGCACTTCCAATGTCTGGACCGATCATTCACGGGGGGCATAACAATACCCCCAGAGCAGGTGTCACTGATAGTGGTGCATGCTGATCTCTCCACAATCTGGCACTGGCAAAGGGGGACCCACTGGAGGAAGAGGATGTTGACGCAGCTGCAGAGGCTGCTTCACAGATGATGAATCCAGTAGTGAGTCAGAAGAGGAGCATGGTGAGGAGAATGCTGAGGGCATGGAGGCAGACCTCTGAATCCTTCAGGGAGGCAGGGACACCTTGATCCAACACTCCTTCAACTAGGCTGCCAAAGATCTGCTTCCAGCTTATGCCAGGGCTGCCACCTCCATCCTGGGATATCTGAAATGACCCTTTCATTTGCACCCAAAGTCCACTCAGTGCCTGCGGAGTAAAGTTTAGAGCCAACTCATGACCAGCATTACATACTGGCGTACCCTGCACCAAAAAAATACAAGGTGAAGCATACTCAGGCCATTACAGCAAAAACAAGATTTATCTCATTTTGACGATCCAAAGAAATTAACATAACCTTCTCTGGTCTTTAATCCCAGACCAGAAAACATAAACAAAACATTACAGAACAGAAGATCACCTCAGACTAGTGCCTCTTGTGCTCATAGTGCCTTAAACTTTTGCGAATGCTACATCTTGGTGCACTCCCCAGCAGCACCAACCCCACCCCCACCCACCCCCTGCTCCCCCCCTCCCCTCCCCCCCCACCTCACTGGTAGCAAATTGGAGACAGCCGGCTGACTCTGGTGTCCTGTTGGCCTTGACAACCTTGGCGGGCGTCCTCTGGCCAGTGGAGCCTGTGCTGGCCCTGCCTGGGAGGGAGTGGCCAGTGCCACGGCTGGCATCTCCCCAGTCATCGCAGCCTCATCAAATGCCACGGCCACTGTCAGAGGGGCGCAGGAGCTTCTGCCCTCATTCAGAACACCCTGAGAGGAGATGCAGAGATGACAAGTAGCTCCTGGGCCAACATGAGCTTGCTCTGGGTCTCCCATTGATGGACGAGCACCTAGCTGGGATACTGGGTGTCTCATCCATCTCCCACACTGGCACTGACCACCTGAGGTCATTGCGTGTGTGAGGGATTGCAGGTACGAGCGCAACCCCAGGAACCCCTCATTCTGTCCCTGGAGCTGCCTCTCCATGAGAGTTGTCACTTTCTCAATGGAGGAGGCAGTGCGCTCGGCCATGAGGGTCAATGCAGTGCTCATGCTCTGCAGGGACTCCTCCGCAACAGAGACCAAGACACGCAGGCCCTCATGGATCTCCACCAGATCCTCCTGCACATCCCGCTGGACATCCAGCATCTGCCATCTAATGGGCAATTCCAGAGGCTCATTATCTGCCTTAAACTCAGCAGCATCCTGGTCTCCAGCAGTCCTCTGACTGCTGGCGCCCTGGGCACTCTCTGCCTCCGCCTACACCTCAAGTGGGTGTGAAATGCCCTCACTGCTGTGCTCTGACATTCTAGACAAGTATCTAACGCCCACCAAGATGCTGGTATCTCTGCTGGTGCCTGGTTCAGAGAGCAGTTGTGACTTAGGTGCATGTGAAGCCTGGCAGTCCTCCTGCGTCAGGGGTGGCTCTTCAGGGTTCTGCGATTGAGTGCGTGCTGGCGAATCTGAGAGAGAACAACGACATGTCATTAGTTTAAGTCATCACAATGTCGCTGTGCATGCCAGGCATCCTGGTGAGACAATGGAGATCTGCATCATGGTGCCATCGTCTTTCAATGGTCAATGGGAAATCCAGTTTTGAGGCTCCCACCAATAATGACACTACATAAGGATTTTTGCACCATCCAAAACTCTCACCTCTGTGCACTGCGCTCTTACCTTCGTCTGACAGCCTAGCCTCTCCGTGGCTGGTTGACCGAGATGCCTGGCACCTCTCCGGCTCCAAGGTGTCCTGCTTGAATCTGGATAGGATTAGAAAATTTGGGGAGGGTCTCCACCCGTCCACGGCCTTTCAGTGTTGTTATGGGCCATCTTCTCCTGAAAGAACAGAGGAGCTTGATTAGTCCACTCTCTACCTGCAGCGCCATTGCAGCCTGGCTGACTCCACCTGAGGAACACTTTGCAGGGCACCTCTGATTCACGGCCCTCGAGCCAGAAGGCACTCAGCTCAAGCAGCCAGGGCTCACCCCCTTGGTCAGCTCCGGCGTCATTGACAGTTGGCACTCAGACTCTAACACCCCTGAGCTCCACGGGTGGGGGGATGGCCAGACCTTAACACTTCACCACACTGATCCATGCCAACATGGTACTCACCCTTCCCGAGCGCAGCAGGTTGTTAAACCTTTTGCGGCACTGCACCCATTTGCGCCGCACAATGTCGTGGCTGTTGACCTACGCTGCCACCTCTTCCCAAGTTCTTTTTGTTAAATGCGGTGGCCTCCTCTTTCCATCTCTGGGGCAAGGGTGTTCATCCCGGCAGTGACCTCCTCTAGGAGGACCGCAAGGCACTCATCTGAGAACCGTGAGGCCGAGTGCCCAGCCGACCTGCCCTCCTGCCTAACATCTCCGGCCACAACTGATGCCATTACCTCGGTCTACAGAACGCTCCAAATATGTTCTTCCCTGGCAGCCTTCAAGGAGCTGCCTGCGCCATTTTTAAACCAGCTGCTGGGTCTCTATTGGACCAGGTGGCTGACAGGTCTCCACCCCTGCCGTCCCTCCCCAGCCATTGGGAAGATGCTTTTCACACTGGGCAGGCCTTAATTGGCCAACCAGTGTGAAATCACGGTCGGGGACCTATCGCGGACGACCCTTTTGCTGACCGGTGGTGGGCCCGCTGATCGCACCCACCTGCCAAGGGTAATATCCAGGCCTTTGTGTTTTAATCAATTTGAACAGCAGTCAGTTGTACAGAGTTGTTAGAGCATATGATAGTAAGATTTCGATTGCTTTTAGGCTGCCTATATCTTCAATGTTACTTTTGCCTTATTTGACAGGTGTTAATTATGCACCACGCTACTTCTACAGGTCAGATCAAGCTGGTTTATTAGTATGTAGATTGCTGTAAGATGTTCTAAATGATGATTATATTTTGGCTGCAGAGCCAACCATACTTCAGTAATTCATGTTCCTGCATAGGATTTATCTTCGCTGTGAGACCGAACTGTCAGAGCATGCAGGTCCTAAGTGGCCCATGAACTAAGCTTTGACAGATATCAAAGAACTAAAAAAAAACAGGTAAGCGAAGTAGTCATGTTTGTTCTTCCATCTCACCACCAGAGCCTCCAAATGCCTATTGGGTGATTCCAGAGTTTTTGTTATTGTACTACCTGGAAGCAAATTAGTTGTGTGACAAAATGCCTTCTGGTGTCAGAAATGAATCCATTTCTCCCTAATTTTTAATCTATCTGCACTTGTCATTTAGATAATGATCAGGATCAACCTTTTATGTCCTGCAGATTTTCATGTACCTTCAATAAAATTCCCTTCTCTTGCATCTTCTTTCAAGGTTGAAGACCTTTCTTTATAGTTGAATCCTTAAATTCCTGGGACTAAGGTGCCTCAGACTTGCTCCTCTAATGGAAGTGGGGAAGAGCAAGTGCTAGTCTCTTTTGCTCCTAACCAGCTGGAATTACCCAGCTACAGGGGATTCAGCGATGGGAATGCCATGGAATGTCAATGGGAGATGGTTAGGTTGGAGATGGTCATTGCCTGGCACTTATATAGTGCAAATGTTATTTTCCATTTATCAATCCATGCCTGAATGTTGTTCAGCTCTTGTTGCATGCAGGGATAAACTGCTTCATTACCTGAGGAGTTGCAAATGGAACTGAATGCTGTGCAAGCATCCCCACTTCTGATCTTATGTTGGAGGGAAGTTAATTGATGAAGTAGCTTGTCCTGAGGAACTCCTGCAACAATCTCCTGGACTAAGGTGACTGGTCTTCAAAAACTACAACCACCTTCCTTTGTGCTATGTTTTGACTCCAGCCAGTGGAGAGTTTTCCCCAGATTCCCACTGACTCCAATTTTGCTAGGGCTCCTTAATATCACTCTTGGTCAAATGCTGCCTTTACATTGAGACCAGTGACTCTTACCTAATCTTATATCTCTTTTGAAGGAAAGCATCTCCAACACTACTGCACTGGGGCGTTGTGTTCAAGTTTCAGCATTCTGACTCAAGCAAGAGCGCTACCACTGAGCAGCAGCTGACATAGGGCTGCCAACTGTGATTAAATGTATTGCTGGAGGTTTCATCATATGACTTACCCCATGCTCCAGCCATTGGTCAGCTAACACATCGCCCTTGTTATGCACTACATTCCTAAGCCAACTGGAAAGTAAAAAGATTCATCACTCAATTGGATGTTGCTTGACTGTCAACCAAACATCCTTCCTCACCACCCCCATTCCCCCCTCCTGCACCCACCACCCCATCCCCATTTTCAATATTTTTATAACAGGTAAAGAGAAATGCTCAAAGGAAATTTTTTTTAAAAACTATCTTTAATAATGTCTCTATGCTTTTTCTCTAGGGTTGCACAAAGCAGTGTTCTGGAGATTGATCTTCAATTCCTGGAGACTCCAGGCCAATTCTGGAGGGTTGGCAAACCGAAACTGACATCACACCTATTCAATTAATGGCAGAGTGATACACACCAAATGGAGTAAAGCTCTGATATGTATAGCTTTGCCCACATTAGTCAAACAGGAAGCCATATTTCACTCACAGAGGAGCACCACATTGTGATTTTTCCTTTCCAAAGGCTATCGATTGCCCAGGAATCCAATCAATCCTGAATTCAACAATCACTTGTACTGAGAACTCAGTCCTCTGGGATTGAGGTTGACAAATGTCTTTTAGTTAGAATTATTAATAAATGCTAGAGAAAAGAGTATTCATCTATCAGGCCTAAATTCAACCCAGGTCCTAAGAGTAATATGGACTGTGCCCTAAGTTACCTGTAGTTTCATGGGGCAGAATTTTATGGCTCTTCCCACTGGCAGGATTTTCCAGTCAAAGTCAATGGGCTTTTGAACGACGCTGCATTTTACGGCCATGATGGGGCCATAAAATTCCATCCTTGGTGTGTAAATGCCATCTATTTAGAGAACTATCAGACTACATCTGACTGTGCACCTATTGATTTCAGCATCACATTACCTTAATGAAAATCATTTCTCAAGATAAACAGTACTTTAAATTCTTTAAATCACTTTAAATTGGGCAAGGTGATAAAATTCAATATTTGATTTTCTGATATTACCTCTCTTGTTTTTATTTGCAAGAAACATTCATTCCATTGAATAGAAGAGGAGCTAATTTTATTCCTATTTCAGGTGGAAATTGTTAACTTTCAACAAGCACACAATTCACTTATGAAAATTGAATCATTTTTAATTTTCTCTTTCAGATTATATTATTTTTCATCCTGCTTATTTAATTACACCCTTTCCTAAAGGGTCAAATGTGCATTCTGTTGTATTGTGCCTGCTATCTCTGCTCTTTACATAACTATTGCTGGAATAATTAAGTAGTCTGTTAAATCTTGCAGATTTCAATTCCTATTGCATTGCTCCAGTAGATTAGTTAGATGTTTAGGCCTAATAATAATGAACCTGAGATTGGGTGAGTGTTTTGCAAATGCCTCCATTCAGTCCACAAGCATGATCCCAAGCTTCCCCAAACCTGTCATTTAATTCTCTGCCTTGCCCTCACACTGACCTCTTTGTCCTCGACCTCTTGCAGTGTTCCAATGAAACTCAACATAAGCTCGTGGAACAGTACCTCATCTTTCGATTATAGCCTTCTAGAATTAACATGGAGTTCAACAATTTCAGACCTTAATCTCTGCCCCCATTTTTTTTCCCTTTATCTTTGCAGGTTTAGGTTTCACTCTCCTTTTCCCTTGTTTTGCTTTTGGACAGCAGCCATTTATCATCCTGCCATTCTCACCTCCTCTAAAAACATCTTTTGTTTCTTTTCTTGTTCCACTGCGACACGTGTTGGCCCTACACCACCAATTCTTCTGATATTTAATCTCTTCTATCTTCCGCCCCATCACAGACCTTCCCTCTTGTTCTTTTTCCACACCCCAAATTTCACCTGCTTAAAATCTATTACATTTCTCGCATTTCACAGTTCTGATAAAAGATGAACATGAAATGTTAACTCTCTTTCTCTCCCCACAGATGCCCCCTAGACCTGCTGAGTATTTCCATCATCTCTGGTTTTTATTATTAATGAATCTTTTAACAATGGTAACTTGGCATTTATGGTTTTATAGTGGCTTCAGAAAATTCAACATGGATTTGCATTTGGAACAATCTGTTACTTCACAATTTCAACTTATAACACAACACCATGCCTTTCAATGTTCATCTTGAAACCTATGTAGCATTCTTTGATTGGTTTTAATGCTGTATTAATATTAGAGAATCACTTAAAGCTGTTCTGTAATATACCTTAAAGTTGCTGATGCTGTGGAATCTTATGCATTTATAGTGCAAGGTATACACTACAATCCAGATACAAACATTTCCAAAGGCAGCCTTGTAAGGGTAATTGCTATCTCTAGAAGCACAGGTCTAAACCATCTATTTAGCTGGCCCTAGTACCTCCAGAGTCAGCAGTAGTTCCTCATTTATTTCAGAGCCACTGTTAAAGTTAAGCTGCTGAATGTGATGGTGTTGTGTATGCAGAATAAACTTAAAATACACATTAATACTGCTAAAAAAAATGCATTAGTGTTGTTTTTATTCTCCATGATTTTCCTGTCCTCAGGATGTCAGCCATGAATTCTCATTATACGTGATTTAGAATAATTGTTCTCTTTTTAATCAGCTACAGTGACTTGTACTTCCAGTATATATAATAATTCACTGCCTTAGACTATCAGTCTCTACAGATGAATCTATGATGTGAAGTTATAGTATCATACAGCACCAAGGAGGCCCTTCATGCCTATGCTTGTTCTTTAAGAGAGCTGTTGTGCTCCCACATCCCCATCTTTTGGCCATAACCTGATAAAATGCAGCATGTAAATACATGGAAATGTTATTATCACAAAGGATGCAATAGATGATGTATTATAAATTGTAATTCATGGAAAACCATGACAAATATGAGCTGCGGCCCTATAGCAATCATCATGCTTTTCTTCCATTTTCTGCCTTGATTACAATGAGATGCAGTTCCATGGATAGCTGTTGCCCACTGGGACCTTGCCCAAATGGTCATTCCTTTTGGCCAAAGAAACTCTCGCCAGTTGAGAGCTGGAATGTGGTCCAGAGAGAGCAAGGAACTGCACCAGGGAAAGGTTCACCTTCTTCCATAATGCCCAAACAATTCTTGGAAACACTAAAAAAAATGGAAGCAGTTCCTCTTGCACCCTTCTGGAAACTTGGGTCTGCCTTTGAAGTGGCATGGTGCCATTCTAATTTTCCTTCTGCCTGTCAGAAGCACTCATACAGGCAAGAGGTACTGGAGGAAAGCGTCATAACTAGGGATATGTGATGTTTCTATATCAGGATGAAGAGTCCTCAAAGTCATCTTTGAGGGCTTAGTGCTTTAAGTGGACATATGATCTCAGCTCTCAGACATAATGCCGTAGTGAGGAGTATTACATTGAGCTACAGCACAGAAACAGACCATTCAGTCCAACTGGGTGATGCTGGTGTTTATATTCCACACATGTCTCCTTCCACCCCCTGTGCACAGAACTATGCACTCCAGTACTCCAAGGGTGATCTAAACAAGGTGCTAGACAAATGTAACATGACTTTTCAATTCTATCCCTCTAAAAACAAACCCCAGTGCTAAGCTTGCTTTGTTATGGCCTTATTAACCTGCATCTCTACTTTTAGTGATCTGTGAATGTGTACCCCTTGATCTTCTACCCCATTCAGACTCCTACTATCCAAACTAGAGTGTGGCCTCCTTTTTCCTCCTGTCGAAGTGCGCCACCTCACACTTATCTATATTGAAATTAGTTTGCCAAGTATCTGCCCATTTCACTTGTGTATTCAGTGTAGGTAGAGGGTGAGCTCTGAAATCTGTTTTGAACTCTTTGATCTGCTAGATGAACCAAAACTGACCTGCACATTTGTATCTTCCTATGACTAATATTTCAAGCTTTGACCTATTGAGTTTCTCAGCTGCATCAGGCAACCATGCATCAGCCATTAATCTAGGGGGGAGCATGTCAGTGAAACTCTGCCAACCTTTCTTTTTTATTTGACAGCTAGTGTTGCCTGTTTGGCCTAAAGAGCCTGCATTTTCACTGGCCCTCAGCTGTCACAGCCTTGAATCAGTTCCTCCTATCAGTCTGTAATGGGGCTATCAGCCGTGTTTCCCAGCCTGCAGCTCACAGATACATTAAGTGAGACTTAATTAGTGGTTTAAAGGTCATTTTACTATTTGCTGCAAGTTAAAATACAACACCTTGAAATATGTAGTGCTTATGCCAGGGAGATAACTGGACAATGCACCTTGGCAGTCTGAAAATTGCTGCCATGGTAATTTCTTCACTCAACTATGACTAATTGTTAGTTTATTATCACAGGCGGTTCAGAAAAGAATCTATCCCAGTATCCATGCACACTGGTTCCTCTGCAGATCTTTAAGGTTGGAACAATTCAGTGAAGGCTTGTGTTTTTGTTAAGTAATTCCAATGCTTCAGAAATCATTACCTTCACAGAGAGAAGTGTTAAGCTGAAGCACCCTGGCTGTTCAGCAAGTGCTTCCTCTGAGTAGCTGAGTCAGACAGACCAGGAGGGCCTTAAATTTCATTTTTGGTTCACATGGAATTAGCTCCGTAATGAAATTACAGAGTGGTGCAAGAATGATAGAGTAATCATAATGGGGGACTTCAATTATCCAAATATAGGCTGAGATAGAAATAATACAACGGGACAGGAGGGGTGAGAGTTCCTGGAATGTGTTCAAGATGATTTTCTGCAGCAGTATGTTTCCAGTCCAATGAGAGGGCATGCACTTTTGTACCCGGTTCTGGGGAATGAGCTGTCCCAAGTGAATCAAATATCAGTGGGAGAGCATTTAGGGGACAGTGACCATTGTATCATAAGGTTTGGGTTGGCCATGGAAAGGGACAGGGAACTATCCAGAATAGGGATAATTAATTGGGGGAAAGCCAACTTCAATGGGATGAGAATGCATGTGAGTCGAGTGAGCTGGAATCAAATGTTGGCAGAAAAGATGGTGGCTGAACAATGGGCTACCTTCAAAGAAAACGTATTGCAGACAATGTCAAGGTATATTCCCTTGAAGGGGAAAGGTAGAACAAATAAACCCAGAGTATCCTGGATGACGAGAGAGATCGAGGTAAAGATGAAAAGGAAGAAGTGCTTGTACGACAGACGTCAGGTAGAAAATACAATGGAGAATCAGGCTGAACATAGAAGGACCAGAGAGGAAGTGAAGAAATTAATAAGAAAAGCAAGGAGAGGGCATGAAAAGAGGCTGGCAGCTAACATAAAAGGGAATCCAAAGTCTTCTACAAGCATATAGATAATAAAAGGGTAGTTAAAGAAAGAGTAGGGCCGATTAGGGACAAAAAAGGGGACTTGCATGTGGAGGCAGGAGAAGTAGCAGAGGTGTTGAATGAATAGAAACATAGAAACTAGGAGCAGGAGTAGGCCATTCAGCCCTTCGAGCCTGCTCTGCCATTCATTATGATCATGGCTGATCATCCAACTTAATAGCCTGCTCCCGCTTTCTCCCCATACCCTTTGATCCCTTTCGCCCCAAGAGCTATATCTAACTCCTTCTTGAAAACATACAATGTTTTGGTCTCAACTACTTTCTGTGGTAACGAATTCCACAGGCTCACCACTCTCAGGGTGAAAAAATTTCTCCTCATCTCAGCCCTAAATGGTCTACCCCATATCCTCAGACTCTGACCCCTGGTTCTGGACTCCCTCATCATCGGGAACATCCTTCCTGCATCTACCCTGTCTAGTCCTGTTAGAATTTTATAGGTTTCTATGAGATTCCCCCCTCATTCTTCTGAACTCCAGCAAATATAATCTTAATCGACTCAATCTCTCCTCATATGTCAGTCCAGCCATCCCAGGAATTAGTCGGGTGAACCTTCGCTGCATTCCCTCTATAGTAAGTACATCCTTCCTCAGATAAGGAGACCAAAACTGCACACAATATTCCAGGTGTGATCTCACCAAGGTCCTGTACAATTGCAGCAAGGCATCCCTGTTCCTGTACTCGAATCCTCTGGCTATGAAGGCTAACATACCATTTGCCTTCTTTACCGCCTGCTGCCCCTGCATGCTTACCTTTACCTTTGCATCTGACTTTACAAAGGAAGAAGATATTACCCAGGCTGTGGTGAGAGAGGAGGTAACTGGTACACTAGAGGAACTTACAATTGAGAGGGAGGAGGTGTTGGAAAGGCTATCTTTACTTAAAATAGATAAGGTACCAGGTCAGGATGAGATGCATCCAAGGGTACTGAGCAAATGAAAGTGGAAATTGCAGAGGCACTAGTGATAATCTTCCAGTCTTCCTCTGACAAAGGGGAGGTGCCAGAGGACTGGAGAATTGTGAGTGTTATATCTTCATTCAAAAAGTGGTGCAAGGATAAAGCTGGCAACTATAAACCAGTCAGTTTGACCTCAGTGGTAGGGAAACTTCTGGAAACTAAAGTACGGGACGCAAGTGTGGTAGCTGTACTGGAACAGCTTGGCTAGGGGTGTGGAAAGTTCTGGAGCACATCTTCGGTACTATTGCCAGAATATTGTCAGGGCCCTTAGCCTTTGCAGTATCCAGTGCCTTCAATCGTTTCTTGATATCACGTGGAGTGAATCGAATTGGTACATGCGCTGCCATCAGCCATACAGGGGTCAAACGTTCACAGATGCAATATGAGGATCTATGGAGTCTCCTCATTGCATGTTGTCATCATCCTCCATGAATCTAGCAGCTATGAGGGCCTCCTAAGTGCACCTGCCTCATCTGGACAAAGTGATGGCCTCATTGCCATCATCCTTGCATTCGAGGGCTCCTCACCCTCATCCCTGTCGATTCTTCTTCATCGGAGCAGACGTCTAGCTCTTCCACCTCCTCCTCAGCCAGCTGCTCTCCCCTTTGCTGTGCCAGGTTGTAAAGGGCGCAGCAGGCGACTTTGATGCGTGACATCCTCTGCGGACTGTATTGCAGGGCTCCACCAGACCAGTCCAGGCACCGGAACCTCATTTTCAACATCCCAATGGTTTGCTCCACCAAGGTGCGAGTTGTAGCATGAGCCTCATTATATCTTCTCTGTGCTGCAGTCTGAGGCTGCCACACAAGTGTCATCAACCATGTGCTCTGCAGGTAGCATTTGTCCCTGAGGGGCCAACCCTGTAGCCTCAGTGGATCCTGGAAGACCTCAGGGATATGAGACCTACTGAGAATGTAGGAGTCATGGACACTCCCTGGGAACCGTGTGCAGACTTGTAGGATGCGTTTGTGGTGGTCGCACACCAGCTGAACATTCAGCGAGTGCAAGTCCTTTGCAGTTGCCGTGGTTGACTGCTTGTTGCCACGGAGACCTGAGAGCCATGTGATTGCAGTCAATGGCAACCTGCAACTGTGTGAAACCAGAGATCTGTGCAAATCCCAGTGCTCTTGCTTCCTGGCTTTCCTGATCCCAGGTGAAATGCACATTCTGTGCTTTCGTGAATATGGCATCCGTGACCTCCTGGATGCATTGGTGCATGGAGGCTTGCAATATCCCACAAAGGTCACCTGTGGAGCCCTGAAAGGAGCCACTGGTGTAAAAGTTGAGCACCATGGTCACTTTCACGGCTACTGGCAGTGGATGCCCTCCATCTCCATCAGCCATGATCATAATGAATGGTGGAGCAGGCTCGAAGGGCCGAATGGCCTACTCTTGCTCCTAGTTTCTATGTCTCTATGTCCCCATGGCACCGAATCCTGCAGCAGGTGGCGGGTGTGACTGACTAGTTCACTTGCCATGTGCAGTCTTTGGCGACACTGGTTCTCAGTCATCTTCAGGAATGAAAGGCGACGGCACCCTGGGTGTAGCTAGACCAGCGATGGCTCGCTGTGGCTCTTCAGCGGCTTGGCTGGAGTCCCAGCCGCCCCTTCTTCTTAAGAATGCTGCTCCTCCCTCTGTCCAGCCAGGCGCTTCCATTGCTCTCTCCTCCTTTGCTTCCGATCCCTGTAAGCTATGAGGCATACAGCTAGGTCAGCAGGCTCCATGCTCCTGATGTACTCCTCCTGCAAGATAATAGAGAGAGACGCGTGGATTAGCATGGTTGTATAAGAACCTCTCTTGGTTGAGTCTGAAGGCCCCTTAATGCACCCGGAGAGTGCTGGCAACCACTTGGATAGCGCTGCATGGCTGCTTGAAACCCCACCTTCCTTTGCCCCACTCCCCCTGACAGATTGGCAGCAGCTTCACCCACTGGACTGCATGCTGTGCTCTCAGCTCAGGTGCAGGCATTCTCCTAACCCACACTGCAAGGCTGCACTGTTAGCTTGAACCAGGTGGTGGGGAGACTGAATGAACATAAATGATGACATTGCAAGAGGCTGTGAGCGCCTCCACCAGTAACTGCTCCATGGCCAGCTTTCGCAAGGAGATTGTACAATGTGCCCAGTCATACAACTGTTCTACGGTCCACTAAAATGCTCATTAGTTGCAGCCTGTGCCCGAGGGGTGACAAGCTTGAGTGGGCAGATAAACTAGGGGCCTAACTCCAAGCATGTCAATGTGGTTGTGCCTGAACTGTCTCAGCTGCAGAGGAATGGTCACTCTATACAAGGTTTCTCTAAAGTGTGGCTGCATCCCTTCACCCCCACCCTGCACGTGCTTGTGCACTACCATCAGCTGGACTGCCTTTGTCCCCCACAACTCACCTCAGATGCAGTGCAGCTCTTATACCCCCCACAACTCACCCCAACTGCAGTGCGCCCCTTGCCCTGGCACTGTACTGTTAGCCAGCCAGGAAAAAGCGACTTGCCTGTGCCCTCGCCTGAATGCACGACGCCTCAACCTTGAAACCCAACGAGTGACCCTTGCGAGCACTGCGCAATGTTAGTGTGCACTCACCTCTGAGTTCCCCTCGAAGTTCAGCTCACCAGCTGCATGCCTTTTAAATGCCATTATGAAACACACCGGTGTGATTGTGCCCGCATGGGGGCTTGATTCCAGTGAGCAGGGCTTATGAAATGCAGATGTAGTAAAATGACGTTCCCGAGTTTTTTATTAAAAATGTATTAAAATGACGTTCCAGCGGCCCGCCATTGACGGGTGGAGTGGACAATCGCAAACTGGTTTCACAACGATTTTTGGCCTTCCCGCCATATTGTCCATTCATGCCCACCATGATGCCTGATGCCAACAGGGACAGAAAATTCTGGCCAACATTTCTGTTGTACTCATTGCCTATTTTCTCCTCTTAATTCAGGGGCTCTGAGATTGACTACCACCTGGGAGGTGGTTACTCTTAGGCTTCAAAAGGCTACCATACCTCCCCAACAGCCTATAGCATTCTACCCATTGCATTCTGTCTGTTTCAACTGCAGCACCATACACACACAGCTCATTGCATGCAACACATACTTGCTTTGTTCTGCATGTACTGCACATGATATGTCCTTCTAATTTTATAGAACCCCTACCAAAAGTAACTTGCAAAAATATATTTTCACAAGCTTATTACAAATACAGTCTCGACATAAACACTCAACAGAGGTATTTATCTCAACCTAATCAATAGTATTACAGTCAATAGTAGATGATGCTTCTGATTTTAGAAGCTCAGTTGTACACAAGAAGATAAAGGCTGGGGAATCTGCAATGCTCATAAAGGAACAATTCTACTGATGTGACTTGGTGTTAAATGGAAGACATTTTATTCTTCAGCACAACTAGCTTCTTCAATATCAATGTGTCTTTCCACCCCACCCTCACTAGAGCTGTACCTTGAGTATCCTGCTTTCCATTCTTAATTAGCACTTTTCTTAGATAATATCACCACCTTCAACACCTCTTTGATCCTTTTGTCTGTGTCATCTTTTGATTATCTTCTCCTATCACTGCTTGCTTATCCCCACAACCACCCCACCCTCAACTTCTCTCTCCCCCCGCCCCCCACCTTAGACCAGCTTATATTTCACTCCTCTCCTAACTATACTTCAGTTCTGCCGAAGGGTCGTGAGGACTCGAAACGTCAACTGATTTCTTCTTCACCGATGCTGCCAGACCTGCTGAGTTTTTCCAGGTAATTCTGTTTTTGTTTTGCATTGTACATTGCCTGATAGACATTCAGTTTCTCATGAAATAGCTGCAACAGTCTTCAATGGCATAACAGGTAACATTAGGACAAACATAACATATAGGAAAGAGAGTGAAATTCTGACAGTCACAAATTTGATGAATCATTAAAGCAAAATCCCTGTTTGCTTATTGAAGTGGTTTGAGTGAATGCCAAGGTTGTTAGGACACTATTTGAAGAAGACCCAGAGACTTCGCTTGATGTCCAGGTTAACATTCCTGCCCCAACCAACACTACCATTCAGTCATCTCATGGTTGTTTCTGGATTGCTGCAGGCACAGAATGGCTGCTGCATTTATCTACATAACCAGTCACTGCAGCTCAAAAGTAATTCATTCTGTGCTGGAATTTCTATGACCCTAAAACTGGGAATTTCTTCAGACCTGCTCCTTCTCCACCACTAACTTTATCAGAAGCGGAGCGGAAGCCCCATTAATGCATGTAAACGGGCAAAAGGCTACACTTTGAGAAAAGTTAAGATACTGAGTGCGAGCAGTTCCAAGGAAATCCCTGCCCTATGTTTCATCATGATAAAACATTACATAATCTCATTGTTTGTATAGATGATAAGACGATACACATGATCACACACCAGCTAAAACATGGAACAAAGGCAAGCTGATTCATCACTAAAAACGCTTTGAAATACTAATGTATTGACCGTGGTAGGCATAACATTTGCTCAGTTTACAGTTTACACGTCCTATGTGGATGAAAAGTGATAATGAAACACATGCTAGTCATAGACAATTGGATGTGTTTGAACTATTTTCTTTTCTACTAATTTCTGAGTCATAAATCATTTACTATTTAAAAAGTTGAGCAGTTTATAGCCAATAAAAACTGCATAAAACCATATAAATGACTTGGGACTCTGAGGGCCTTTCAGCTGCAGTTTACAACCATCATAAATCAAGGTTATACGGTTAGGTGGGCAATGGGATTTTACTGTAATTTGAGAAAGCACTTTAAAAATATTGTAAAACAGTCAGCCCCGACGAATGAACATATTAAAACTTTTCATTCTATTCTCTGAAAAATGGATTGGTTCAGAGTTTGTGTCAATTTATTTGTGGTAAAATGGTGGCAGCCAGTTTAGCGCGCTGATCTCTATAATATTTAGAAAACAGATCTCATTGGACCCTTCCTTCGCCCAGCTGATGCCTAAAATGTTTTGTTTTGCTCCCTGTGCATTTAGTGTGGAAAGCAGCAGGCTACTCGGAGAATTGATCGTTGCAGAACAACACAGCTGGCAGAAGTACAGAGCCCTACAATTTATGCGCTTGCAGATCTGGCAGCCTTGCTCACAGCCGTGTCATCCGAACAGACTCTTGACAAAGGCTGCAATTTTGTTGCCAGTCTAAAAAGGGCATGAACTGCTGGTGGCAAAATAATCCGAGAAACTCGCCCTCCTCGGTGCCTGTGCCAGAATCCTCCCTTTTCAAACAATAAAAAGAGGGGGGAGGACATGAAAAGCTTAAATATGTGCAAGTGGCTGAGGATTGATTTATGTTACAATTAAAGCCCTTTTCCTCGTGGCTTGCTTTGCCAAGGAACCGTGTTGCAGCATTTAAAGGGCTCAGAAGAAGTGCAGGCAAACAAGGAAGAACACGCATTTGCTTTTCTGTTACAAACAAGGCAAGCACAGAATTCTCATTCCGAAGTTCATTGGCTGTCACCCTTTCTTAGTAGCACACAGCAAATGAATAGACAACGCACCCTAGAAGCCAGGCAGCAGATAATAGACGCCATCTAATTCGCATTCTCTTGCAAGACTTTCATCATGTAATTGCTTCAATTGTAGAAGGTATTTAAAGAAAATTGCAGCAGAGCACTTGTAAAATTAATTTGGTGTTCCCCATTAAGGTTGACTTTTAGTGAAATGTGATCTGAACTGAGATTCCCCTGGGTACACCAAAGGATGAACTTACCCATTCTTTAAAACCGCAATTCTAGAAGGGGAGTGTAGTCCCCCAGGCTTCTGTCTTGTCAGCTGCGTTATGCTTCCCGGGTGTTTGATGATCAAAATAGCAATGGCAACAACTACTTTTGTTTATACGGCAGCTTTAACATTTAAGAAACATTCTAAGTTGGTTCAACAGATGCACAATCAACAAAATAGATGACAAGCCATGAAGAAGGAGATATTAGGAGAAGTGAACAAAAGCTTGAGAGAGAAAGTGCTTTAGGCAGGACCTGAAAGGAGAAGGAGGTGGAGAGGCAGAACAATTTAAGGGAGAGGGGTTTCAGAATATGGAGACAAGGCTGCTGAAGGCAAGGCCACTTGGGTCCAATTGGAAGTGGGGATGTATAAGAGGGAAGTGGTAGATAATGGAAAGTTGATGGGGGAGAGGATCAGTAGGGTTGGAGGAGCTCACAAGGTGTCATGAAAAGCCAATTACAGCCAAAAATTATTATGGGCATATTGAGCTTTTTAAGCAAGACTTGTGTGTTTTTAAAGAAATGCAAGCAAGGACACTAAGCAAAAGATGGCAGATAATGTAATGTTTCACCACTTTCTGGGAAATTCCTATGTGGCTTATATTGACCGGCCTGTCCGGAGAGAAAATGGAGTGTCATACCTCAAAAGATATCATGGCCTTCTTCAAGCAGAGACACTTAAAAGGGAGATGTAAAAGACTGACCTTTAATCTTCAGAGACAAAAGACTGATTACCACGTTTCAGCAGGCATCTAAAATCCATCTCCCGTTGATTCATATCTCAGAATATGTAAAATGGTCGGAGATCAAAAAAAACAGACTCTGGGAAAGACATAGGGCAGAATTTTCTGCCTGTTGGGCGGGCGAGCCCAACCCACTCTCCAGCGGACAGGGAGCCAATCCCCGCCGGAGAAGCAGGCCCCGCCGCCATTTTAATTGGGCGGGCCAATTAAGGTCCGCCCAGCGTGATGTCCGCCGGGAAGCGCTATGCGCCTTCCTGTGCGGGCGGGGGAGGATTCCCCAAATGCGAGAGTGTGCTCTTTCGTGCATGCGCACAAAAGAGCACACATCTCACTGAGGCTAAGTGCTGCCTCAGGGAGATCGCTGAAATCCTCATAAACTTTAAAAATAGAAAAATAAGAAAATCATTAACATGTCCCCCTCCTGTGACAATGTCACACAAGATGGGACATGTTAATAAATTTCAGTGAAACTTTAATAAAGTGTTTTAAACCCTACATGAAACCTCATCCCACCAGTGGATGAGGTTTCATGTTTTTTCAGAAGCCCGTCGGGGCTCCTGGCCTGCCCACCAACCTTAAGGTTGGACGGGCAGGTCCTTTAATTGCTTTAATTATCCTGTTAATGGCCTCAATTAGCCATTGACAGGTCGGCAGGCGGACAGCTGATCTTACTGTGCCCCCGCCTTCCTAAAAATTTAAATGGGGCAGGATGACATCAGGGGTTCTGCCCGACATCATCCCATGTCACTTTTGGGTTGGCAAGCGGGCCCCGCCCCCAGCTCGACGACAGAAAAAGTCAGCCCATTGTTTTCTCCCTTACAGGAATACACAAGGAAAAATGGATTAAAAAATTAGCTTCAGAGCAGTCTTGGTGTGCTAGTGTGCTGTGTGTGTGAGAGCAAGAAGAAGATCACCTAGTCAAATCACCTAGATCACCTAGAAGAACTAGTCGTCCTTGCAGTTGCAGGCAAAGTCTCTCTCCCTCTCTCTGTTGCTGGAGGCAAGTCAGCAAAGCCACAATCAAAAAGGAAATAGGACAGCTTCTTCTGCCAACCTGCAGAACCAAGTGTCTCCAAACCAACTGCTAAACTGCCAAAGTCAGCTCTACCGGAATCACCCAACTTAACGGCCGCAACGTATTGCCATCTATATCTCACGAACAAGCCAAAGACTGATTTGTATATCTTTTCTGACTTTATTTTTAGACTCTTAACTTTTCATTTCTTTTCTCTGTACATGTGTGTTGCATTTTTATTATTTTTCTCAGGTTTTTAGTAACTAACAAACATACTCTTTCTTTGGCTCAAGAAAGCCTGATTAAATTGCCCCCTTCTAAATCATAAGTACATTTGGACTGGGAAAAAGTACCACAGGGGAAGGAATCCCTTTTAAATTAACCTTGTTGCAACCAACCAAGGGGGTTGAATTAAGTGGAGCCAGCTCATTCTTCCTCACCCGAGAGGATAACAAAATTGGGGTCCTCCTCGGGAAGTTAACAAGTTGGGGGATCTCGCCTGGGGACTGGTCGTAACACAAAGATCAAGAGGACTGATGCAATGAAGAGATTTAAACGTGAGAATGTGAATTTTAAATTTGAGGTACTCAGGGAGCTAATACAGTTTAGCCAGGGCTGTGATAATGAGTCAGTCAGGCTGAATGCAGAATAAGCAGGATTTTGGATAAGCTGATTAGGAATGCAGGAGGGTGGATAGGAGATCAGTCATATGACTGCTGGAATAATTGATTCTGGTATGGATGAGAATTTCAGATGGATTCAATCTGGAAGAGAGACATATGATATCACAGGGATGGATCATTCTTTATGGTAGAGAAGGTAGTGATCAGAAACTACCAAAGTTGTGAACAGCTTGAGACAGCGGTTGAGCCGGGGGGGAGAGAATCAATGGCAAGAGCTTATTTCTGGGCCTGAGGATACGGCATGATTCTTTTGGATATCTAGCTGCAGGAAGTTGCATTTCATCCAAGATTGGATCCTGGACAAATAGTCTAACCAAACAATGGTGGGGATGAGAGAGGCAGTGGGGAGGTTTAGCGGGGTGTCATCAGTCTAGATATGCAACCTGACTCTATGCCAACAGATGATTGTCAGTAAAGAGCAGTAGTAGACAAGGAAGATATCAGGGGGTCAAGGGGAGACAGTTTAAGCAGACCTGAACAGTAGATTTTAGTTTAACTTGACCATTTATAGGGAAGTTTTAACATTATATTAACTGCAGTAAGTTAACAAGGCCCAAGATGCCTTTCTGTCATAACATTAGCCCAAAGAAGTCATTTTATATTCTGTACTTTATAGTCATTCACTTGTGTTAATTCATTACAGTCTGAATGCAGCCAGTCAGCAACAGATGCTCGAATAAGTAGTGAGCCTCAATGTATAATTGAAGGAAAAGTGATTCATCAAGTAGTTATTAAAGGCTGGATGTTTGAAGCTTAAAGTATTAATTTGCTGCTGTTAGCTTTATCTGTGGGAACAGAGTAATCAATGCTACTGTCCTTGACCACCCAAAGCAGATACAAATGAATGAATGGAGACTTGTCCAAACTCAGATAAGAAAAAAAATCTTGAAATGTCCCACAGCTCTTTTCCATGGAATAATGTACATAACTGGCCAAATTCAATAAAATTAACCCAGTAACAACAATGACCAACTGGCGAGATGAGGTAATGCTAATTCAAGGGTTAAAAGTGGGTTTCGAGAACCATCTTGCTGCTAGGTCTGGAGGTACTGGGTGCTCCCTGGGGCAGGATTTATGAGAAATTGCTGTCAGAGCGGGAACCTGTCGGACATTTACACTTCCACCTGGGGGTTACTGCTCAAATCGAAGGTGTAAAAGTCAGTTCTGTATTGATAAGTATATCTTTAGTTTCTTTTTAAATAAAGTTTGATATTATTTTCTATTTCTGAGTCCTCGCTTGTCTTATGGTTGAGTCTCGTTCGAATTAATCAGTTCAGAATTAATCAGTATCGATTCGGAACCAACTAATTCGACCTTGCGCAACTAAATTAAACTGGATCTAGATATCAATTAAATATCCCTTTATAACGGACAGCAGCACGAGAACAAATCCTTGGAGGGGGATTTGAGGGAAATAAGCTTGCAGGGCTAGGAGGGTAGAGCAGGGGAATGTGATTTACTGGATTGCTGTATAGAGAGCTGGCATGGACTCAATGGGCAGAATGGCCTCCTCCTATGCCATAATGACTCTATGATTCTGGAGGCCATGGGAAGACAAGCCATTGCTTTGCTGGTCTGGTGTCAATACTGTTTAAAGCTTCCAATTATTCATATTCACCTTCTTCCAAAAATAATGTCACCTCATTCTAAAGAATCAGTTGTATTCACAATAGAGGTGAATCATTAATCCAGGTTTGCAGATTTGATTTACGACTGTATGACATTACATAATTTAATTGGTCTGTGAAAGATAACTGCATAATATATTAAGCTGTGGCATACAAATTATTGTGAGTGATAAAATGGGGTTAAATGCTTAACAATTGAATGATCTTCTGCTATCTTAATGCAGACTTTAATCTGTTTATTTAAAATGGCTTAACTTCACCACAACAGTAATGGATGAAAGAATGCCATATGAAAGTATCAAGTGCTTGCTCATATGTTTGCTTAGCAAGTGCTATGGGCAATGAACAATTATATTTGTGTTTATATATCATGGACTATGATGTTGTTATCCATGGGAACTGACCTAAATTACTCCTGTTTGATATTTTTCAACACTGCATTACATAAAATATTGTGTAAAATTTTAAAGAAAGCCTGAACTTAACAATTCTGCAACTAAATTCACAGGCCCAGATTTTCACAATGACAGAGAGTCTCTCTGTCATGGCGAAAATCCCAGAAATGGCGGAAAATTCTACCTTTTGCCCCCAAAGAATGGGGGTGGGATGGGAGTCAGGCCGGGGTTCGTACATGCACAGTTTACAGAGGAAGCTGGCCATTTAATTCATCAGCTGCCTCCATTGAAGTGGGATGTTGGTAGGTTAGGAATGTGAAACCCAAAGAGCGCAGATTAGACCAGATCAGATAAAGTCTGAACTTGGCAGATTTGTTTGGATAGCCAGGGTACCTCTTTAGAGAGGTAGGGTATTCCTTTGGATATGGTCCTGGGACATATTTAGGTGAGATAAGGCACCCTATGGGCAAAGTAAGGCACCCTTTAGGATTAAAAATAAACATGATTGCATGTAAAAATGCATAAACTCATTGGAATTGCCAAAGCTCTCAGAGAACTGTCATGCTGTCAGTGAACTGTCAAGCTGGCAAAGAACTGTCAAGAAACTGTCAAAGCTGTCAAAGAGCTGTCAAAGATGTGTCAAAGGATACTAGGTAAGTTGACATGGAGCAGGTAAGGGCAAAGGGTGGTGGGTGAGATGCATGGGTTGGTAATAAGTTGGCATAGGGACTATAAAGGGCCATGTGGATGAGGGGTTATGAGGGACCATGGGGATTGATAATGGGGAATGGGTTAGCACAATGGGTATGAGGGACCATGGGGCAGTGGGTGGGGGCATGAGGTGGCATAGGTTGGCATGGATAGGGCATGGGGAGTGTGTGGGTGGTGAAGAGTGAGGGGTGAGTGCTGGAGGGCTGTTTTTTGTTTTAATCCTTTAAAAAAATAACTAGTGCCGGAGCATACAGGCAGGCCTTCCATCCAGCCCACCTCCACACCCATCAGCCTCCACATTTGATCCGTGGCAGAGGGTCTAACCCAGCCCGCCTCCTCTGGAACAAAAATCTCCACCATGGGTGGCCATTTGTGGAGGTTAGGTTCACAGAGCCGGGAATTCTCCTGTCTCTGTGCACCAGACCTGGGAGCGAAAATCTAGGCCATCATTTTTACTGACATCTGAAGGCTCCATGTGAAACATTGTTAAACTTTCTTATCCGTAAGTATCAAGGTCTTGGGATTTGAAATCCTGCTTCAATGAACTTAATGCTGGAATGGCTTCTTTCCTATGATACCATTGCTGTCAATATGGAATCATTTCCAGTAGGCTTTCAAACTTCTTTTTCAAGTTTAAGAGTCAGCTGCTCTGCCACCTCTTTCCACATATTTCTCTTAGTAATAGTGAGTGTTCCACAAAGTCACCGTGGTCCCAGAGATCCTGGCCCACAGTCCACTGCCGACATGGAGACAGTGCCCATGCATGGCAGTACCTAGGATATGGGTTAATAATACACAGTTTATGTTTAACCTTACAAGCCTGCAGATTTCTCCATGAAACACCAAACAACCTTTACAACATTGTGGCAGTGAAGGATGGATCTCCAAATCCCAGAGAAGCTGGAAAGGGAACCTAGAATCTCAAAGCATGAAGAAGTAAAGAAACTGAAACCTGACCTTAGTGAAAAACACCTAAATTCACGACACGGTTGGAAAGTGTATAAATAAAAAACTCCATTACAGGCGTGGAGGCTGACGGACGCCACCAGGGCATGTGGAGGTTTATTGCCTCTTGATCGAATGCAGAGTGTCAAGGAACGTAGCTGGGTATTAAACAGCTGAGCAAAATTCAAAAAGGGGGAAAAAAAAGCTGAAAGGCAGCAAAAGAATCCACCACGTAGATGGAAAGCCAGGCCTGAGCAGACATAGAGGCAGGGCTAAGGACCTGGCTAAATCACAAGAAGGCTGAGCAAAATTCAAAAAAAAAGGGGGGAAAAAGGCTGAAAAAGAAGGAATAATCCACTGTTCAGATGAAAAGCCAGACCTGAGTGAAAGCAAAGTCAACAGACTGAGCCAAATCACAAGAAGGGTGAGCCAAAAATACAGTAAAAAAGCTAAACTTACCTTTCAAAATAGGCAACCATCAGAATCAGCACATCCAGAGCTCAGCTGGAAGAAAGCTGCAGCAAGGTTCCCAGCTGGCACCAGAACATGAGGTGGCCGAGCCGAATTGAAAAAAGAACGCTTTTTTAAAAAATGCTGCAGGCAGAGTTAAAAAAAATGCCTTATAGACATTTCCCAAGGTTAAAGAGGCGAGTGCTGGCCCAAAATGTTTTCTTTCTAAACTACTTGCAAAATCAATTAGTTTGAAAAAAAAACAGCCCATCGGCATTGTGGGAACCCGCCGAAACTGATGAATTGTGGGAAGAACAGAGAGCTAGAAAATAAACTGGCAGCTGCAGAGCCATTTTGAAGGGGAAAGAAACATTTGAAGAGGTTCTCACCTATTACAAAAAATGGCCATGGATAGTAAATTAAATCAGATTAGGCTAAGACAAGGGCCGAAACAGACCCAAAATTGGGAATCTTGGAGTAGGAAATTTTTAGATTACAAGGGTACATCAAGATTAAGTAAGAAATCAGGAGAAGTACAAATTGATACATTTTTATACTTGTTTGATATATTTGCAGGTGAGGTAATCCTAAAACAGGGTATTGATGAATCCTCCACCACATTTAGTCAGATATTAAAAGCCTTTGCAAATATTTAAATCTCCAAGCTGTGGAGAGCGCAGACCTTAAAAGGAGGTCTAGAAAACTCCAAAAAGCAGCGCGGGAGATAGAAGACTCCAGAGCGAGGGTGACAAAAGACCCCAGAGTTAGGGAGAAAAAAGACCCCAGACTGAGGGAGACAGAAGACCCCAGAGTGAGGGATACAGAAGACCCCAGAGTGAGGGAGACAGAAGACCCCAGGCTGAGGGAGACAGGAGACACCAGAGTGAGGGAGACAATACTCAAGCAAACCACAAGATGGTTGCAGGCCATGTCAGTGCAATGAAATGCACAAACTGAAGAGTTCAGTGCAGAATAAAAAAGAGGCTGAGAAGCAGCCAAAAGCTTTAAAAATGGCTCTTTTTGAAACTGCTGACACATTACCCAAACAGCAACAACAGCTGGCTGTGTGGAGCAAGCAGCTGGCTGTGAATGAAGGAAAGCTACATGAGATAACCCAAAAGAAACAAAACCTGGAAAAGAAAAATGAAGCTATTCCACAGGAATCAGATCGTATCGGATCTGAGTGGAAAGAAACCAACCAGAAGTACTTCCAAGCACAACAGCAGGCAGAAAAGGTACTCAAAGAAGTTGCTGCCCTGAAAGACTCTGAAGAATCAATACATAGCCCTGGATAAACATGAGGAGCTAAAAGAGATGTTGAATACTACAGCAAAAGCAACGTTGGAGCTATCAGTAACGATAAAGCAATGCATCGAAGTGCAGCATGATTGGCAAGAGGTCAACAAGAAAATAAACAGTTGAAAGAGCAGCTGATTGTCTTTCAAGATCAAATGTAAAAGAAGTATGCAACCCTTCTTGAACAGCAGAATGGAAGAACAACAGAAGAAACTCAAGGAGACTCTGTTGAATTACAAGAAAAATCAAGATGAAGCAAGTGATCTCCGCAAAGAAAAGGAAAACCTAATGACAGACCTTCACACGCTACAAGGATCCCTTAGGTCAGAGTTTGATCCTCTGGAATATTATGAAGAGAAGCAAAATGAATTTAATGTCATAAAGACAAAAAGCTAAAAGCTATTGCGGATGCTGGAAATCCAAAACAAAAACAGAATTACCTGGAAAAACTCAGCAGGTCTGGCAGCATCAGTGGAGAAGAAATCAGTTAACGTTTCGAGTCTTCATGACCCTTTGGCAGAATTGAGTATAGATAGGAGAAAGATGAAATATAAGCTGGTCTAAGGTGGGAGGGCGGGGGGAGAGAGAAGTTGAGGGTGTGGTGATTGTGGAGATAAGCAAGCAGTGATAGGAGCAGATAATCAAAAGATGTCACAGACAAAAGGATCAAAGAGGTGTTGAAGGTGGTGATATTGTCTAAGAAAAGTGCTAATTAAGAATGGAAGACAGGATACTCAAGGTACAGCTCTAGTGGGGGTGGGGTGGAAAGACTAACAAAGTTTTAGTTTTAGATTTAAAAATAATGGAAATAATGTATTGTTTAAAAATAATAAAAATAATCTCCACCCCTCCATCATTTTCACATGGTCCATCTCTGACACTTCTCTTCCCTTCCTTGACCTCTCTGTCTCAATTTCTGATGATAGACTGTCCACCGATATCCATTAGAAACCTACCGACTCCCACAGCTACCTCGACTACAGCTCCTCACACCCCGCTTCCTGTAAGGACTCCATCCCATTCTCTCAGTTCCTTCGCCTCCGTCGCATCTGTTCTGATGACGCTACCTTCAAAAACAGCTCCTCTGACATGTCCTCCTTCTTCCTTAACCGAGGTTTTCCACCCACGGTCGTTGACAGGGCCCTCAACCGTGTCCGGCCCATATCCCGTGCATCCTCCCTCACGCCTTCTCCTCCTTCCCAGAAACATGATAGGGTCCCCCTTGTCCTCACTTATCACCCCACCAGCCTCCGCATTCAAAGGATCATCCTCCGCCATTTCCGCCAACTCCAGCATGATGCCACCACCAAACACATCTTCCCTTCACCCCCCTGACGGCATTCCATAGGGATCGTTCCCTCCAGGACACCCTGGTCCACTCCTCCATCACCCCCTACTCCTCAACCCCCACCTATGGCACCTCCCCATGCCCACGCAGAAGATGCAACACCGGCCCCTTCACTTCCTCTCTCCTCACCGTCCAAGGGCCCAAACACTCCTTTCAAGTGAAGCAGCATTTCACTTGCATTTCCCCTAACTTAGTCTACTGCATTCGTTGCTCCCAATGCGGTCTCCTCTACATTGGAGAGACCAAACGCAAACTGGGCGACCGCTTTGCAGAACACCTGCGGTCTGTCCGCAAGAAAGACCCAAACCTCCCTGTCGCTTGCCATTTTAACACTCCACCCTGTTCTCTTGCCCACATGTCTGTCCTTGGCTTGCTGCATTGTTCCAGTGAAGCCCAACGCAAACTGGAGGAACAGCACCTCATCTTCCGACTAGGCACTTTACAGCCTTCCGGGCTGAATATTGAATTCAACAACTTTAGATCTTAAACTCCCCCTCCCCCCATCCCCACCCCGTTTCTCCCCCCTCCCTTTTCAATAATTTATATAGATTCTTCTTTTCCCACCTATTTCCATTATTTTTAAATCTAAAACTAAAACTTTGTTAGTCTTTCCACCCCACCCCCACTAGAGCTGTACCTTGAGTATCCTGTCTTCCATTCTTAATTAGCACTTTTCTTAGACAATATCACCACCTTCAACACCTCTTTGATCCTTTTGTCTGTGACATCTTTTGATTATCTGCTCCTATCACTGCTTGCTTATCTCCACAATCACCACACCCTCAACTTCTCTCTCCCCCCCCCGCCCCCCCCCACCTTAAACCAGCTTATATTTCATCTTTCTCCTAACTATACTCAGTTCTGCCGAAGGGTCATGAAGACTCGAAACGTTAACTGATTTCTTCTCCACCGATGCTGCCAGACCTGCTGAGTTTTTCCAGGTAATTCTGTTTTTGTTTTGAATTTAATGTCACTCTGAAAGAACTGAAGAACTAGTTGGCAGAGAAGACTCAGCAATGTTAAATATTCCAGGATGAAGCCAAGAGGCACAAGAAAGAAGCTGAAGAGCTGAAGAATCAGCTGAATGGAAAAGAGGAGGCATTGAAAGGAAAAGCCGTAGAACTTTCCAAGCTGCAAGCGGATAATGAAGCCAGGAGTAGCACAATTACAGAACTGAAACAAGTTAAGACTTTGCCAGAGACAGATCTGGCCAACAGTGAAATGAAAATGAAGGGCAAGTACAAAGCTCTGCTACAGACAGGGAAAGAAAAGACAGGAATAAGATTGGAAAATGTAAATCCAACACTGAAGCTCAGGGAACTAGAAGAAAAAGCAATGGATGCCTCAAACATACTGAGAACCATTGAGTTGTTACAACATGAAACAGTTGAAATTGTGAAACAAAGTGGGAATGAAGGTTCTATAAAAACAAAAAGCTAAAAGCTACTGCGGATGCTGGAAATCCAAAACAAAAACAGAATTACCTGGAAAAACTCAGCAGGTCTGGCAGCATCGGTGGAGAAGAAATCAGTCAACGTTTCGAGTCTTCATGACCCTTCGGCAGAACTGAAGCATAGTTAGGAGAAAGATGAAATAAGGTTCTATTTTTGAAACATCCAGGAAGAATATGGCAGATCCTATGGAAAAGGAAAATCTGAGCCCACTCTAGCAAGAACGGGGTGAACATTCCCTTAGGAAGGAATGGAACAAGCCCATTGTGTCCAAACAGAGCAGATCAGTTGTTGATAAAGAGAAACGCAACTCAAAGACTCAAAGGAGTGCAAAAAGCAAATCAAATGGAGATAACCAAGTACCAGGAACACAGAGTACCACAATTTCAATGCCAAACCAACAAAATCAATCCTAAGCAACTGAGACCACCAAATGTGACAGAATGAGATTTGGGAGAATTGTCAAGCCTCCAGACCATCTGAATTTATAAAATCAGAGACTTAAGCGGGGGAGTAGGGGTAGCAAACAAAGTAAGGATTGTATTGTAAACGTATTTGGGTAAGGACTTGGGGGGAGGTGTAGGATAAGGGTATTTGGCTGAGTAAGGGTTAATATGGGAACTATACTACCCACAGTATGATGTAGAGAGTCACGTGATAGTAGGCTGTAGAGAAGAGTCTGGAAGCGGTCATCATGGAGACAGCACCCATGAATGGCAATACCTCGGATAAGTACATAGTTATGGGTTAATAATAAATGGTTTATGTTTAACCACACAAGTGTCCAGACCTCTCCGTGAAACACCAAACAACCTTTACTAAACCAACCTGCTGAAATTACAACACAAGCCTACCTATGTGCATGCTGAACAGTGTAAAGAGCATGCTATAGATGGAGATAAGTGATCCACAACCAAAGGATAAGATCAAAGCTCTGCAGTCCTGCAACCTCCAAGCATGAGTGGTGGTGGATAATTCAACAGTAAACAAGATGAGGATTTTCCATGAATATTACTGTCCTTAATGAGGGTAGAACCCAGCACGAGTGCAAGGGGCAAGGCCAAAGCATTTAAAACACTTTTGAAGCTGAATGGTTGATCCATTTCAGCATGCTCCTGAGGTCCCCACAATGACAGAAATCAGCCTTCAGATAATTTGATTCACTCCATGTGACATTAAGCTGAAAGCACTGGATAAAACAAATGCTATGGGTTGAAAATATGTCAGCAGTAGCACTGAAGACTTATGCTCCAGAACTAGCTGCGTCTTCAGCCAAGCTGTTTCAGTACATTTACAAAACTGACATCTACCCAGTAAAGTGGAAAATTGTCCTGTCCACAAAAAGTAGGACAAAATCAATCTGGTCAATTACCGCCCCCTCAGTCTACTCTCTATCAGCAAAGTGATGGGAAGGGGTCATCAGCAATGCCATAAAGCAGCACGTACTCAGCAATAACTTTAGATGTGAAAGCATTAGAGAGGGTGCAGAAAAGATTCATGAGAATAGTCACAAGGATGAGCAATTTCAGTAACATAGATGGATTAGAGAAATTGGGACTGTTTTCCTTCGAGAAAGGAAGGTTGAGTGGAGATTTGATAGATGTATTCAAAATCATGAGAGATCCTGAAAGAGCAGACAGGGAAAAAAACTGTTCCCATTGGTAGAGGGACTGAAAGCAAGAAGACACAGATTTAAGGTAATTGACAAAAGAGAAAAAACTTTTCCAAGCAGCGAGTGGTTAGGATCTGGAATGCACTGCCTGAGACTGTGGTGGAGATAGGTTCAACTGAGGCATTGAAGAGGGAATTGATTGTTATCTGTAAAGGAAGAATGTGCAAGGCTACGGGGTGAAGGCAGAAGAGTGGCTCTTGGTAAATTGCTTATATAGAGAACTGGCACAGACACAATGGGCCTCCTTCTGTGCTGTTACAATTCTGTGAATCTGTCATAGATGTTCAGTTTGGGTTCTGCCAGGGGCATGCAGCTCCAGACCTCATTACAGCCTTTGTCCAAACATGTTCCAAAGAGTTGAATTCCAGAAGTGAGCTGAGAGTGACTGCCTTTGACATCAAGGCAGCATTTGACCCAGTGTGACATCAAGCTAGTAGAATTGAAATTTCTCCACTGGCTTGAGCCATAACTAGCACAAAGTGAGATGGTTACAGTTGCTGGATGCCAATCACTTCAAACCTAAGACATGGCTGCAGGAATTCCTCAGGGTGGTGTTCTAGCCCCAACCATCTTCAGGGGCTTCATAAATGCCCTTCCCTTCATCATAAGGGAAGAACTGAGAATGTTCGCTGATGATTGCACTGCATTCAATTCCATTTGCAACTCACCTGATAATGAAGCAGTCGATGCACTCATGCAGGAAGACCTGGACAACATTCAAACTTTGGCTGATAATTGGCAAGTAACATTTGTTTCACACAAGTGCCAGGCAATGACCTCCAACTTGAGAGAATCCAATTACCTCTGCTTGACATTTAACGGCATTATCTCACAACATCAATGTCCCAGGTGGTCACCATTGATCAGAAACTTAACTGAATTAGCCACATAAATACTATGGTAACAAGAGCAAATCAGAGACTGGATAATATGAAATACGAAATACGAAATAGGAGCAGAAGTCGGCCATTCGGCCCCTTGAGCCTGCTCCGCCATTCAATAAGATCATGGCTGATCTGCTTGTGTTTCGAGTTCCTCATTCCCAACTACCCCAGTAACCTTTGATTCCCTCGCCTAACAAGAATCTATCTACCTCTGCCTTAAAAATATTCAGTGTCCCTGCCTCCACTGCCTTCTGAGGCAGAGAGTTCCAAAGTCGCACAACCCTCTGAGAGAAAAAAATTCTCCTCGTCTCTGTCCTATAAGGGCCACCCCTAATTTTAAAACATTGCCCTCTAGTTCTGGACTCGCCCACAAAAGGAAACATCCTTTCTACGTCCACCTTGTCAAGACCATTCAGGATCTTATAAACTTCAATCAAGTCACCCCTCACTCTTCTAAACTCCAATGGAAGCAAATGAATTACCTCCTGACTCCCTAAAGCCATTCTGCCATCTACAAGGCACAAGGCTGGAGTGTAAAATACTCTCCCCTTGCCTGGACAAGTGTGGCTCTAACAACAGTCAAGTGTCTCAATTTTATGCAGGACAAAGCAGCCAATTGTCACCTCATCCACTGCCTTAAACCTTCACCCCTTCCACCATTAGCCAAAGTAGCAGCAGTAAGTACCATTTACAAAATGCACTGCAGCAACTTGCCATGGCTTCTTTGACAGCACTTCTGAAATCTGCAACCTTTACCACCTAGAATGACTACAGCAGCAGGTGCATGGGAACACCACCACCTTTAGGTTTCCTTCCAAGTCATACACCATCCCGATTTGAATATATGTTATATGTTGCTGTTCCTTCATCATCACTGGATCAAAATCCTGGAACACCCTATGTAACATCACTGTGGGAGTACCTTCAGCACATCAACTGCAGCATTCACCAGGCAGCTAGAAGATTCACTTTGCTGATCCCTGGGATGAGGCGGTTATCTTATGAGGAAAGTTTGGACAGGTTGGGCCTGAATTCATTGGAATTTAGAAGAATGAGAGGTGATCTTATTGAAACATATAAGATCCTAAGGGGGCTTGACAACGTGGATGCTGAAAAGATGTTTCCCCTTGTGGGAGAGTCCAAAACTAGAGGCAAAGTTTAAAAATAAGAGGTCTCCCATTTAAGACAGAGATAAGGAGAATGTTTTTCTTTCAGAGGGTCATAAGTTTGTGGAACTCTCTTCCCCATTAGGGTCATTGAATATTTGTAAGACAGAGGTAGATAAATTCTTAACTAACAAGGGAATCAAAGGCTATCGGGGATAGGCAGGATAGTGACGCTGAGGCCACAACCAGATTAGTCATGATCTTATTGAATGGTGGAGCAGGCTTGAGGGACCAAATGGCTTAGGCCTGCTCCTAATTCATATGTACGTATATAAGTAGTTGACCACCCACTTCTTAAGGACAATTAGGAATAGGCAATAAATGCTCACCCTTGCCAGTGAGGTTTCAATCCTGGGGATGGATGAATAGAAAATAACTTAAGAATGCATGCCAGTTTCTAGCAATGTTAATGGTAACATTCTTCATTGTTACTGTCCCAAATTGGCAAACTTAGTCCAATATTGGCAACATTGGCTGATTGCGAATTTTCTTTTAAAGACTGTAAAATTATCGATATTTATACAAGGAAAGGTCACATTACCTGTGCAGATTAGGAAATTTCTACCATTCTCTTTGCACAACTCATTTTGTGCTGCTTGGGGTGTACCTGGGAGAAGACTGTTTTTGAATGTTGGTCACCCAGTAAAAAGATTCTTATCACAAATATAAACAGTTTTGTAGTATATATTTTTTTAAATCAAGCATAACTGATGTTTCTTTCTTAATCACATTGAGTCAAAACTTCTCTGATAGAAGAAAAAGCTTTAAAAGTATAAAACTAGATATTCAAACTAGCTTCAGTATGTAATCATATTCAGAGGTTGTTCAAAGCTGACCAGTTATCATTGTAAAGCTATAACCATGACAACCTAGTTTCTATCTGATGTAGTTGAAGGCTTTTGCTCCATTTTCCATTAGCTCAGGCCCCTATTCTTCTTTTATTTCAGTGGTCTTCTCCACTCATCTGACCTTATCCATTCTTTTCATTAACTTCCTTCAGATTACATGCCCTTAAGGATCACAACTTCCAATTGCATTGCAACGACTGAATCACTACAATTTGAATTCCTCTACACCCTTCAGTTGGACAATGGAGGTCTTGTTTATTTTACAAAGATACAATATTTTTGACCTCACACCTCCCCCATTGCTAAAGTTGATGCCAACAAAGCTTTGCTTTGATATCTGTGCCAAATACATTCTTCCTTCTAAACAACTCTTCAGGCTTTTCAAAGCCCTGGATTATCCAGAATTAAATGTTGCTTATATGTGTGGGAGGCGTACTTGGCTTCTCTCATGCTTCTGGACAGAATGCATGAAAAAATGTTGAGTGTTGTTAGGCAATTCCTTTTTCACCTCTAGGTTCTGACATTTCCAGCTTCATTGCAAATCTTTCTTCTGTTTTCACCTGCGCAAGCAAGGCATGGAGAACTTACAATAAATACCCATGTTAGCTGGCACAGAAAGTATGCAAAATTTAATAATAGGGCACAATAAGCACACTGTTCTACCAAAAATACATGTTTGGCATCCAAACCCATTAAATATGGACTGTCTCAAACCTGGTGTCGGGAGAATCATATAATCACAGAAATTACTGCACAGAAGGAGGCCATTCAGTAATTCTGTGTCAAGTTATAAACTCCCCCACCTGTGGAAATTATCATTCACTATTTTTATCCTCAAAACATCGCAAACTTTTGAACATTTCTATTAGATTCCCCCTTAACCCCTTATCTGTTCCAACAAACACAGCACAATCTTTTTGAGTCACTCACTGAAACTGGGTCCTTCTCATCCCCATGTTATTTAATGAATGGAAAGTTGTTTCTTTCCCTAGCCCAGATATACTCTCTATAATTAGGTATCCAATACTCTTGCTGTGATTTGACCAGTATCTCGGAAGGATTCCTTGTCAGATACTTGCTTTTCTACACAATGATACTATTTTTAAAAGTCAGGATCCCATTTTCCATTTTCTGGACATTTACAACCTGCAATTCTCCTTTTAAAGACCAGGGTATCTCTACTCCTAGATCTCTCAGTTTTCTTATTCTATTGAGAATACAACCATTCAACATGTTCCCAATCTTGACTACTCATTGTGATGAATCAATTCACTTAATTGTGTCAAGATACTCTATCTTAAAATGGCTTTGATGAATATTAAATGTGGTATAAAATTAAACAGGCTATTCATTACTGATTATGATAAATAAGTATACTTTACTGCACTAGAAGTACACTGAACTAATGTGACAATGATGCACACATAATGCGTCAATGATAAATTTAAAAGGGACAGTTCTTAATGACATTGAAAAATAGTTGTACTTCACGCTACTGATTATCATAATTCTGGTTGGTTTTATTGTTAAACAAGGATGTAATGGTGGCAGCCTTCCATCTCGTAAGATGATGGTTTGCACCCCGATGGTCAACCTTGTGTTGAGCATTACCTGGCATGGCTCAAAGTCCCACTTTAGTATGGCTGTCTTTGCTGCATTTGCTGCAGAGGAAGCCAGTGGGCTGAGAAAGTGCCCAATTTGCTGGCCTCTGTTTTCTCGGGGCCCTCATCTCAGCTATCTGAGCTTTTCTTTTGTGCTTGCCTCTTTCAGTGCTTCTCCAAACAGTCAGCCTCCAGAGTTCATGACCGTCAACGTCTGCCTCCCAGTTGTCAGTGTCAGTGTTTGCCATCTACACGTCTTGCTTGCAGATGTCTTTGTAGCGCTGGTATGGACGCCTAGGAGGTCATGACCCAGTGGCAAGTTCACCTTACAGAAGGTCTTTGGGCATATAGACATCATCCAATCAATCGTGGCTGAGACAAGCACAGAAGTCATTCGCTTGGCAATGAATGAATGCTGATGGAATTAGAATGCTCCCAGACCCATGATTGGAAATCTTGTCCTGCCCAGAGATGCTGAGTATACGTCTGAGACAACGAAGGTGAAAGCGGTTCAGCCTTTTCTCCTGCCTAGCATATGCTGTCCAGGTCACTGTAGAGGAGTGCTCTGAGGACACAGGCTTGGTAGGCTTACAGTTTGGTGTTCTCAGTCAGGTTATTGTTGTTCCACACTCTCTTATTCAGCTTGAACGTAATAGCTGCAGGTTTAGTGATGTGTGTGTTGATTTCAGCTCAAATAACAGATTGCTGGTTATTGTGGAGCCTAGATATGTGAAGCTATAACTGACCTCCAGTGTCACATCGGCAATGGTGATCGATGGTGTCCTGAGATGTTCCTCAAATCTGGGGACTCTAGGCATGGTACCTGATTACAAAACAGACTGTAGTCATACTCTGGTGTCTGCTGAACACTTGTTTATTAGTACTACAGCTTACAGCATAGGCATGTTGCTCCTGGACATGGCATTCCAACCTCTCTTTCTTGAGAGTCTAACACATGACTGACTGATGTCAGTGCTACAGCATCATCGGCATCATAGATTAGCATATCCCAGCGGTTAACCCTCTATACTACAGACAGTGTGTCCAACAGGTTGATGTGACCCGTCTAGTATGTGAGTGAAGAGCGTTATGGGGGGAATTTTCTCTCCGTTGGGCAGGCTGGGTGGGAGCGGGCGCACAGCCGATCGCCGCCCACGATCGGCTGCGTGCCACCATTTTATGTGGGCAGGTCAATTAAGGCCCGCCTAGCATGACACACACCTGGAAGCGCTGAGCGCTACCTGCGCGGGTTGGAGGAGGAGGGAGAGTCGGGGCCTGCGTTCTTTCGCGCATGCACGCAAAAACGCAGAAATCTCCCTGAGGCAGCTCCGTGCCTCAATGAGATTAATTTCATTCTCAAAAATTGAAAGAAAGAATAAATAAAATTATTCAGACATATCCCCTCAGGTGACATTGTCAAGTTTATGAATTTTGTTGAAACGTTTTATTGAATTTATAAACCCTGCAAGAAACCTTATCCCGCCTGTCGATGAGGTTCCACGAAAAATGTGAAGGCCGCCTTAAGGTTGGACGAGCAGTCCTGACAATTAGTTCAATTAGATTATTAACGGCCTTAACAGTCCTTTGACAGTTTGGTGGGCATGCAGCCGACTCTGGTGCGCGCCCACCAAACTGAAGATCGGAATGACAAGCGGCGACATCGGGACGCACGCGCATCGTCACCGCACGTCATTTTACGCAAAAGCATGCGGGGCCCGCCCCGCACGCTAACCCGAAGATCCTGGCCATGCTTTCTGCTTTTATCTACTGATTTGCTTCTCATTTTCAGTCTACTCCGCTGGCAAGGAGAAATGTGAAAAAGAGACCCAAATGTGTAAGTCTATCCCTTGGCATAGCCTCTTCATTGGCAAGTCCTCAGTTTTGTGCCTCCCATGGTGACACACTGGGTCCTCCACAGCTACAGGCTAAAGCTTCAGAGGAACTCAGAGAGGGCATGGCCCCCAGCCATGCCATATGCAGTCACACTGCCATGTGGACATGCCCTAGCACTCATGAACCAAATTCGCAGCTATGGGCAAATAGCCACATTGCCTTGTGGATACCTTAGGAGGGTTGAAGGGAGTAAACTCTGAGGAAAAAAAGCTGGAGTGGAGCCCAAAGTTGCACTGATGTCTAGATGTGTCATCTTTCCGGCAAATCTTGCAACTAAGCCAGTGCCAAATGTGCTGCTTTGCGTTCCTTTGGACTCAATCAGAGAGGTCAAGAGGGGTGCTCTGATGCTTAGGCAGCCCAGGGTCTCCATCAATTTTGCCCATGCTTGTGCCTTGGAGAGGACACTCCAACTTAGCCTCAGAATGTTAATGCGACATGGGAAACAGCAACTAGGAGTGATAAGACCAACTCGAATGGCGTAGAGAACGGGTGCCGTGGGTTGTCTCTGACAGTGGGAGGGACCATTGTGTCCCACTGGTCAGCTCAAGATGGGTGAACAGTAGTTAGTATGGTGCTGACCCACCACAGTCCAGCTGCTTCAATGGGTGCTTGGAGCTTAGAATGCCTGGTCAACAAATGAATGGAATCCATTGCACCAGACAAACAAACAAAACAAATGAAAAAAAAGATGCCAACTCTTTGATTGGCAAGCTGGAATGTCAGGATCAAGCGCACAGGATTGATCGATGAGGTGCATCTGGTCAATAATGTGTGTGAGACAACTATGATCCACATGGAACTTAATAATGTCATGCCAGTACATATTGTGAATCTTTAACAAATATATATATTTTAAAAAAGCTACATTTTAAAAAGACTGAAAGAGGAAGGTTTCTGAGGACTACCCGATGTTTTTGTGGATTCAATTGTCCTATCTCTTGAGAGAACAATGATACCTTTGATTATGACTCCCTGTAGATTAGGTTAGAGGATAATATGAGGCCCCTTGACATCTTCATTGTAAAAATGTGGATTTGCCTTTTCAAACACAAAAGGTTTCGGCTAACTAAAAACCATAGATGGGAGAAGAGCCCAGACTGCTAACTTAATTTATTATAATACTTTATTTGTGCCATGACACAACACTTCATTCAGCCCCTCGAGCCTGCTCCGTGATTTAATAAGATCATGGCTGATCTGATAGTAACCTGAAATCTGCATCCCACCTACCACCGATAACCTATCACCCCCTTGCTTACCAAGAATCTATCTGCCTTAAAAATATTCAAAGACTCTGCTTCTGCTACCTTTTCATCTCTGTTTTAAAAAGCCGACCCCTTATTTTTAAACAGTGACCCCCAGTTCTAGAGTTTTCCACAAGAGGAAACATCCTCTTCACATCCACCTTGTCAAGACCCCTCAGGATTTTATATGTTTCCATCAAGTTGCCTCTTATTGTTCTAAACTCCAGCAGATACAAGCCTAGTCTGTCCAATCTTTCCTCATAAAACCCACCAATTCCAGGTATTAATCTGGTAAACCTTCTCTGAACTGTTTCTAATGCATTTACATCCTTCCTTAAATAAGGTGACCAATACTATACACAGTACTCAAAATGTGGTCTTACTAGTCATAACCTCCCTAAGTTTGTATTCAACTCCTCACAATAAAGGATAACATTCTATTAGTTTTCCTAATTACTTGCATACTAGCCTTTTGTGATTCATGCACTAGGCCATCCAGATCCCTCTGTACCTCAGAGCTCTACAATATCTCACCATTTAGATAATATGCTACCCTTTTATTCTTCCTGCCAAAATGGACAATTTCACATTTTCCCAGATCATACCACATTTGCCAGATCTTTGCCCACTCACTTAACCTATCTATATCTGTTTGTAGCCTCCTTATGTCCTCTTCACAACTTACTTTCCTACCTATATTTGTGTCATCAGCAAATTTGGCAACCATTCCTTCAATCTCTTCATCCAAGTCATTTACATAAATTGTAAACAGTTGACGTGCCAGCACTGATCGCTGTGGCACACCATTCGTTGTATCTTGCCAGCCTGAAAAGGACCCATTTATGCCTACTCTCTGCTTCCTGTTAGCCGGCCAATCTTCTATCCATGCCCATATGTTATCCTATATACCATGAGCTTTTATTTTCTGCAATAACCTTTGATGTGACACTTTATCAAGTGCCTTCTGGAAATCTAAGTACAGTGCATCCACTGGTTTCCCTTTATCCACAGCACATGTTACTTCCTCAAAGAACTCCAATAAGTTGGTTAAACATGATTTCCCTTTCACAAAACTCTGCCAGAATATCCAGATGTCGTTCAACATAGGGAATGCTAGGGGCATATAGGAAGGGATCAAAAAGGAAACAGGCCCATTAGCAAAGAAAACGTCTCCCTTGAAAATGAAGGCAAGGGAGGTCATCGCCGACTGCAACAAACAATTGGAGAGATGTGTGGGACATTACCTTGAGTTGTACTTGGGAAGAGCACTGTCACAGAGGAAGTTCTAGATACCAAAGAAAGCTTGCCATGGTAGAGCTGGATATCGAACCCACAGCAAAGGGGCTTAGCAAATCTATTGATCTCTTGCCATGGGCAAAGCTAGAGGTGCCGGTGCTATACCATCTCATCAAGCACGGGAAACCGACACTCTTGCAGCATCTGCACAAACTTCTCTGTTTCTGCTGCGCGATGCAAAGGTTGTGACCCTGTACAAGAGCAATGGTGAATGCAGCAAGGCAGCTCCCTAATGAGCATCATGGGAAAAGTATTTGCCTGTGTTGCCCTTGTCAGACTGCAGATCCCGGCTGAATACATCTACCCCAAATCCCAGTGTGGTTTCAGAACTGGAAGATTTACAGTTGACAACATCTTCTCAGTCCGGCAGCTGCAAGAGAAATGCCGTGAACTAAGGGGACCACTATATATTGCCATCATCGACCCCACCAAGGCATTCAACCATGGGAGCACAGGTGGTCAATTTAAGATTTTGGAGAAAATCGGCTGTCCGTCGAAGCTGCTCAAAGTGACAACATGAGGGTTAAGGTTGGCTATGATGGGGAAACATCATGGGTCAGTCTGGCACCGACATTCTTTTGCATGTTCTTCTTTTTGCTGCTGTCATATGCATTCATATCCCCACTTAAAGGCAAATGAAAAATCAAACACTTTTGTTATACTCCAGGAAGCCAGCTGGTGAAGTGGAGCCAAACTTCATGCATTTTATAAGCATTTTTTTCCCAGATTTACACATTACAAGCATGCCCAACCTAACCTAGCAGCCATAGTTCAGTTTGTGTTTATTTATAGAAGCACAAGTCTACTTACCGACTGATGGAAAGCTGTTCAGCCTTGCTCACCTAAGATCCAAGACAAAGGCATGCCAAATCCTCATCAGAGAGCGGCTCTAAATTGATGATGCCGCGTTAGCATTCCATACTGCAGAACACCTTCAGCAGCAAATGGATAGGCTCTGTCATGGCTGGAGTGGGTTTGGTTTGACCATCAGCATTAGGAAGACAAATGTCATGCTCCAGGATGGCCCAAGAAGATGCAAGACATTATAGAAAGTTAAGGATTGCAAAGGGTGGCCTATCCTCCAAGGAACAAAATTTGCGAATTGTATCTGCAAGCAAATTTATTTAACCATTCAGGAGCAAGACCATTGAAGGCATAAATGTTGTAAGATGCAAAATTACACCAGATCCAAAAAGAGGCAAGGGTTATTGAAAGGTCAGAACCTGAAACATTGGCCAGAATTTTCCTGTCAACGATTTGGGGGCAGGGCCCGCTCGCCGACAGGAAAATGATGCAGAATGACGTCGGGAGGAACCCCTGACGTCATCCAGGTCCCTTTAAATTTTTAGGAAGGCGGGCGGACAGCGAAATCAGCTGTCCGCCCACTGACCTGTCAATGGCCAATTAAGGCCATTGACAGGCTAATTAAGATCATTAAAGACCTGCCCATCCAACCTTAAGACTGGCGGGCAGGCCAGGAGCTCCAGCGGGCTCCTGATAATACATGAAACCTCATCCACTGGCGGGATGAGGATTCATGTCCATTTTAAAAAAGTTTAATAAAGTTTATGCTCTTTTTATTAACATGTCCCATCTCGTGTGACATTATCACATGAGAGGGACATGTTAATAATATTTTTATTTTTCTATTTTTTAAGTTTTGTGCACTATCACTAATCTCCCTGAGACAGCACTTAATCTCAGGGAGCAATGCAGTCTTTCGCATGCATGCATGAAAGAGCGCACTTTGACAGCTGGGGATTCCCTCCCCCCACCCTGCACAGGAAACGCATAGCACTTCCCGTTGGGCAGGTCGCTGGGCAGGCCTTAATTAGCCCACCCACTCAAAATGGCGACGGGCCCCGTTTCAGCGGCAGGGGTCGGCTGTCCGCCCGCTGCCGAGCTAGTGGGGCCCGCACGCCCACCAAGGCAAAATTCTGCCCATTAACTCTGTTTCTCTCTTGACAGATACTGCCAGACCTGCTGAGTATTTCCAGCATTTTCTGTTTTAATTTCAGATTTCCAGCATCCACAGTATTTTGTTATTGCAAAAGTTCTTAATTGTTTATTAATTCTGTTTAATAATATGTAAGTGATAGGCATTAACTGGGGATTCACTTGTGCTTCTATAAATAGACACAAACTGAACTATGGCTGCCAGGTTAGGATGGGCATGCTTGTAATGTGTAAATCTGGAAAAAAAATGCTAATAAAATGCATGAAGTTTGGCTCCACTTCACCAGCTGGCTTCCTGGAGTATAACAAAAGTGTTTGATTTTTCATTTGCCTTTAAGTGGGGATCAGTGTTTTGTTTTTGATGAACTTTCAAGGTCTGCAAACTACCCTGTTTGCACAAAAGATACAAAGTGAATGCAACTTGTGGGTTAAAGGAAAATGAGTGCCCAGTTTATAGTAGAGGGAAAAACTGCCAGAGCTTGGAATCTGAAATAAAAACAGGCAAATACACAACAGGCCAGCCAGCATCTGTTCAGAGAAAAGACAGATTATCATTAGGGTACATGGTTTTAATTTCAGATTTGAAGTATTTATTCTTACTTCTGAATCATAGCTGGAGCATCTCCAACAATATATCTCTCCTCACGCTGCAACATTTTGGCCCAAATCTTCCGATCAGAGTCGGAAGCCCTGTGTACGACGCTGATCGGGCAGAAAACTAGCCACTTAACCTGGATAGGATTTTTTTGTCCGAACTTCTGATGGAGGATTCAGAAGAACTCCCTCAGCGCAGGAAACCTTGGTGAGAGCTACAAAGAGAATCTGTGCAGAAGCCACACCCCCTTTTTATGACACTAGCTGGCGTTTTCAAGTAATTGTCTAAAGGTCCAAAAGCTTCATAGAGTGTGAGTGAACAGGTGTGAGTGAATGGGTGAGTGTGTAGGTGTTTAAGTGGGTGGGTGGGTGATGTAAGTGGGTAAGAGTGTAGGTGGCAGCTGGGTAGGGTGCCAGGTAGGAGAGGTGGTAGGGTGGCAGCTGGATATGTTGGAAGGTAGGTGAGGTGGGTAGGTAGGTGAGTGTGTAGGTGGGTTGAAGGCTAGTCAGGTCATGTTGTGGGGGAGGTTGGGGTGGTCAGGGGGGCTAGTCAGGTGGTGGTGGCTAGTCAGGTCGCGCTGGAGGAGCTGGGGAATCAGGGTGTAGTTGGAGGAGTTGGTGTGAGTGACGGGGATCTTGGGGATTGTCAGTTGTACAGTTACCCAAGAGTTAGACTAGGATTTTTTTGTCTAACATTTCCATGATAACTCAGGTCATTAAGTCAGAACCATCTGAAGTCTCTGACTCTAACTCAGATTTGGAGAATTTTAAAGAGGATCCCAGGGAGCTGGGGAATTTCCCATCGCAAGTTCAAACTTCCTGGGCAATTCCCACAGAGTCAGTACATTGGGACTTCTGAGGGGTCCCAATACGCATTTTGGATCATATGTCAGGTCTCCGACAATCCAGAAACCAGATGATCTGAGCCATTAGGTCTGGAGTCTGCAGAATAACCTTGGCCCTCTCCCATTCCTTATCTATGTACTGCTTATTGGCAACATTATCTGAAAGCATAGGCTCACGTGTATACTGACAACATCAAGCTCTATCTCTACAACCTCTCTCGACTTCTTCTGGTCATCAGGCTTCCTCTCGAACATCCATTCTTAGGTGATCTGTAATTTCACCCAGTTAAACACATTTGGAAGAACCAGCGCAAACCTCAGTGTGGTGAATGAAATCCTTCTGTAATGTACTATTCTATGATTCAGACTGAAGTCGCCTTCAGCCCCAGCACGATGTCCTTACCCTCACCACAGATTGCACCCCCTCATCATCCACTGCCTCCGGCTGAACCACATTACTCTCAATTTCAGTGTTCTATCTGACCCTCAAATGGGGCACTGATCCCATATCCACTCCATCACAAAGACTACCTATGGAATATTGCCTGGCTTTGCCTCTTCCCTTCTGCTGCTGTAACTCTCATCCATGTCTTTACCTCCTCCAGACTGAACAGAACTCTCCATCTTCTGGAAATTGCATTTAAAACGGCAATGCCTGTAGCCTATCCCACACAAATCTTGCTCACCTATTACTCCTTTCCTTACTGACCTACATTGGCTTCTAGTTTCTCTAAGTCACCAGTCTAAAATTTTCATCCCACTGTTTCAAATCCTTTCCTGGACTGAACCTTCCCATTATCTGTAACCTCCTCCAGCCCTAGAACCTGCTCCAAATGTTTCCACTCCTCTAACTTGTGTTCTCTATCACCTGTCTCCACCCTACTATTGGGACTCCAATCATCTGTCCACCCTTTCTACTATCTCCTTCTTTGGCTTGGGTTTTATTTACATCTGATTTGTGCCTACTGTGAAGCACCTCCGGACATTTTTCTATATTAAAGGCACCATATAAAGGCCTGCCTGTATTGCCTGACAATCGCAAGTTGTTAGTTTTCAGTTAATATATTGTCCAGCTCTCTTGCTCCCATTGCAAGTAGATCACATTAATTAGTTGTCTCCCTTTATTACAATGCTTTTTTTTAAACGTTCTCCTGTTCTTTCCTTTTGAAATCGCCTACATTCAATTTGTTCATTCAGAAGGTCTTAATATGAGGTACAAATTCTGCGACATGACTTGAGTAAGTATAGCTCATGTACATTTGAATATGGCCTGCGCTTAAGACATTGCAGCAATGCAGTTAGGAAAGCAAATTAAAATAATGATTACTGGG